>NW_024037076.1:27293040-27893040 GCF_015706575.1 Patiria miniata | reverse complement strand
CATTGATTACAAATGCAAATTATAAAAATAGAAGGGATAAAATGCAGCTTACGATACAGTAGTCTCGTTCCAGACTTCATACAACATTCCTGTGTCCCCCGGATAAACACTCTGGTTAGCCGCAGCTGGGCCTGTCACACACTTTATCTCTGTTGAAGTGATGTTTGAGATCTCACACGGAACACCTGTATCAAAAAAACACACACTTGCTCCATTACATATGGTATCCATTGTTGGACACGTTCCTTAACTCACAAAAAAACACAAACAATTGTTTTGACAACAAAAGGCAATAACGACAATTAAAAAGTTTACTTCCAAAAAGCAAAATATCCATTTGAAAAAAAGTGGGGAAAAATGCACGTTTATCAAAGTTTAAAGAATAAAAACAATATAACAGCTGTGTTTAAACTTCATTTTTCAAAGACTTCTTACTTATTATTTCTCATTCATAAATACCTAAGACACTGGTTTACCCATTCCTATTGGTCGAGAGCCCGCCACGTAGCCGGTCTTAAATGGTTGATAAAACACCGACTGGCTGGTCTTAAACACTTTTCCAGTGTCACATGAATTTTAGACTCCTATGAAACCCAGTCCCTTTTACCCTTTTATTGGTTGAACATTCGCAATCCTCACCTAGGCATGCACAATACTACCCATCAGTCAGTATTTGATAGTCCTAAATTCACGCTACACTGGCACAGCTGCATTCTGTACCACAATGTACACCAATCTATTAAGGAGTTGTTTACGACTACTCGCGAGAGGCCAATACCATAACATAGCTAGAGGTGTGTTTAAAAAAAAACATGAAGAGAAACTTCAAAAACGTCGGTGAAGGGCAAAACCTAATTTGACTTATATCACCCCGACGCAAAATTCCATCTTATAATAGTTTATGCGGTACCCGCTGCTATGTACATCAGATTCGAACCGGCCAACCGATCCCGTTAGCTCGGTGGTCGAGTGGTTAGACATCTGCACTAGAAAGCAGGAGGTCGTGGGTTCGAGTCCCACCCGAGTGATTTTTTCCAACTTTCACTCGGGAGGTAACACACTGAATATACAGTGTTTAAAAACGTCGGTGAAGGGCAAAACCTAATTTGACTTATATCACCCCGACGCAAAATTCCATCTTATAATGAAGAGAAACTGTTAAACAAAATCGTTGGAAAGTTATAATTTTGGACTTGTTTCGACTTTTTGACCAAAAAAGTATTTATGAATGGAAATAAATGTGTCCTGGGCCGGTACTAAACAAGTCCGTTTAAGACTGACTAGCCGGGGGCCTGGTCGCCAATAATATCCCTCCCCTTTGGCTCGAGCTACTATCAACCTCCATTCCCCCAGCTGCTCTTAAATGGACTTGTTGAAGACCTGCAAGCACACATTTGTTCCCTCATTCACATACCGCCAACCAGCACAGACGCAGCATATCCATCAAAGTATTTTCCAGTGATAGTCAGCAAGGTGCCCCCTTCCAGGCTTCCAACTTGTGGTTCAACATTCAAAATATCTGTGCAAGAGCAAAAGGAGACAAACAAGAAATAAACAGAGCAGAAATAAAAGTGTTTTTTAATTTTTAAAAACATATTTATGGAGTGCAACACGCAGTTTGGATAGACAGGCAGGCAGACAAACAGACTTGTGATAGACTTGTGATGGACTTTGCCAAGTGGTCAAAACGCACCCTCTCCTGTTCTTCCATGAAGTCCATGACCCATGACAAAGTTTAGCTAATATTATAATCTGTCCTATTAATTTTAATAATTGCTTTATTAGTGTAATGGTACCACTAAGGAGACACTTTATCGTAATTTCATCGCACGATGGGAGATATCGGTCATTAGGGAGACATTTTCATGTCTCCCTAATGTCACAGCCCCCCTTTAGAGGCTCAATTTTATTGCCCATATTAGGTTATATTTGTTGCTCGTGGTCTATAAAACATACTGAAATTCGTGGAAAAATGAAAAGGGAATGTTGGGTTAGGGCACATTTAAGTTTGAAAAATTGTGTGCACAAGTCTATGGGGATGTCTCCCAAATGTCCAATCCAGGGTGATTATTATTTTCATATCATTTCAAACCCAAAAGAAATGGCAAATAATGCTGATACGTGTATTAGTTCTGATAAAACAAATGAAAAGGCAGTAGAACTGTGCAGATTCACTAAGACCTGATATAAAAATAGACGGAACCATTAACTGTGCTCATTTGTAACAAGATGTGTGCATGTCCAATGCCACAATGACCAAGCCACATGATTTATATGTAAGACCACACGTTAAATTTTGTTGGGTTTTTGACTGCGCCGTGATTGGTCAACACCTCATGGGGCGGGACTTAATGCATCGGTAGCTATTCGAGACATAGGTCAGTGTTGAAGTCAGTGTTGACCCACTGACCAATCACGGCTTCCCTCTGGGATGAATATTCATGAAGAAGGAACTAACTTTTTCTACTGGCTTTAATACATAGGATACAACATTTAACCTTCCTCCCTCTGAGGATGACACTCACCAGCATGGGTCTGGAAGTGGTAGAGCTCATTCTTGCCACTCACACGGAGGGCGTCTGATTTACTCAAGGAACGGCCATAGCTGTCTGACACCAGGTAGGACAGTGTCTGAGAGGCTGATAAATAATGTAATTATGACAAGTGTTGAATTCATAGGCTACAAAATAAAGTGCTAAGATGTACCAAAAACATGTAATCCAAAAATGACAACTGGGTATTATAAAAACAAGTATGAGTGCACAATATAAAGCTCTGGCCATCTTGCATGCAAGTCTTCCATGAAATGTAAGAATTGTGCATACAAGCCCAGGCCACTGTCCGAATGTGAAAATCACGCTGCGCTATGTACCACGTGACTAACATTACTGCACATATTTTGCCTCCAATTACAAAATGTTCATAAACAACTTACTAACAAGTTTTGTTATTTATTTTGTTTGCTTTTAAAAAAAAATTGAAAATTAAAATTTGGTAGGTTTGGTTATGTTTCCCATAATTATGTTTCCCATGGTTATGTTTCCCATTGGTTTATTTTCTAGGGACAGACATATGCAAAATAAATGCGCATGCGCATCGATCAAAACAAAGCCGGTCTTTCAAAAACTTTTGGCAAGAGTGCATTTACAAGGACAGACAGACAGACAGACAGACAGACAGACCCACCGACTACCAAGTGTCATGAAGAAGCTCCTGCTAGAACTTAAAAAGTCAAAAAAACAATTAATGGGTTTTGGCCCGTCTCAATTCATATCTAGGACAAGTTCCGGACAAGTTGCGGGTAGAGTCATTCACTTTGTCCAGAAGAAGCTTTGCATTTGTCCAAGATATGTTCTGGTGAAAGTTTCATTAGCAACTGCTTGACTCACCAATACTGATAACTTCATTACGGGAAGATTGCGGAGAAGTTGTTCAGAATCCTGCAACTTAGACCCGATACAATATCCGCAATGCCAGGATATGAATTGAGAGTAGGACAGGCCCTTAGTATATTAAAATTATGAACTTGAACACTTTTAATATGGCTTATAAACTTGTGCTCGAAAGAGTTTGTTTTTGAAGCCAGTTATTTACCAAAGATTTTGCATGTAGTTAAATACTTGACTCCTTAGCAATACTAACATTCAATTCTTACATTTGTTGTTTTCATACTCACCGACATATGTTCCTTTTGGAGCACATTCAATGACCCCCTTACTGCCGTTTGGATCATCCAGGGCAATTTTATACCTACATGCGTAAGACAAGAAGATGTCAGAAATAAAAAAAAAAAATGAATTAGCTCAGGGCTAAAATTTATAAAAGGGTTTTCAAATTTAGACCATTGATGATAGCTCTTGAAGTGTATCATCAGACCTGATATTTTCTTCTTTGCAGAAAGTCTCACTTTTTGTCATAATTCATTTCACTTTTATTGTAACGTTAAATTTAGCTTACAGTTCATCGGTTGCTGGATCAAAGGGGTCACATGCATAATTTCCCCAGTAGACCCTACAAGTAAAAGAAAATAAATTGGGGTTATTCATATGCACAGAATATCAGGCCCGTACGCTGGAGGGGTGGGGTTTTGATTTGTTTTGAATTCCCCACTCAATGAGGAGTGAGTCCGCTCTAGTGCAATTGGTTTTTAATAATATTCTCATGACAGTCTTGCTAATGGCCTCGTGATAGCCAAACTGCAGCCAAACGGAACTAAAATTTGATGAACATATACGTGTAGCACTTTGGGTGCTGTTCAAATCTGACGATTTTGAACACTGTGACACAATAGTGTAAATATACCCCAAACCAAGCTGATGGGTGTGTCCGTGTTTTGTGCACAGACGGAAATTATTACCAGTATAATTTTGTTTGGTGTCAGAGCAGGGGTTGGGGTGGCATTATATTTAATGAATTTCTAGGGGAATTTTTTTTGTTTGGACCGAGCTTGGTTTTTTTACACCCAAAACACCCCCCCCCCCCCAGATCCATGCCTGGTGTTACCATTCAGCACTCCGTCTCAATTATCACTGAGTTTCAAAAGCATTATATATGGAGCTACAATCCTGGCCAAATCCTGGCCAAATCTCTGCATTTGAAAAACTTAATTTCTACCCAAAGAAACTGTTCAAAAATACAAAAATGGTGATATTTATATTAGAATTGAGAGAAGTCTGCTAAGGTTGAAAAGGTCATTTATGAATGATAAAAAACACTCTTGACGCTATTTTGATGGAAAGTAAAGAGGGGCCCGTAACTACACAATTGCCATTTTTGTGTGTGTTTTTGGTCATATTCTGTTCGTGGAGATGGAAAGAATATTACAACCTGACGCTGTTTTTCTCTTCATATTTTATCTCAATGAAGGTCAGTAAGTGCAAAAATGATGATAAGACATGAATCTGAGACTGTGAAATATTTCCAATTTTGTAAAAAAAATTCTTGACTCTCCATCGACTTTGTACACAACCACTGAAGTAGCATCAGGTTGCCCCATTCTTTCCGTGGACTCGTGGAGATTCCCCAATAGTCGTTTTCGATGTTCAGATTTAGTTTCAGTTGTTCCATTCTATCCAAATGACAGCCGAATGGAAACTCCTCCTACGGCCTACTACATCCCAGCATCTGTTGTGTGTTAGTGTTTAAATAGTGTTACTGAGCATGATGAGGCTAGGACTAGTATGAGCATAATTTAAGGAAAATCTACTGAAAGTGAAACTAAACTTGTCCAGTATAAAAAGCAGAAAATATTAGCGCCGCCAGCCACACACACCTGCAACCTATATATCCCATAACGGGGGATTGCTTGCAGTATTGATCCAGATCTTCGAAAGTACTAACACCGGTGTCGCCGAGTTGTCAAGACCACGTGTTGATATGACTGCCATCTTGGACAAACCAAAAAGTCAGAAATAACCCGAGAGGGCGCAATACCCCCTTTCACATCACGAGGCGAGGATGAGCGGATTAGGTGAATTCATACGTGGAAAAAGCGGATGTCATTTTGCTCTCCCTGTGCCTTTAGTTTCACCCCGAAAAGTAGATTTTAATTTTTTTATTTTTTTTTTGTAGAAATGCAAAACAACATTTATTCAATTATTTCAACATTGAATGAGACATCGAACGAAAATTAAGGGTGGGTTATCACTGCAGCGGCGGCGGAACGGTTTTCAAACTGGGGAGGGGGGGGGGGGATAACCCAAAAGGGGCAGTCGTTCCAAAGGCATGGCGCAGCAGCGTAGGGGGGGGGGGGGGGGGTAGGGGGGTTTATCTTCCAAAATAGGGGGCACTCTTGATAACCGGCCATTACGCAAATACGCATTATGTGCCCGTTTTCAGGGCGCATATTACAAGGTTTTTGGGGCTGGGTTTCCATATTCCTCGTTCATATATATATTTGAACTCTCTATACCATTTTGAGAAATGGTTAAAATTAAACATGCAAATTAAAAATTCTTTGAGAGAAAACAATCCACTTTTAATAAGAGCACATGGTACATGGGCGTCGACAGGATTTTTTTCCGGGGGGGGGGGCAAAGTACATTGCATGTACCTTTGCAGGTAAAACGTGCTCGTGCGAGCGTAATGTGTTGTAAACTCGTGCGCCTGATGTCCAAGCGAGCGAACGAGTTTCCCAAATCGTGCAAACGATTTCCCAATCGTGCAAACGAATTAAAATCGTGCGAACGAATTACAATCGTGCGAACGAATTAAAATCTTGCGAACGATTTCACAATCTTGCGAACGATTTCCCGAATCGTGCAAACGAATTCCCAAATCGTGCGACCGAATTCTCAAATCGTGCGAACGATTTCCCAAATCGTTTGGCGAAGCGGCTCTGCGAATCTGAAGTCCAAGAGGATGTTTGGACTTAAGGCCTACTCTTCTTCGAAGTCCCTTTTGACCTTTATTCGTTCATCTTCCAAAGCCAGGGAGAATTAATGCTATAAAAGAAGTCTATAATAAATCCATGTTTCCTAGAATGGCTCCCTAATAGTTCGGAGGCCAAACTATGGTACATATAGGCAAATAGTCATGGGGGTGGAGTGGGTGGGTTGGGTTGGGGTTGAACCGTAATATAACCGACAACCGCCGGAGCCGGTTATGAGGTGAATGTACAAATGGCGGGCACAGTTATATTCTGCGATGCATCTCGGTTTGATTATGAGGACAGGACAGTATTGCAAAAGTAGGCCTATTGCAACTCCAATATTGATACTGCAGCGGCAAGGAACGTATGGTATGCCGCCTGAAAAGTCCAGGCCTTACCTTAATATCTGGGTTTGTCCTTCGAGATTTTCATCTTCCGGCTTCGGAGTGGGATCGTAAATATCCGTGAATATTTGCCCGCGAATGGAAAGCTTGGTTCCTATCAAATAGAAACATTTGGTTTTTTTTAAACTAAGGAAAATCAGCTTGCAATGCAATATGAAAACGTACTAGTAAAGTAAATACCATCAAAACGGCTTTACATTAACTAAAACTGCAGAGGCTGAGGCGTAAACATGGATATATAAAAATCAAACAACAACTATTTCGAAATGATAGACATATGCCTATAAATATAGGACTAAATGTGGTGAAGGCGCAAAAAATGTAGTGTAAATGACAAAATGAAATGAAGGAGTCGTATCAAGTCACTCCATGACTACAATCCTTGAATTCGGGGGATCCAGGGCCCGTTTATTACAATCTTCATGTCCCTCCAAAATGCACGCCCACAATCTACAGGAAACACGAAACTACTACAATGAATCACACTATGGCATCATCTTGAGAAAGAAAAAAAGGAGACTGAATGACGCTGATTGTATGTATGGATGTTAGCCGATGGAGTTTGTTTTTACTTAACTAATAAAGGGCACTGATTGCTTGGAAAACGAACAAAAACAGCGCGTGATAATAGACAGTATTCGCAAGCACAATCACTCCCAATCCTAACATATCAGCCTACTCAAGAAACAGCATCTTCAACTCTCCTCAGTCTCCTGACGATGACAAGAGCAGGCTAGTCGAAATGTTGAGACTAAAGACAAATTCTTTTAGAACTTAAAGCAGGACTTTTTTATTAGAACAAAAACTTCTAAGCGAAAGTTGATAATAAACAGGACAAGTTCTGTTCAGAACTAAATATCTACTGAGCAGTAGGTATTACCACATGGTGTTACCGCAAACCGAAAAGACACAGAGGGTATTCGTATTATACGGTCTATTTATATTGCGGTTTATTTTTAACATCTTATATACAGGGTCAGTCAAAAAGAAAGTAACCCGAATTTACGATTTTATATACCAAAAAAGCAATCACATTTGATACACCAATGACGTATGTCTTAAAAGATCATGTTCTTCCACTCATCTGAAATTTCTTTTACCGAAATTGATCCATGTTGTCGGAAGGTATGCATGTTTTATACTAAGAGAACCCATTTTTTAAATAGCAGTCCATGGAATGCCATTAGAAGCTATTGAGCATTACACACAGGCATTCAAATACAAATAAAATTTTAAATTTTAATCAAATCTTTTCCCCCTGAAATATGGATGGCGATCTTTGCACGTTTTCCTGCGGAGATTACGTGAAATTCTCACAGTTACTAGTCGATAACATATACTTTATCCCTATTTTTTTTTATGAAATAGAGTGAGCCACATATTTTTATAAAATATTTCTTGTTTAATTCGGTCACTTCCTTTTTGACTCGCCCTGTATGTATACTATGAGCAGAAGTATCAGCCCTGTCAGGACCGGGCTTCGCAATGTGCCACCTTTCATAATTACATAAGGCGTAGTGCCGATTTAGGTGAACAATTCCAATTCTAGATTTTGCCCACAAAAAAAGGTTTAGCGCCCTCTATTAGTGATTTGAGATGCGAAAAGTTGTTCGGTTGGATGAGTATTGACCAAAACAATGTAGAAATTTACCAAAAATACTGTAATTGAACAAACATGAGCAAAAAAATAGTAAAGCGCCCTCTTGTGGTCACCACAGCGCAACCAAAATGACGTCATATTGTAGATAACCAACCAACACGCCCACTTAAACTTTAGGAAAAATCGGCCATTGCACATAGCAATTAGGATATGGGGTACAATGGGCATTAAAAAAAAAAATGGCTGCATGAATAATGAACCAGAAATGGAAGGTGGATCGAAATCCGCGTGAAATAAAAAATATCAGGAATGTATTCCAACCTGACACGCCGCTCAGAGGAGTCACCTTTTCAATCGTCGGTGTTTTATCGTTTTTGAACTGGAGCGTAAAAATCCAAAATTAAGCACAAAATCTTTAATATCTAAAATCTCTAATGAACAAATTTACTTGCAAGTAACCCACAGCGTGCACTCTTCTTATATCAACATTATGTTAGATACTGGTTGACAGAAACGAGAAGATACCAAACTGGACTCTTACTGTTCTCTTGCGCGAGTGCACAATAAGCTCTGGCCGTGTTGCAAGAAGTCTTGCATAAACGGCTTGCATGAAATCGATCAAATTGTTGTTGTTGTTGTTGTTGTTGTGATTATTAAACAAAACGAACCAGTAGAGTGGGAAAAGTGCAAGCACTATAAATTGCTTTACTGAGCAACCCCCACACACCTGAAGCGTCGACGAAGAAAACAAAAAGCAAGAGACAACTAGACGTCCATGTGTGTTTAAAAACAGAACATAGGGCTTTGATCTCTGCCAGAGCTTATAAATGCGACGCCGAAAAATCTGACGCTGATATGGCACACATTTTAACACCACACTTGCTCAATTTTCGGGGACAGACAGACAGGCACACCGACCATCAGGTGACATGTAGAAGCTCCTGCCAGAACTTAAAAAATGACAGTGAGCTCGATTGACATTATATCCATTATATTTTATCACTTTCAAGGTTTTTTTGAATGATGCACGCGAAAACAAAATCAGAAAAGAGTCTAATTTATCTTACGTGCCCACAGAGTGAAAAGAACAGTTTGTTTGCATCTCAAATAGGTTGAATGACTCAACGTATGTATGACATTAATGTAGGCCCCTATTTATTAATTGATGAACACTCTGATCATTATTACTTAGGCCAAAAAAAAAAGTCTCCGGTTTCTGGTATGCGCTCGCGTCGCCGTAGCCATGCGCGTCGGCAAAATGAAAAAGTTTTTTTTTTCAATACAAGATGATGTTTCAAAACCGCCAAACTCACTGGTTTGACTGGAATTCTGCTGCTGCACAATTTTAACGTGTTTTTAGAAGGGGTTATGATCGAGAATAAGATTTATGTGGCCTCTCTGGACTCTCATATATTTGCACTAAGGCCTAAAAAAAAAAAGTGTTATGTTGGCGTAACCCGACCGACCCTAAAAATGCGGCCGACCCTGGATATTTTTTATTTTTTTTGAAGGGAAGAAATATAATTAAAATCTATAGAAATGTATTTTAAATACGTTTTGAAACCATTTCTGACCGTTTCTCCTCAATTGTATGACGATAGCGCGCGTGGAACTTTGGAGTGCACAATGTTTTGCACCTTCCTCTCCATGACACAACGAACATGCAGAAGATCGCGCAGGCCTAGCCTACAGGAAGTGCGCGTGCGGTGATCGATGCACCATGCATGCATGATAGATGCACATGTACATGTACAGTACATGTGTAGCCTCGTCCTAGACTGTTGCACGGCGCGAACTGCTACATACACTATTGAAAATACTTCGCTATTTATTCCATGTTTAAAAAAAATAGTTCATTATAATATAAATTATTTTAATTAATTTTCCACTATTTTACACGATAACAATTGATATATATTTATTCTAAAAATGGTAAACTATTCTGTAACCCCGGCGGCCGACACGACCCGGCCGCGCCGCGCCGGCCCCCGGCCCGTGGTTACGCGCGTACGCCGTCGCATCATGGCGCCCGGTACCGAAGCGTACAGTGTTTCCATCAAGGGCAAATGGGGATCTTCGGTCATTTTCGACCGTTTAATGCGGATAAATTTGAGTCTAGAGCTGGGGGTAATCGCCCAGAGCTGTGCCGATGGTGTACAAGCGGGTTACACCGTGCTAAACATACAAACTTCAAGGAAGAATCGGGTCCATATAAAGATGTCGATGCAGATGAAACGGCTAACATTTTGTCTGATTTTGGATTCCGCTTTTTGATATGTACCTTTGATATGTACCATGCCTTCCTTAAATTTTCCTCGATCTGACAGTTTTGTTTTTATTTGCACAAAAACAAGAAACTATAAAAGAAAGACATAAAAAGTGAAATAAATGTCACTTAGAGTTTAAAAGTATACAAATAGTAGCCTTGTTTTCTTTTGTTATCGTGTACTACTACCGGCTTAATGTCATTTTCGTTGCTGGGATTTAAAAAAAAAAAAAAAAAAAAAAAACACCGACCGACCTACCCTATTTTTTCTGGCCCGTTACGCCAACATAACTTTTTTTTTTTTAGGCCTAAGTTTAGTCGGGCACCATTTGCAGTCATCAGCCAACATTTGAAGCCAAAAAAAAAAAAAAAAAGCCGCGTCGCCGAACCACTTTTGGGGCAAGCTCCATACCAGAAACCGGAGACTTATTTTTGTTTGCCTTATCATGCCATAATTTCTGAAGTACGTTTCATTTTGATCTTCCAGTTTTCAAAAAATTGTTCATCACCTGCAGCCGGGCTTAACGATGCATTCCCCTTGCTATTTCGAGTCCCCCCCCAAACAAAATTGTGTTTTCAATTGTGATTTCCTAGCAATATAAAAAAAAGTTCTTCACTTTTGAACGACACATCAACAAAACAAAACTCAACCGATGGTGAGTTACTGAGTTATTTTTTTTTTACAACATTTGATTCATTTTCAGCCCGAGAATTATTAATTCGGTTGACGCACGGCGTGTTCTTTTGTGCGCAAAACGAAAGCCCCTTATTGTTGTCTGTAAGGGCCGTTTCTTACAAGCCTCGGCTTACTCGAACAGCCCCATACTCCTATTTTCACCTGTACATAAACCAAACTTAGTTTAACATTTGTTAATAGCGTATTTTACTTTTTTTTTACAATATTTGCGTGTTACATATTTATCGAATTTGTTATCTTGCTACGTACCAGATAACTTTTATTTATTGATGTATTTCTCTAAAGGTGTATGAAATAAATGTTTCTTGAATAGAATTGAATTCAATAAACCGCTTGCAGACGCGATCGATTATTGACGCGCGAAGGTGCGCGACGCCATGTTGTGGGACAAAATGTGCATGGATAGATATACGCTTGTCCCACAACATGGCGTTGCGCGCCTTCGCGCGTCGATTATCGAACACATCTGCAAGCGGTCTATACCTGAAATTTGCAGTCGTTGACACTGTTACAGTAGGTCGTCACTGGCTCGCCATCCACAATCACAAAGACTGAAAATGAACCTTCTGTGCCCAGGGACCTGTTGAAAAGGTGTGGCAGCTTCATTAAACATCGGTTCTTACAAAAGGAAAACATTAAAGCAAGGCTAGCAATTTCATGAAAATGTTATGTACACAATCCGAATTTGATACAACAGCGGTTACAACAATCAATGACTTTTTGCGTCAGAATGAAGTAAATATATACTATCCATGCTTTTTACAACTCACTCCCCGAAAAATAGATTCTTTTTCGATTTTTTTTTCAGGGCAAATTTCACTTTGAGAGAGACATCAAATAAAGAATTTAATTGAACAACGTCCAATTATAGAGTAATTACGTTACAAATTTCGAGTTACTTGCGGCCAGACGGTATAATCCAGTTGTCTTAGAGTATGGTTCCCGCCTCCAAGGGCGGATCCAGAACACAGTTTTTATTGGGGCGGGGGGAGGGGCCCAGTCCCCCAAAAAGTGGATCCAAACATTACGGCGTTGGGTTCGGGGCCCGCTTAAGGGCCGCGAATTTTTTTTTGGATTCTAGATGCTCTTTGGTGTGATCTTAGGCAATTTCTGGCCATTTTAACCAAATCTTTTGGAGGAAAAGATGGTGGTGTACGCAGTGCTGCCTTTATTGCGACGGGTTCTTTTTTTTTTGGGGGGGGGTGGCCCCCGTTGGCTCCCCTGGATCTGCCCTTGCTCGCCTCTATTAGAATCGATAATGTAGGGACCGAGAGCCATTGTACTCGCAAAGCGGATCTTTTTATGTGCACAACAGTTAGCAAAATTAAAAAGTTTTACAGAGGGTGCAGGCGCCCAAAATAGAAATGAAAAGTACAAGTAGAGATGGAAAATTACAAGGTTAAAATTCGTTAGATTAAAAAGTCCATTAGGACAAAAAAAGAGTACAGACATTTCATCTTTAATTTAGGGTGTAATGTTGTTAGCACTGAATGTTCAATGCTTTCTGAGCGATAGCTTACGAGAAAACCTTGACTCACCCAGGTGGGACTCAAACCCCCGTCCTTCTGCTTACCACCAGTGCAAACTTACGTTAAAGTACAGTATGTCCCAAAAAAGTGTCAGTCTGACTATTTTTGAAATAACTACAAAACCAGGAGGTCAATTTTGAAAAGTTGGGTTGTGCAGATACTCCTCAGCTTTGGCCTCAACACCTGTGAATTTCATTTCATTTCAGTCACGCATCACTACACAATTATCAATTGATCACAACAACATTTTGGACACTGTGACCAAGTTCATTCAATTTCAGTGCTGTGTTAAGTAGCTGTGTAAAATCTTCATGATGTGAAAAGGGCTGCAGTTGGGATTGGAATCATTTGCCTGGCTGTCAGTCATCATGGCAAGACATCACAGTTTTATGCTCAAGGGCAAGTGATTCCAATCCCAAACCACATCAGCCTTCTTTTCTCAACACAGCAGTCAGACGGACAGATATTCAGATATTGTCAGATATTCTCTGGAAGGAAGACGTGTTCTCGCACAGAAAAAAAGCAATGCTGAAAACAAACCCGAACCTTGTGTCGCAGACGATTTTCTCTTGGTTGCAGTAGTAGGGGATGACGTCACATATGTAGGTTGCGAACGTGCTCTTCAAGTAAACCTGGTTGCCTTTATGGGTGTTCCCTTCGTCATAACTAAACGGGTCCGCGCTGAAATCTGAAAGAAGGTAATTCAGTATGGAGTTGATTCAAATCCACGCAGGAAAGTGGCAACTATATCGGGACAGTAGACAGTGGGACGAACTATGGAATTCCCAAACGTGGCGCACTTCGACTTCTCCCCTGACTTTTCCTCATGTACAGTGTGTCTCAAAAAAAAATCAAACAAAATATAGCGGAATGCCAGACTTACAATGTGTAACCAACATGGATTATATACTATATATGGTTTGAAAAATACGCCTTTCCACTTTAAAATGAGACATCAAACATCCAAATGTGAATTTTTTTTTTACAGAGTTATATGAAATTTCCAAGAGAGATCACCCTGAAATTTGAATTAAGGCTCAATCATTGGTTGTGATTGAAAGGTGTTTTTTTTACTCACCGTTACCGGTGATTGTTATTCGAGTTCCGCCTGCTGTGCTGCCATAATGCGGGGAGATGCTCAGGACTCTGGATGTGACCGGTCGAGTGGCTGAAATGAAAGATACATCCGACTAATGAACATAGACCAAACGTGGTTTCAGTGTTGTAGTCGAGACCGGATAGTCCGAGACCGAGACCAAGACCGAGACCTGAAGATTCGAGACCGAGACCGAGACCGAGACCAGCCCCTTCAAGGCGGACCGAGACCGAGACCAATATGGTCCGAGACCGAGACCGAGACCGAGACCGCTGATAATAAATAACAATAGTCGAAATTAAAAAAACAAGACACGTTATTATAGTTGAAAAATGTAACCTTTCTATTCACAAAGAATACAGACCAAATTTTGACCAGTGGCAATGTTTACAAATTGATACATGACACCTTACTTGAGCAAACAGTAGTTACACTTGAGAAATATGGGCTTTGACATGTTGTCTACACCCAATCGTGACAAAAGTAAAAAGTTAAAGGTAGATGTTTCATCTGTTATAGGAACTCGGATCCTAAACTCCACAGTCACCCCCTTGGTTTCAGCTATGACTTCTAACGGATATTTAAAGATGCAATTTTAATTTTACATTGTGCCTCTTTTTTCCTAAAATAAATATAGGACTTAACTTCTAACAAGAATTGTGTACTTGATTTTTAAAAATGGGAGCTAGAAAATGTTGAATTAATTTTTAAATTTTTGTCATAGAATGTGGACTTGTACATGTAGACCCACAAGTTGCGAGGGGGTAGCCAGAATGTGCCAGATATGGATTTTTATTTTTTTTCTGAACGGGATTTTTAATTTTTGA
This sequence comes from Patiria miniata, assembly GCF_015706575.1. Taxonomy (NCBI): domain Eukaryota; kingdom Metazoa; phylum Echinodermata; class Asteroidea; order Valvatida; family Asterinidae; genus Patiria; species Patiria miniata. The sequence continues at coordinate 27,878,251 of NW_024037076.1, read as the reverse complement.
GGAATAATGGGGTACTTTAAAATGAGCAGCCAGAAAATGGGGTCTCATCATACACTCTCATGGCAACAGTGAGTGGTAACTGGTAAGAGTGTGTGAGTCCAAAGCTGGAAAATCAGGTAGAAAAATTTACTTTTTCTTCAAAATACTGTCCCAAATTGAAGAGAACATTGTGTGGGGTCGAAAATATAACTAATTGGAAGCACCTCATTTATTATCAGAATACAAAATGCAAGTGATTACGTCCACAGGGGTGGGCTAAACTACACAATCCCCGAAAATGGTTGACCCTTATTGCATAAATTGTTACAAGTTTATACTTTGCTTTATGTGGCCGACTCAACAGACAAATGCCGAACTTGTTCCAAATCGTTCAGTGACTGGTACTGCTGCAGTTTTACATGTACTTTGGGGACTTTCCAACGTGCAGTCGAGTCCAAACCGACCGCGATATATAACAAGCTTGATCTACGGGCTAGCAAATTTTTTAAATAACAACGGTACTGAACGAAGTGAACACAAAGTAATCGATCGAGCTGTAAAAGCTACATATTGCCGGTCTCGACCCGAGACCAGCCAAAATATCGAGACCAAAGGGGACCGAGACCGAGACCAAGACCGAGACCACAGCTTCCGAGACCGAGACCGAGACCGAGACCAGCAAAAAGTGGTCTCGAGACCGGTCTCGAGACCGAGACCGGTCTCGAGACCTACAACACTGCGTGGTTTGAGGAAATATATACTACAGGGTGAGTAAAAAAATACCCGAATCCCAAATGCGTCGGGACTATTGTTTTAGTGTTCTGCATGTAGCATTTTGAATTCTAGGACATGAAAACCCAATTCAAAAGCTTTCTTTTAGTACAAGAATCACTAAAATCACGTATGTACTTATCACGTTACGGAATTAAACACAACCACCGTTTTAAGTTCTGCCCACGGATCACAAAAAGGTGCGCGTTCTTCTAACAAAACGAAAACAATTCACACACTTCCCTATGTGATTTGTTTTCGTTTTGCTGAAAGAACACTTACCTTTTTTGTGATCCGTGGATAGACTAAACGGGGGCCATGCCCCCTAAACAAAAACCGAACCTTTTTTTTTTAAAGTGACGTCGCAATATAGGCAGGCACAGCGTACACCACCATCTTTTCCTCAAAAATATTTGGTTAAAGGGGCCAGAAATTGCCTCAGATCGCACCACAGAGCATCTAGAATCCCCAAAATTTTCGGGGCGCCGTTAAGGGGAACCCGAACCCCACGCCGAAATTTTTTGGACACACTTTTTGGGAGACCAACTTTTTTTGCCCCCAAAAATTGTATTCTGGATCCGCCCTTGAGAGAGCGAGGGGGGGGGGGGGGAGACATAATATTGCAATTGTTACTATCTTTAATAGGAAATGAGCTGCACGGTCGGCTCAAACTTACCGAATATACACAAGAGAATTCCTGCCAGTATTAACCCAGGCTTTCTTGACGTTCCCCGGGGTGACATAACGGCCGTGTAAAGGCCCAAACCTCGGACCTGGTATTTACCCAAAACAGCTTGATTTGATACACCGACTTGACGCGAATTGAAACAAATCCTCGGGCAATTTTATTCCCCGTGCACGCCTCACCGATGCAGCCGGGCCTAGTTATCAGCCGCAAGTGACGTTTGCCCGTCCCCTGGAGGTCGATTTTATCGGCAAATACAAGGGCAGAGATCATGTTTCTCTCTCGAGATACAATGCGGACCTGACAGTTGCCTGACAGTGGTACGTTGTTGCAAACAGTATAGTTGCCATTTATATGCTCCGTCCAGAAATAATTAACTCGCGGTAAGGAGGTGTAATGTGGGTCAGTCTTGGTACTGGTATAGGGCCTTTCCGTACTCGATTGCATCTTTTTCGATCTTGTAAGTCGTACTCATGAGAATATAGTCAAATACCCGTGTTTGCAAAAAAAAATCGAATTTTAATTTGTAATGCGGAACCTGCAGCAAAGGAACCAGTTTTGTATTGTGTGGGAAGCATTTTTGTCTAATGCCTATTATTTGGCAGCCAAAACAAATACCGCTTGAAAACACATGTGCACTTTATAATGAACGCTTACTCGTGGAAAGTAGGCCTACTCGCAGTCGTGCTAAATGGAAAATTGCATTGTACTCGTACGCGTACAACACTGATAGGGGTCGGCAACCCCGACTTTTTCGTGGCGTGGAGGTTTAGGGACTTTTGAGCACATCTGCACCTTGTTTTAAAACAGTCCAGAATGCTCTAATTTTAATACGATTTTGCACAGTCCGTAGAGAGTTAGGGTTTACCTCGATTTTCTTGTTTTCTCCCGATCCGTCGTCAAAAAAGTCGATGGGGGCCACCATCTTCGGATTTAGCTTTTTTGTGTTTCTCTGTAATCAGTAGTGTACGCATAGGACTCGTACTCTAGTCGTACTCGTATTCGTGCTCATGAAAATGTACTCGCCGGAGCAACAAAGAAAATACCCGAACTCGTACTAGTGACAAAGTACTCTACTCGTACTCGTACTCTTGCAAAACCCGTCAGATTTAAAAAAAAAAAGTTTTTAAGACTAAGCTAAATACACACAGGAAAGAAAATCCAAGTTTTCTACTACAGCCTGTGGCAATAAAAACGCAGGATTCAAAGCATTTTTTTACTGAGAAAATTATGCTACTGGTGTGCCTAATTTGATAAGGATTTGATTGTCCATAATTTCATCTTTGACAAGATTTTTATTTGGTGGAATTTGGACTTTTGGTTCAAAAGTTATGACAAGTTTTGTGAAGCCCTTCTGAAGCGGGTTGGTCTGATTCAATGACCTTAACACAACGACCAGTTATGTACAATGCAGGTATGCATTGAAGACAATTAAACCAGAACAAAACTTTCTTGAAACAACTGATGATAAGTATCACTTAAATTTAATAACTGGACTATCATTGTTTCAAAGCATCATGAATGTCGTCTCTGACATATCAAATAATAAATATCAGACTTGCACACATGTCCTTCTCTGTGATCCACAAATACTTTCACCTGTACTGAATTCAAACCTTTCATTAGGTATGTGTGATTTCACAAATCAGACCAGCTTGTAATTTATAACCCTTCTTCAATGTACTCTATCTCTGGACAGGATTGTCCAAATGAGATGGAATAACAAGCATAGTGAAGAGAAGGAATGGTACTTTGAAAAGAGGGTTAACATTATGATGAATAGGGGTGGTTTATATTCTTAATATTTTTGTTTCTAATCCTGCGTTTTTATTGACACACGCTGTAGTTGTGAGGCTTCTGCATTTCGTTTAATGCCTAGTTTGACAGCAAAAACCCTTGAAAACACGTGACACAATGACATAGGCCTATGCTCCTTCTTATGGAACGGGTACTCGTACTTCAGTTCTCGTCCTGGAGTACGGTTTTTGGTACCTGAACTCGTACTCATACTCACGGGAAAAAATCCTCGTACTCGTACTCATTCTCGTACTCGTACTCAGGGCAAAGTACTCGTACGCATACTCAGACTCATGGAAAAGTACCTGTACTCGTAATCGTATTCATGGAAATTGTACTCGATCTCAATTCAACATGATAGAAAGGGGGTCATCAGGTTAATTTTTTTAGTTATTTTGAAACCTTGAACAAATTTTCGTCATATTTTCTTGTTCCCGTAAACTAGCAATCAAACCCAGACTTCATAAACAAAAGTCAATCTTTTTTTAATTATATTTTTTATGTGACTGTTCATGTGGTTCTGAAGTGGTTATGAAGCTGGGCACGGTTTTTGAAAAAGTAGGCCTAGAGGGATATTGTTCGATTTGGCCCAAAAAGTAAAGTAAAGGGGACGAACCTGTGTTCACAGGAACGGAGTGCCCATCTCTCTTTCATTAGCGATTGGGCCAGACTCATATGATGCTGGGGGGGGGGGGGGATCGCCACACCTCCTCCACAGCAAGTCTGTCACCTTCCCAGCATTGGATAATACCGGTACCCATTTAACACCTGGGCTAAGAAGAGTAATTGAGGTAAAAGCGCCTTACTCAAGGGCAACAACACGCATGGCCACGGCGGGGCTGGAACCCATAACCTCACGATCATGAATCCTGTGCTACATTACGGGGATCAACATGACCGCGCATGCTGACAAATCATTGTGTGATTTTGAATGATATTCCTCCCATGTTGTTTAATTAAACGTTTCACATTCACACGAAAAGCTCCCTCCCACTCGACCATTGGTCTAAGCGAACTTGAGTGTTGACGTCTGAACCAGTAGCCAACTCTGATAAGGAATTATTATTGACAGATTGGTAAGCGATATTGAATGATAAATGACAGATCAGGAACCCCGCTGTGACCCCAGTCACAAATTGAGTCCACCCCTGCAGATGAATATCATTGAATAATGTTGGCTGTTCAAATTTACATTGCTGGAAGTTTTGGAATACCGGCCCCATTATAAACGAACTTCGGAAGCACGGAAAGCAGACTTTGCCAAATAAGTACAGATCCGACGGTGTATGGCAACAATCAAGCAATTTATTGTTTGTTGATGTTTGCTCTTTGGGGGTTGTCATGCCACCGATCCCTGGCAGAATGTTCTTGTTATAATAGAGATTGTTGACGTCATGGTGACAGTTTGACAGATATCTGTATATATTTTGCATGTTGCCAACGAAATAATCTCTGTAGAGCGCACGTATTATGATGCCGTTTCCACGTGCTGAATCGTTTTTGCCTTAAAGGTAAACGTTCTTCCACATATCTCTCTGTAAATCTGGACCTACAGGAACGAAAGCGCGTGTGTTTGAAGCAACGTTTACGAACAGCATCGTGCTCGACTTGAATCAAGCCTAGTTTTCTAACGTCTTGATTTTTGACTTTCGAGGACAAAAGATTTTGTACCTTAAAATTCTTCGCCCGATACTATTATTACACAAACCCCGCAACGGTACTTGCAAGTTTATTTTCTACTTTTTATCAGGGAATATATGTGTGCTTGGCCGGTTTTAATCTCTACGTTTAAGACCGGTTGGAGTCCGGATGTTGATACTTCTCCAACCGGTCTTAAACATATTGTTAAATACCGTTCAAGCACATATTTATTCACCTTTTCGGTAAAAAAAATCATAACTTTTCGGTCCAAAAGTCAAAACAAATAATTGAAACTATACATTTCCAAAGATTTTGTTCAACAACTTTTTCGAAACACCACTTTGTCTTTATTATGGTACATCCCTCTACAACTCCTTACCTTAAAATTGTGAAGATTGACGCCAACGCAGCTGTGCCGGTGTATATGTGAATTTTGGACTATGAAATACTGACTCACTGGTAGTATTGCGCATGCCTACGTGAGGATTGTAAACTTTCAACCAATGAAACGGTAAAAGGCACCGGGTTTTATATACGAGCCAAAATTTCATGTGACATGAGAAAAATGTTTAAGGCCAGCCAGCCGGTCTTAATCAACCGTTTAAAACCGACCACATGACGGGCTTTCGACCAATAGTAATTGGTAAACTGTCTAACTGTAAATAATTGTAATAATTGCTTGGGAAACGTGTTTCATAGCCCCCAAAAGGTCGAATATTTCTGTCGAAAGTGCTCTTTTTTAAACGTGCAGTTTCTGAAAATAATTTCGATAGTAAGAAAATTCAAAATAAAGGAAGCACACCAAGTATAGTCGGGTGAAGTTCAATAATAACATAAAGAAAAACGGTCCGACATAATAGCTTCGAACGGTATTGTATGTGGCAACAAGAATTGTAACGAGTCATTTGGTTGCACACCAGTAAATAAGCTGCAATAGACCCCAGTAATAGATACCCCCACTTCCAAAAATTCGGACACACATAGAATGAAAACAATTTTAGGGCCAAATTTTATCCAAATTTCACAGAAACACAAGCTCGCAGAAGGCCGACTGCAGAACGGGGTTATACATGTAGCTGATTTTTAGTAAATATATCACCGCTATATAGGCCTACTATAAAGTGCACGTGTTAGGGTTAAATTTCGCCAGAGTTGTATGAACCTGGTCATAAAAGAGTTGTTCAATTACTGGCTCAAAAACCGTTAGTATAGCTGAATTTTGATTAGCACATCATCCACTTTAAAATGCAAAAGGTGCGTGTGTGTAGTTGAATAGGTTTATGGTGTAAATCCAGGACTCAAACGTGCAACATCATCAATGAATTGAGGACAAGAACCAAATCTAGGACGACCTCGAATAGAAAACGTGTACAAAACCAATGAAAGCTAAATTAGAGTATAAGCAAAGGAAAAGGGACGAGGAACAATAGAAAATGTGTGTGAAGATGTGTTCACGAGACACGATTTATTTACGAGTTTGAGTACCGAAGCGAAGCAGCTTCTCTCCCGCGACGCGGGCGACCGTCGGCGGGGGCGCCCCCACTCGCGCAGCGGGCGAGGCGAAGCCTCGTATGCTCTGACAGTGGAGATTCTGTTGATCTGTGAACTCCACTTTTCAGGGTGCAGACCAGTAAATCGGTCCGAAATTGCCTGCGCCGGCCAAATCGCGATTTGCATGCCCTCAAAATCTTCGGTATTTGAGCATGCTGTGGGCCATGAACTTGAGGGTTTGTAAAAAATATGGGTGGAAGCCGTGCACGGGACTGGGAACTTGCAGTTCTGTGTAAATTGGATGTAGTTTGGACCCTAAAAGCGCTCTATTTTGCAATGGAGTGTAGGCATCGTTTTTCAAAATGGCGATGGGCTTCAGGACTATTTTCAGGGGTGATCGTCTTCAGATTGAAATTTCTCCTAAAAGTCATCAGTTGACCTCCCGTAAATTGAACAGAAAATGAAAGATGATGAAATAAGCTTTAATTTGATTTGTGTCTCGAACACCTTGGAGAGTTGTGAGTATTTTTCCCGAATTTTTGAAGTGGGAGCATTTACCATTGGGGTCTATGGAAGTTTATTTACTGGTCTGCTACCTTCATGGCTTCAACAACCCTAATTTTTTTGTACCAGATAAATCACCAGTGGCGGCGCCAGACTATTTTTTTTTGCGGGGCGAGGGCAATTGTCGACAGGCGATCCTCGTTTTTGCCTGGCGCATGCTTCAGCCTAGTCTGAGCAGTCAGTTGCCGTGTCACGCGTAGCTGCTCTATTTTCTCGTCCACACAACTGACAGCAACACTTTATACTTGTCAATAGCAGTTATTATTGGTATCGAAATAAAGCACACGATTTCAACTTTTCACTTATTTAGCCATCTTGGCCAAACAGTGCATGTATCCAGGTACTTTTCGTGTTTTTTCTGTAGTCTCGAATAAATCTCGTTAAATCCCGCGTACGCTTTGGGGTCATGCGTGCGTGACCTCGGGACAAGAAACTGAGGTCAAACAGTGCTGTGTGCGTGACACAGGCACTGACTGTGAGTATCACCCGTTATCCACGTAGCCCAGACTCCTGTCTAACGTGTGATTTATCAAAGCATACAGATTTATGCGATCTCGTGCTTCAGCCAATCGGAGTCGACTTTACTAAATCGTGACGTCATTTCATTCCTAAATCAGGACTGAACGTTTGATTGGTCAATTCGAATGCAGTGTTTTGTAACAGAGCGCGTAACCACAGCCTTTGTTGCTGAGTTTTTTTTTTTTTTATCCATGACGCGACATCGGGTGAATGACCAAAAACCCGATATAGAAAGCGCCCGCTGATTAGTCAAAATCTAGAGGTCAAGATGCGGTTGTCTTGCATTATCAATCAGCAAATCTGCTCAAATTTTATAGACCGCTTCCTTTTTGGAGGTCGCCTCCTTTTTTTTTTAAACCGAAATTTTTTTTTTCGAATTTTTTTTTTAACAAAATGACATCATATTGGCCTATTTGTCTGTTGCATCTTGCCATAATGTCATTTTCTGAGTCCAATGGCGGCCATCTTGAAAAATAGCCCGGTCGGGCGGCCGTTTTGGAGGGAAGAAAGGGGCCTCCAGTTTCCTTTTTTTTTTTTTTTAAGGCAGGACGCTAAACATGATTTTTTTTTATTTGGCATTATGACATGGACATGTGCTAAAGGAAAATTATTACAGTAGCAGTATGGTATTTTGAATTGGGAGATGGCAATTTACTGTGCAGCAAGGGTTGCATAAACGTCATTGGCATAAACGTCATTTTTTGGTGTCTTTTGCATGGGCATAATACACTTCTGCACTAAGGTTACGACATTGGTAGAATTAACGGGGCTTCTAATGTCGTTGGAGTGATGAAACATAATTATGCTAATGTTAACATAAAATTGTTTTCATGGTTTTGCTTGGTCTATTTCATGGGTGTAATAAAATTCTGCACTGAAGTTATGACAACGGTAGACTCATCGGAGCCTCTTAAAACTTTAAAACGATGGTTGTGTTTAAAATTCCGTAACTTAAAGAGTACATGCGTGATTTGAATGATTCTTGTACTGAAAAAAAATGAATTGGGCTTTCATATCCTAGATTTTGAAAGTGCTTATATGCAAAACTTCACTAACAAAATGGTCCCGACATTTGGGTTTCGTTTTTTTACTCACCCTGTATAGACATAATCATGCGCAGCAATAAGCCAATAGCGTTTGGCATACGTTACCCCCAAACAATGTCAACGTTTGTTATATACCAACTCACGGACTAACGGACTAACGATTTAAGGCCAAAAAAAAAAAATACTCGGTTTCTGGTCAGCGCGCGCGTCGATTTTAATCATGCGCGTCAACCTTTTTTTTCTTCAAATTAACACGGAAGCTACAACAGCGCCCTCTGTTGCCGCACCTCCTCAAATTTTTGTACCAAGGAGCACCAAGGAATGGGGAAATTGCACCAAGGCAAATGATAAAGGGCACCAAGGCAAATTATGGAGGACACCAATGTATAATGAGGACACAAAAAAGCAAAATAGTACCCACCTTGTCTGTACAATACAAGCTTGAAAAAAAAAGCCACCAAACCTTCCCCCCCCCCCAAAAAAAAAACCACGTCGCCGCATCAATTCCGGAACTTCGGTCTTACCAGAGACCGATTATTTTTGGGCCCAACGGAGAGACATAATGATTTGTTGAGATGCTACACCACAGCTCATATTTCAGTCACACTTATAATTATCTATAGATGATTGGTCATTCGGCCAAGTGCAGTACAAGGCCAACAGGAGTTGTCGTTGCAGTTGAACAAAGCATGCAGAAACCCAAATCCTATTTAATACAAAGTTAGTCCTATACATACCATGAAAAAGCAAATCAAAAGTACAGTAGATGTAAGTTGATATAAAAAAAAAGAACACGTATAGAAGGCAGAGTCAAGACATGCAGGGAGACGTGCAATGTATCATTGATATTTACCTGCAACAAGACAGCGGCCATTTTGTGGTTGCCACAACTACAACCATCGCCACCGTCCACTCCCAGAACTTGTTAGAATCAGCATCACCCGGGCGGACAAGTGTCCTTGGGTAGATAAACAGTATAGATTTATAGCAAGAAGCAAAGCAGAGAGATGAAATAAGAAAGAATGAATGATAGATAAAGGGAAAGCTTAAGGACAATAATGACTTGAATTAAACCGTTTTGGTACTTGACGGAGCATAACGTCAACAGGTATTTAACCAATTAAAATTGTCACCTGATGTTTTCTAACTATCGAGATGGTAAACAAAGACACTTGACCAAGCAACAAAGTGTAATTAAGAATGACAAAATAATAAAAAGGACTCCTTAAGCCCAATAGTCATGCTATAACTCAAAATTACCTACTTGGTGTCCAGGACCACGAAAGCCATTAACATAAGTATTCGCGTTTTACGTCCATTTCCCGCAGTATACTAAAATGAGGGGTGGACAAGCCTTGACAACTTGTTTCTGAATCTGCCCTTTGGTTCACCACGCACACAAAATGCTGCCAGTGACCCCTGGGCCCCTACTTGGAAAAGAAATGCTTGTTGTCATAAAGTCACTCGTTATTAAGACAAGGGAAAACCCCCAAACGTTTTTCCTCGTACGGACTTTAAAACCCCCCAAATAGGTGAGGGGGCCCTTATTATTTATTCTTTCCGATTGTTTGTCATGTTTTCAAAGATGGTTGTCAAGGTCGATGTATGGTGCAGCCGTTTAAGTTTATATGATGTAATGCATAACATACAAATGATTCATAATTATGGTCCATGTACTTGTCAATCCAGTTTACGCCCCCGGCCGCGATTTTTTTTCTTCAAAACGAGATCGGACAATATTAAATGAGGGCATATTCATTATGTCCAGGGCTTTAGAGAATAAGTTGTACAGCAAGGAATAATGGTGTTTAAATCAGCGACGATTTGCAGCTGATTCGTGGACTGGTTGGAAGTAGTCCTGACTTCTAATCAGGTGATCTGAGTTCGAATCGCAGTGAGCGTTTTTCACTTCTACTCATTTTACCTTTTAAATAACTAAGGCCAAAAAAAAAGTCTCCGGTTTCTGGTATGCGCGCGCGTCGCCGTAGCCATGCGTTTTTTTTCAATGAAAGATGATGTCTCAAAAACTATATTTGCACTAAGTTTAGTCGGGCACCATTTGCCGTCATCAGCCGTACGGACTCCGGTAAAAAAAAAATCAGGTAAAAAAAAAAAAAAAAAAAAGCCGCGTCGCCGCACCACTTTTTGGGCAAGCTCCATACCAAAAACCGGAATTTTTTGGGGGGCCTAAAGTGAGGAAGGAACATTTCTCAAAGCATATCAGGGGTTGTGTTGTGGAGAACAAGGCTTTAGATATGCATAATCGACCAATTAAACGATGGGAAACGGATGTCGTTGGTGGAAAAAGATTCTCCCCCCCCCCCCCACTAAACACCCCTCCCCTCCCCCATCCAATATTCGTGCCAAGTATATATGAATACTTCCCGCATGCATGGGCACACAACCAAAGGGCACCCAAGGACAGACGTGCAACCACGAACATATTAATGCGGCCATTCCGGACAAATGCCTTTTCATATTCACTGAAGCACGACGGTTGGCATAGGTGAAAAAAAACCCAAGGTTTTTTTTTATTTCTGAGCTTACGTAAGGGCTTTTGGACTCGCGACTGGAGCATTGCTCTCTAATGCAAGAATTACCAATGTGTGGTCCAATTAAGTTGAGTTAAGTTTAGTTTATCCAAGAGAGTCTTCGCCAATGGTTATCTAGATAGCACAGTTGTGAATATCAACTCATTGAGTGTGGAGGATCGTCCGGAATGTGGGAAGCCGTAATAAGGCACGTTCTTCATATTCATATGTTAAATCGACCAGAAAGGATCAACAACTGGCTTTGAGTACCTTTCTTCTTGGCGTTAAGGTTGGTATCCAATTTGCTTACATGACACTGTAAACTGAACGTACAAAACGAAAACGTTATCAACGAAACACTGCTTTTCTCATGTGGTGTTAGCTGGTACTGTATCTATTGTCTCTGCATTACGTTATTATTGAAAAAAAAGAAGTTTCCTCCGAATACTGAACGCTTTTAAAAAAATCTCATTGTTGAAAATATCTCGTCTGCTTATCGTTCCGCCATCTTGAGCCAGCGCCAGCAATGAGTATCCTTGAGTTTGGTTCTTTAGGTTGACGTCGCACAAGGGGCGTTTTCCAAACCCTGATCTCGAGTAGTCCGAGTAACTTGGACCCAACTTATCGCCTTTTTTAACATTTGGACATGGTCTGGCGATAGTAAGGTCCAAGCTAATACCGAGACCTAGACAACACAGTCCAGCAGTGCATTATGCCATGAGGTCGAGGTCAGACGCCACTATTATGCAGTTTTGAACGTGAGCACAACAACGACAACCTAGGCAGAGGGGGTCTTCAGAATTGAACGGAAAATTTCACTTTTTTTCCGGATCGTAAGTAAACTTCAGTACAACCATCTTAATTATCGATGTCTACTTGTACCTCAGGTGGCATATCTAGTAATTTGGAGGCCGTTTTGAAGGTGAAATCTGATTTTTTTGTTGGAAAATGTTGGTTTTTGGGACTGCGTTGTCTAGGTCTCGGTATTAGCTTGGACCTTACTATCGCCAGACCATGTCCAAATGTTAAAAAAGGCGATAAGCTGGGTCCAAGTTACTCGGACTAGATCTCGAGTGACAGTATTCTCGGGTTGCTGATTACCGTAACGCTCAAAGTGCGTGCTGTGGAGTGCAACTGGGTGAAACATCGAGATGGCAGCCGCCATATCAAAACGCCGGACAGCTATAAGAGATTGGCAAAGACAAGCTAACTCCCTATTCTCGAGTGACAGTGTTTTCGGGTTGCCGGTTACAAACGCTCAACGGTGCGTAAACATAACGCTAGGATCATCCTAGCTACGGTGCGTGTGACTACAAATTTGTATCCTTGTGGAGACACACACACAATAGGGAACAAAACATTGTAAAGGTCTCCACAGGGCAATTTCTATAGATGAATAGGTCTCCACAAGGTTTTCACGAAATAGATATACATGTATGGGTTTTACTCAAAAAGTAGGAATTTCCAAGGTGGGTTGATCAGTCGCAAATGAGTGGAAGAGTTTTAGAAAAGGGATATTAAGTCCAAATTTCAGCCAAGGAAACTAATTCTGGTTAAAATAAGAGCATTTTGAAACTTCACTTTCAAAATTGAACACTTTACTACACGAGAACAAAGAAATGTCTCCACAAGGATACAAATTTGAGAATGTGTGGAGTGCATCAAGGCGAAAAATCAAGATGGTAGCCGCCATATTACAACGCTGAACAGCTATTAAAATTGGCAAAGACAAACCCACTCTATGATTACATTTGATTTGTTATCATTACCGCTTCTGCGCTGAATGAATGTTTTCAATTTTATGCACACAATAAGTAACGCAAGTTGCCGTTAGGGCCTTATTCGTCCATGTTTATTCTTGACGTTCTTCATCTGCTCCCTGCTGAGTTGGGTGGGGAGGTTGAGTGGGGGAGGGGGGAGGTTGAGTTAAGGCCTGGCGAAGGCACGCCTTGCTAGGTGGTCCGTAGGTATCCTCCGGAAAATGTTGAAATCTACGTTGTTTTCTCCTGCATTCGAAGGAAATTGGAGACTAAATACAGACTTTTTATATTTTGCCCCACTTTACCAGTATCATAATTTTGTCAGCGGCTGAAGGGCAACCCCACCCCCTCTAGATCCGCCAGTGTGCCATGTGCTCAACTTGCATTTAGTTAACTGTATAAGCGTAAGAAAGTAAACGTCATCTCTAAAACTGTTTTCCAATATAAAGGTTTATTATCAGTTCATAAAAATTATACTTTTAACAGCACCCAATTAACCCGAATGCTTCAAGCTCCCCCTTTTTTTTTTTAGCTGGCTTCCAACTTCAGACCTTGATTTTTCTTCCTATTTGTCGAATTGTCATCTGACACTGAATGCACGGTAGCTTGTCCAATGTATGGACATTATTATTGTAAGGAACTGTGCCTGAGCAAGGGCGACCTCTTAGTGCTTTCCAATATTATTAGTAGATGACGTATCTGATTTGTATGTTGCTATATGGAACATTACTTTGTTGGTGACCTTTGTGCTTCCCGCGCAAGGACGGTGTACATTCATATTCAATAACATGAGAAGCTAGTCGATCCTCAGGTCTATCTTTCACAATTTAATTCGTGATTATTGTATAATTTTATACGTTCCCATGTACTTTATACATGTCATTCCAAGATTATTGTTTGTAGGTTCATTGTCTGGTTGAACAATTAATTGTCGAGGTGTTTGCCTTATAGCGTATAAATATTCAGACGAGTGATTTGGCAGCTCCTCGAGACTGTATACCTTTCTCGGTCTTTTTCTGGAAGATTCTTCAACTAAAAACGGCAGATTTAATGAATTTAATGCATCAAGTGTCCACAACGAGATACCCAACTGAAAATACTCCGCAGTTTTGACGCAAAGTGTTGTTGTAGACGGCGTTCAACTTTAGATGCCGTTCTCTCCGATTGCTAATTTTTTTTTACTGGTATGTACATGAGTGTTACTTCGTGGTGTCGCTGACGAATTATTGTATCAAAATGTACCAAAATAATACGGAAGAGTCAAATGAATAATTATAGAGGAATAGCACTCCAGTACGAATATATTTAAACAACTAATGATTAGGCCAAAAAAAAAGTCTCCGGTTTCTGGTATGGAGCTTGCCCAAAAAGTGGAGCGGCGACGCGGCTTTTTTGTTTTTTTTACCTGATTTTTTTGCTTCAAATGTCGGCTGATGACTGCAAATGGTGCCCGACTAAATATATGGGAGTCCAGAGAGGCCACATAAAGCTTATTCTCGACCATAACCCAATCTAAAAACACGTTAAAATTGTGCAGCAGCATGATTCCAGTCAAACCAGTGAGTTTGGCGGTTTTGAGACATCATCTTTCATTGAAAAAAAAAAACTTTTTCATTTTGCCGACGCGCATGGCAACGGTGACGCGCGCGCATACCAGAATTATTTTCTGTCATGTTTTATTTTCAATGAAATAGTTTTAAAAAAATGAATAACATAGTGTTGCGTTCCCGCAAATTGCGTAGTTTACTTCTTTCCCCACCAATCCATTCTACTCCGTGCACAGCGTAATGCTTACAGCGATCCTGTGTGCCCTCACACAGCGCGAAGCTTACCACGAAGTCTTAGACACACGCACAAGTGTGCAGCACATTGTACAGTACGCTATTGTATAGCGCGCAATGCATGTAGCACTCACAGCTATTGAACATGTACCGCCATGGGACATGTACTTAGGACTTTGCCATTTTCCCTCCACCTTTCCCCGGAGTCGATGCGAATTCCCCTCACACTCCTTACCTCGCATCCGACCCACATTGACCACAAGCATTTAGCGAATGTGGCTCGCTAAAACCTACCCGTTTATTCACCCCTTATACCCCGTACACCCCAGCGAGTGTGTCCCGCTAAAAACCCACTGGCCGAGACCTACGGTAGCTAGAGGTCAGGTAGTAGGGGAGAAGGGCGGATACCAGACTTTGCCATAGGTCTGGGGGTAGTACAGGGCCAGTGGGGAGAGGGGCAGGTACCAGACTTTACCCCTCTCCCTTTCCCCCACCCACTGGCCACGCCCCCACCCCACCCGCCCCTCCCGATATCTCAGCCCCAAGCCAAAACCGGGGCTCAATATCTCTCGTCTTGAAGATCTCCCTCACCAGCCGGTGAGTCTGATTGCTTATAAATCCAAAAGTCTGACCTCTTAAAAAAAATTAAAAAAAATTATATTGATATATATAAATGATGAGTATGATCAAGCCAATCGTTAAGGGATTTTCTAGATGGAATAAAGCCACGCTGCGCGATTACGTCCAGCGATATAATATACCGTACGATCAAAATGTTGCTCTTACGCGTAAAGTCTACATCAACGGGATAAAAAAATACGAAGCTCAATTTAGAAACTTGAGGAAAAAGAAGCTACATGAGCTCAAACAGATTGTAGACGATTATGATCTAGAATATAACCCGTCGGGTTATAAGGGTCGATTTTTGAAAAAAGATTTACTCTCGGCGATTCAAAACTCTAGGCAACCCGAGTATTTTCAAGAGGCTGAGTTTAGAGCGACGAGGAGATTTAGAAATAACTTTAGAAACTGGGAACTGATTCCTAGACTTTTTAACGACGATTTAGTCAAGTTTTTTGATACGCACAAAGATCAAATTGTAAATAAAATCAAGTCAGAATTGAGAGAGCTGAGAGGTTTAAAAATGGAGCTCACAATCAAAATAAAATACGAAAAAACCAAACCCGATGGTACGATCGAAACGATCGAAGCTACACATTTTACCGATCAGAGAGTCGTTTTAAATCAAAGTCAAATAAAACAGGTTTTAAAAGAAGACATCGACCAGATATTTAAAAAGGATGAAAGGTATACGAATCAAGGATCGGGTTGGGTTTTAAAAAAGATAATGGCGTTGTATATCAACATCAACAGGTTTAACCCTGTGAGAGGTAGTTCTTATATTGACCTACCAAAATGTATCAAACAGAAAACGGCGATGATTAACATTAAAAACAAAGACGACGAGTGTTTGAGATGGTGTTTGAGAGCTGCTCTTGGGTTGTATACGGATAAAGTAAAAAATAACATAAAAAACGATCCTAAATATAAAATTCATAAAGAAGAACCTGTTGTATACACCAAAGACGACGGACTCAAATTTAAAGGCGTAGACTTTCCAACACCGATCGACCAGATACCAAAGATAGAAAGACAAAATAATTTAACGATAAACGTATACGGTTATGAGGGGGAAATATATCCGTTATACGTGTCTAAAAACTACAAACCAGAGTCACGACCTATCGATCTGTTTTTGTTTTCTGAGGGCGACAAGCATCACTACTGCTGGATAAATAACTTTTCGAGATTGATTCACAACGTTACAAAAGATAAAAGTAAGAAATATTTTTGTCGAAGGTGCCTGAGTCATTATAGAACGCAAGTAAAATTAGATAGACACATGGCCGATTGTAACGGTATAGATACACATCCGTCAAAGATTGTATTTCCTACCGCTAAGCAAAAATATGTAAATAACGAGTGGATAGTCGACGAAAACGATGTGCCAACATTAGAATTTAAAAACTACAGGTTTAAACAAAAAGCACCGTTTGTAGTTTACGCCGACTTTGAATCGATATTAGAAAAAAACTCGGACGATAAAAAGAACAACACGCAAAAGACAAACATTCACAAAGCTAGCGGTTACTCGTTGGTAGTAGTTAGATGCGACGGCACCAATGCGTATCAAGAGACTTATAGAGGTAAAGATGCTGTATCAAAGTTTGTAAATAAAATGTTAAAAATACAAAGCGACATAAATTGCATATTTAAAAAACCCCAACCCATGAAATTTAATGAGCGAGCTAAAGAACATCATGATACAACAAACACGTGTTGGATTTGCGAGAAACCAATTTATCCCAATTACTCGAGCAACTGTCAGTGCCAGAAACCCCAAAAACCAAAAACAGAAAAACAAATAAAAGAACATCAGTACGAAAACAAAAATGGATTTACAGAGTCTAAATGCCTCGAATGCAAAAAGAAAATCAACAAATTTAGAAAGGTGAGAGATCACTGCCACGTCACGGGTAGATATAGAGGTACCGCGCACGCCTACTGCAATCTAAAATTACAAGTTAAACCAGGTTTTACCCCCATACCAGTCGTCTTTCACAATCTGCAAAATTACGACGCTCACTTGATCATGCAGAGTATTTCAGAGTACGATGAAAAGGAAATACAAGTTATCGCTAGAAATTCAGAAAAGTATATTTCGTTTTCGATCGGAAATATGCGATTTATAGACTCGTTTAATTTTATGGCGTCTTCGTTGGATAGATTATCTAAAGCTTGTCCGAGAGAGTCGTTTAAACTACTCAGAGAACATTTTAATCGTCAAAATATCGACTCGTTGTTACAAAAAGGAGTTTATCCGTATGAATACATGGACTCGTTTGACAGATTTCAAGAGACCAGCCTACCCCCCATCGAACAATTTTACAGCAGCCTAAAAGACGAAAATATATCGCGAGAGGACTACGACAGAGCTAAACTGACGTGGAACGAGTTTAAAGTTAAAAACATGGGGGAATATCACGATTTGTACGTCACTACCGATACGTTATTACTGGCATGCGTATTTGAAAACTTTAGGAAAACGTGCATTACAAACTACGCGTTAGATCCGGCTAATTACTATACAGCACCAGGATTGTCGTGGGATGCCTTGTTAAAACACTCGGAAATTAAACTCGAACTATTGCAAGACGTAGACAAACATTTATTTTTTGAAAAAGCAAAAAGAGGTGGTATCTCAAGCGTGGGTGGTATGAGATACCACAAAGCCAACAACAAATACCTACCCGACCATAATCCAAATGAGCCGTCGAGTTACATCACCTACCTCGATGCAAACAATCTGTACGGCTGGGCCATGAGTCAATACCTGCCGTACAAAGGCTTTAAATGGGCGTCTACAAAAACGTTTACCGAGTCCAAGATATTATCTCTCAGGAAAACGTCAAACACCGGTTACTGCTTCGAAGTAGACCTCGATTACCCGGACAATCTCCACGACCTGCACAATGATTATCCCCTAGCGCCAGAAAATATCGTCATACCAAAAGAATGGATGTCTGATTATCAAAACGAGTTATTGGATACCGAACCTAGTAGCAACGTGCAAAAATTAACGTGTACCCTTAATCCTAAACAAAAATATGTTTTGCACTACGTCACGTTGCAGTTGTATCTCAAACTCGGCTTGAAACTTAAAAAGGTACATCGAGTGCTGCAATTTAAACAAGCGCCTTGGATGGCATCTTACATAGACAAAAACACGCAACTCCGAACAAAAGCGACCTCTGATTTTGAGAAAGACTTTTTTAAACTCATGAATAACAGCGTGTTTGGTAAGACGATGGAAAACGTCAGAAACCGGATTGACGGTTACCTGCTCAGAGACAATAACGATGACGATCGAGATAAATACCAAAAAATTATACAGAAACCGAGCTACAAAACGACGACGTCATTTTCAGAATGCAAATTGTCATTTGTCGAAAAGTACAAGACTAAAACCGTGTTAAACAAACCAATCTATTGCGGAGTGAGTATCTTGGATCTCTCAAAGACGCTGATGTACGATTTTTATTACAACCATTTGAAAGACAAGTACAAAGATAAAATCAGTTTGATGTACACAGATACAGACAGTTTGGTACTCGTAGTGCACACTGACGACGTATACAAAGATATGCAGCAAAACGGGCAACACTACGACCTTTCGAATTATCCGACGGATCACCCTTTGTACGATCCAACCAATAAGAAAGTGATCGGTAAATTTAAAGACGAGTTTGGAGGTAAAATAGTCAAAGAAGTCGTTTGCATAAGACCTAAAATGTACTCGATTTTAACCGCTGACATCAACCTGAAAAAAGCCAAGGGTGTCACAAAATCGGTCACCTCTAAGAAATTAAAACACCGACACTATTACGACTGCATCTTAAACAAGAAATCTCATTATGAAACCATGACTCACATTAGGTCGGAAAATCACATCCTTTACACCGTATCTCAAAATAAACTATCGTTGAGCCCGTTGGACACAAAGAGGTACATTTTACCGGATGGAATACACACGCTCGCTTATGGTCACCGCAATCTAGATATTAATTAGGCGGTAATTGCGTGTCCTCGGGTACGACTTGAAGCTCTTGTCTCACAAAACTCCTTTTTGGGCCGTTTTGAAGGTAATAAAGAGTAGGACCCGTCGTGACTTTTTTACCGTTAATCATTTTAAATTGACTCGTTCTTTTTTCCACGTTGAAGATATCTACGCTCCAAATGGGGTCCGTAGCTCTTCTCGAGGTTCCACCCTCTTGCTCGCCCGGGTAATATAAATATCTAACCATGGCATCTTGCGGTAATTGTTGCTCCTTTGTTTTAACGGGGTTAGCCGGCGATTGCCGGACCTGTTCTAGTTTAACCGCCTCTGACGGTGCTTTAGCTATTAATCTCGTCGTTTCATCGTTTATAGCTTTGATCACGCTGGGTAATCGCTCGACCCATTGCGTGTTTCTACTCTCGGGATTTAACATTTCTTGAGCGTACTGATGACCAAACAGTCTCTCGGCTAGCGTTCGATTAAATCTTTCTACGATACCCTGCGATCGGTGGTTTCCAGGTTCGCCTACGATAATCTCGACGTTTTTTGAAGCCATCCATTTTTTAAATGCACCTTTAAATTCGGTACCGGCGTCTACTCTCAACGTTTTAGGGTAACTCAAAGGCGATCTCGCGTAAATCTTGACGATAGCATCCTGGGTAGAATCCGCCGTTTTAGAAACCAAAGGTTCTGCTTCGTGGTATCGACTCGCAACGTCGACAACCGTCAAAGCGTATTTATAAGTCTTGCGTTTTACTTTATCCCAGGGTAGGTATAGCACATCCATTTGGTGAAAATCGTTTGGTGTTTCAAACTCTTGCGATGTACTCGTAGGTCTGGGTACATACGCGGGACCCGGTAGATAAATTTGCCAGATCGCTTGTTTTTTAAGCCAATCTCTGATTACTTTTTTATCGATTTTTGTTTTATCGTGTAAATGGTCGACGGCGCTTTCACCTCTCCAATAACCACTCGGGCTATAATACAGTTTAGATAATGTTTGCATATTATTTAATATAAAAGACGTTTATAATAATAATAATATGTCTGGCTTTGCTATGATGGTTGGAGGCGCGATCGTCAACGCTTTAGCTTTTACGGGTTCAAACTTTTTATTTTCAAGTCTGAAACAGAGTGATGCCGACGAGGAGCGTAAGAGACACGATTTAGCGATAGAACAACTCTCGGCCGCCAAAGATAAGTGGCAACGAGAACGAACGAAATATCTAGATTTTCTCAACGAACGTATCAGAAAACAAAATGCCTCTAAAGAAACATTTTCCAACGTAGACCGAGCGTTGCGTTACTACAACGAGGTGAGTGGACAATCTACCAAACTACCCGTAGGACTGCAACGCGAACCCAAACTCGAAGATTTTTACGAGCCTAGCGACCAACAAATAGAAAGAGAACTGGCGTTTATCGCGGGAGGAACACTTTTGGTGGGTTTCTTGGCTTACAGATATCTTTAAATTTAAAACTCGTATAAATAAAATGAATGCGTACGGAAAAAAGCTCAATCCCAGTAGACTATTAAAAATACCCAGATCTATCAAGGGTGAGAGAAAAGAGGTGGTCATTACCCACAATCCTAGTAGTATATCGGCGGGGCAAACGCTGAGAGTTAAGTTTCCTCAATTGGGCGTAGACGACGTGATCGTACCCGGCACTTGTAAATTAGCTTTTAGTTTAGAACTCGACGGTGGAAGCGACGACAATAGAACCATTTTTGGTAATTTGGCCAGAAATTTAGTCAGCGAAATCAGCGTCAGGCTTCAAGGTCACGAAATCGTAAGTTATCGTCACGCCGACGTGTACCACAACTTTAAAGACAATTGGATCAACAGCTCGGCAACTCGAAACATGGCGTACTCGGGCATAGAAAAAGAAAACGTGTCTAAAATAAGAACGGGGGCTGGAGATGCTAACGCGGGCGCCAACAGCGGTAAAGATCAGGCTATCGCGGATGCCTATGGTAACAGATATTGTATTCCCCTAGACATTGACATACTGACTTCGCATCACCCTTTTTACCCCAGCGGTTTAAAACAACCTCTGACGTACGAGATAAAGTTTAACGATCACGAAAAAGTAGTCAACAGTTCAGATACGGCGGCGATGTATTCTATCTCAGACTTGTCTCTCGAATACGAAGTGGTGACCAACAGAGACCTAGCTATCACCATCAGAAATAAACACAAGGGGTTAATGCAATATCTGTTTGATAAAATCCACTCGCTAGAAGTTAGATCCGTCAACAAATCGGACACGCTTTGGAACGTCAGCGTCAATCAACCCATCAGGAGTCTCAAGGGTATTTTGTTTTTGTTTAAAGATCCCGCGGTCAAAAATCCGCAGCGATTTTACAATCCAAAAATAACCAAAACATCAGTGACCGTAGAAGGTAAACCCAATCAACTCTACAGTCAAGGCATGTTTCAGTATCAACACTGGAATGAAATTAGCAAGTTCTTTGGAGACAGCGATACCGAAAGCGGGCGCGGAGTAGCTAAAGACTTGAATTTGACGGGTTTTGACCTCGGAGACTACCTAAAAGACAAGTACGGTCTGTGGCTCGATTTTAGAAGTAACGACGACAACTCCGCTCACGGATCCGGTAGGAAACTCGGAGACGGAGGAGGCATCAACATTCAATTTAACAGAGAAGCCGAAAGTCAAGGTGACCTCACGATGTACGTATTTTTAGTCATGGATGCTCAATTGAACTTGGAAGACGGAAATTTTAAATCTCTGTTAAGTTAAAATGACACAACCGCATTGCGCTTTAATCGTCGGCAAAACAAATTCGGGTAAAACCAAATGGATTTTGGATCTGTTAGAGTCAGACTATAAAAATACATTTGAAGCGATAGTCATCATTTGCCCTACCATATTTAAAAACAAAACGTACATCGAAAGAAAGTGGATTCAAGCAGATCTCGAGGTATACCTCTGCGATCCGGAATTGTACAAGATGACGCTCAACGAAGCGATCGATTTTTACAGTAAAATATTCGAAGGTGTTGCCACGCTGTTTATCGTGGACGATTGCTCTTCGGATCAAGAGATTAAATATCGTAAAAAGACGTGCGCTTTAAGCAAGATGGCGTTTAGCGGAAGACACGTAAATCACAGCTGTTGGTTACTGACCCAAAAGTACAACAGCGTTTTAAAAGATTATAGAGAAAACACGGCTTGGTTGGCGTTATTTTACTGCAAAGATAAAACATCGTTTGATCAAGCGTTAGACGAAAATGACGTCGTACCCATTGAAGAACGAGATTATATAAAACGACGTTTAAGAGATGTGAAATATAGTAAATTGGTCGTATACACCGAACCTCCAGTTAGTTACGAGCTACTTGAGTAGGTCAATAACATAGCTCATCAACAAATAGGACCTAGCTCATCAACAAATATGACCTAGCTGCTTAACTAAAATAACCTAGCTGCTTAACTAAAATAACCTAGCTGAGTAATAACCTATTCAACAAGCTACACAGGTATTACAATTTGTTAATCAACAAACGTCAACAAAATACATTTTGCTGTTAGTAAATGATAGCAATATTCGAGTATTTGCAGTTTTTGGCTATTATCGTCATATCGATTAATTTATCGTTTTACACCTACGAGTACCTTTGCCTTTGTAACAAAGTTGCAAAAGCTACAACAAAATTAAACTCCTTTCTAATTAAATGGAGGACCTAAAACTTACTTTAACGAACGAACAAGATCACAACGCAGAACATAAAGATCGTTTGTGCGGTGTCATAGCAGCCGGAAACTCTAGAAAGTACTTAGGAAAGGAATACACCGTTAAACATATCGAAGCTCTTGACAGTAAAGAACTCGAAAAGCTGTATCATCTGTACGAAACTAAATTTGGAAATGAAATTGTTAAAACCGTTGGTAAATACACTTTAAGTCTATTTTCGAGAGTGTTAGCTGTGGTTACACCCGTACAAGTTTTAGGATATAACGTCACTATAGATTCTGAAGAAGAACTCACCAACGACTTGAGTTCCGATCCTATTATAAGCGCGAGTATGGCTGGTATGTTGAGCGACGTTTGTTACAAGTACGGAACTTTTATATCACCCCTAGTTGCTACGATAATCACAACAAAACATTTAAAATTTAATAAACCTAATATAATAAATGGAAGATCAGAAAGCAGCGACAGCAACGCCTGCAGCTCAACCAGCAGAGACAGAGACGCCCCAACCGATAAAAACAACGTCGTCACCGACGGTAACGAGAGTGACCAAGACTAAAAATCCTAAACGAATTCAGCAGGGTAAAGCTTTAGCCGAGCACAATAGACAGATGAAATTAAAATTAGCAAAAATGAACGTAACATCGGACGAAGCTACGAGCTCACCAGACTACAACTCTTGGGCGATGTGGGGAGCTATAGCGTCTATAATAGGAGTGGGGCTGCTGGTACTAAAAAGTAAGGTGACTGCGCCGGTAGTACAGCCAGTGCCGGTAGTCACGCAACCCACTACACCCATCGCCCCCAAAACGCTAGACATGGAATAAACAGCAATTTAAAAATTGTTATATTAAAAACGATGAGTAACTTTGACACAAACGGAATAGCTAATACGATTTATCACGGAGCCGTCATATCGGGTCTGGTGATGGGATACGCCATGGTAGGAGCTAAACTACTCAAAATGAAAGCGCCGGATTTAAGCAAACTAAGCGTAGAAGATGCGGGTAAATTGACGGGTATTATAAGTGGAGCTCTAGCCACGCAAAATTGGTTGGTGGCCCAGGGTATACTACCGGGCAGTATAATGAAAACGGCATAATTTAAATAGGTTTATTAAATAAATGGATGAGGGAGGATTTTATGATCCAGACTACGAAAGAACAGATGATTATGACGATGATGATGTAGCAGAGACCAATGTAGATGACGACTTTGATACTACTACACCACCGCTAGACACAGAAAGCGTCCTCGGCACGGGAACAATAAGCAGATTATCTATAGAACTAATAAAAGAAGATGTTGATTCATTTTACAAACAAAATAATATAGACCCCGCGTTTATCGACCCCAACGATTTTGAAATTGGTAAAGACAGAAATCTATACGTTAAAACATATAAAGGTCGAGAACCATTATCTTATAGACGAGGTGGTCAAAGAATATATTACAAATTAAGTACCTTACAAAATAAATATGGTACCGCATTTATTCGCGACACCCTCAAAATCGCTGACTATAAACCAACACTACTTGCCAAACTAAAAGATAAACTCGAAAAAGTACAACCCGAGAGTATCCCCTTGACAGAACTACCCAGAGCCACCGATGAGGTAACCGAGATTATAGACGATTTACAACGCGACACCAGCGCTCAAACGGAAGGATTAAATTACAGAGAACTCCAGGGTTTAGACAAAAGTCTTCAGACGTTAAGAGGTAACCTAGAACTTAATTTAGCGCGTCTCACAGAACTAGACCAAGAGATATTCGATGCCGAACATGAATTAGGTGATCATAGGATCAGCGAAGAAGAACGACGAGAGTTAAACGATAAATTGAGCGACTTAGACGCTGAAAGATCCGCCAGATTAGAAGCCGCAAAAGCCAACGAACGAGGACTCAAAAGTCAGATCGCTAGAATCAAAGAAACGATTAATAAAATTTTAGGCGACGACTCGACTCTGGCGGAAAAGATTAGAACTCTGTTTAGAGAACAAGGTGTGACCGTAGTGAGTATTTTAGCCGCTTTGAGTTTAGCCATCAGTACGATAGTGAGTAGCATCGTCGCTAGCGTGAGAGGTGTGGGTGCCCCAACCGCGCCACCTGCACCAACACCAGCACCAAAAGGCGGTATCAAAGAGTGGATTTCAAAACAACTTGCTAATTTTGCATCTGCTCTTCAAAAACTCGGAGTGAGCGCGTTGGGTGCTCTGCCGGGTATCATAGGCAGCGTACTAAGTTGGATATTTAACGCGCTGAGTAAGTCCGTATCGTGGTTGGCCGAACACGTGTGGGCTTTGTTTTTGGGTGTGGGAGCCTTGGTGTTTGCGTACCTGCAAAAACGATGGTAGTAATAGTTGTAATCAAGTTTAAAAAAAAAAAATAAGCCTTACCAGCACAAAGTTGGTAAGGCTTATTTTTTTTGGTGAGATTAGAGTGTGACTTATCGCGTTGCCTCGTAAGCTAAAATACCCATGCCAACGATAGCTAATATTCCTACCGTCAACGATAATTTTTCGTCTTGGTGAGTTTGTAGTTTCGTGGGTTCTTGGGTTAAAACTGTAGGTGTTGGTGTTGGTGATGGTGATGGTGTTGGTGTTGGTGTTGGTGTTGGTGTTGGTGATACAACATCGGTCATAGGCTCTGGGGGTGTTGGTGGCGCGACGTCATCGGTGTCATCAAAAGAGTCGTCCGGTTGAGGTTGTGAGTTTAAATCTGGCACCAAACCAGTTTTCATAATCTGGGTAGCGATTTGAAGATTGTTGTTATAGCCGTCGTGCGTTCCAACCCTCAAGTTCATATCCGATGGAATTAAATACAACCCCGGTTTCACGACAAAATTTAAAGGCGTTCTGGCATACTGCAAAGAGTCTTGAAATTGATTGATACTCGTTTCCATGTCGTCTACTGCATTGATGATATCTTCAACGATGACGTTAAATTGTCTCTGAGCGTCTAATCCGGTGCCTGGTGATAATACGCTCGTTTTTGTTTGAGCCTGCGCACCGAGTAAAGCGTACACGTAAGATCTGATCGATTCGTTGATCTTTATGATTCCCGCGGGGGTAAACGAACTCTTGGTGGGTATAAAATCTAACCAAGCCTTTTGTACCGATTCATTTTGTTCGATAAAGGCTACGGTATAATCGCTGTAACGCCCCGAACCCTTGGGTGGATCGTCCAGACCAAACCCCATTTTAGTTCCACTCATCATATCTTTACGATACTCACTATACTCGAGATTAAGGTCGGTTGTATCATAATCGTTTCCGGGTACGGGTACGTAAGACGTGTCCCAGTAATAAGCTATACCTAAACCGTTAGAGTTTGTGTCTCTCGTCTGTTTAAAAGATTTATTTTGATCGATGCCAAACAACAAAGAGGTATCGGTAAATGCTCTGAGATTATAACTGTTGTCTAGAGCTTTAAATGCGTCATCTCCCGGTAAAGGAGCGGCAAAGTCGTACAGGATCTTTCTAACCGTAAAATATAAATGAAAGTTAAAGATGGCCCAAACGTAACGGTTGCTCGCGTTTAAAAGATCGAATCCAACACCGCAGCCCGTAGTAGCGCAGTAGATCGCAAAATTTAACTGATTTTGATAAAACGACATGGGGTGTGATTTCCAACGATCTACATCCTCATCCGTTGTGATGCGAGGCAATTTATAGTCTGAGGTTAAGTCGGGGAACAAGGTTAAAAACCCGTTGGTATTATTAACTATAACTTCCAGTTCACTGGGTTTAGTGCTGTTTAAAAACTTTGCTTGGGGTGCAGCTTGATGCTTTAGCTCGGTTGCCTTGGCTACATTTTGATTTACTTGTTTCGTTACCTGATCGGCTATCGATTGTATCTGCTTTTTTAACGACTTAAAATCACTCATTATTTTAGTTTCAGTTTTAATATAAAAAGACTTTAAAATAAATGCATTCGTTTCACTTGTTTCAAAATGAGCAGACGTTTAAATTAGAAGACGTCGTAGATAATTTAAACGGTCAAAAATCTATACGCGTAAAAAGGGTGTTGTTTAACCCCGGATATTTTAATATTTCCAGCGCCACAGAGATTGATTGGTTTACGCAAATAGATGGGAGACCCGCGTTTACCACAGATAAACCTCCCCTCTTACCCCCGGAGTTTCTTTCAGATGTACACATAAGAACGCCGGATAGAGATTTTATAGAGCGATTGTTGCCCGATATACCATACCACTTTTTATTTAACGATGAAAATGTTTTACAAAAAACTATAAACGATCTTATAAAAGCGTACGAAGACGATAGACTAGAATCCGTTTTAGAATCAAACAAAAGAAAAAGAGCTATTATAGCTGAACGGCGAGGGTTGATTTTAGCCGCCATGTCTTCAGAAATACCAAAAACTGAATTAGAACTTAATACGCTTCAATCTTTAGTAAGAATATTATTTGTTAGAGAAAGAAAAATCTTTGAAGGTGAGGAATTGGCTTTAAAGTTTATTGAAGGAGAAATGGGTGCGAGCGAGTTGAGCGAGTTGAGAGATAGTAGGGAAGCAGGGGTAATTATAAGGGGAAGTCTTATCGTGACGGGTGAGGATTTAGATTTTATTCCTCCGAGTCATTTAGCGCCGTTGCCACTCGGAGTCACCGGTTCGGTCATCATAGCACCGGGGTGGTACGACGTCGATTGGTTCGATTTCATTTTAAATTCTATACCCGGGGTAAGTTTTCGAATATTTAGAGAATCTAAAAAGGTGACATTGGTGATAACCGACGTAAATCTCAAATTGCGCTTGAACAGAGAAGTATCTCGATTACTCAATTTACCCAAAGGAAGACTGGTACCCAAAGTGGTGTATACGGGGTCTTACGACGTTAATCCGTTTAAATTTTTGTTTATTCGCTGCCCGCAAATAAGTACGAGTGAAAACTTTTTTAATGGTCGTCCTTCTGACATCTTAAAAATCGTACCCGTGGCTACGCGCAAACCCGATATTGATAGAGCCGAGGGATTCAAAAATCTTAAAAACGGTATAATCGACAAACTGACATTTTCTATCAGCGGTGAAAAAGGACAGGTATTCAACAACAAGGGTGAGGGTATCATTATCGAGTTGGAGATCTTTTAATTTTAAAATCTTTTTATATTAAAAACATGAGTGTAGATGGTAAGGCGCTATACCCCGATATTTCTGGAGATGTACTCCGATTAAATAGTAACGAAGAAACAAAAGTGTACAGACTTAAAAAGATTGAAGAGATTCGATCTTTAATCTTAAAAGAGAGAGACCACCGAGAGCACACTTATAAAAAAATAAAGAGAGTGATCGACACTATTAATTACGTAGAAATAGGATTAGAAGGATTGGGGGCTATAGCGGGGGCTGTCGGTATTCCCGCTCTCTTGGGTGTTATATCAACCCCCGTTGGATTGGTGCTAGAAGGAACGTTTATAGGCGCTTTTGGTGTAGATATTCTGCTTAGAATCGCGTCTAGGCGATTATCCGCCAAGCTAAAAAAGCACGACCAGATTAAAATATTAGCAGACTCCAAACTTAACACGATTGAAGAATACGTGTCTCAAGCCATCAACGACGGAGATATATCACACGAAGAGTTTATATTGATTACGAGAGAGCTCGCAAAATTTAACGAGCTTAAGCAAAAAATTAGAACAAAGACCAGCACAAAGCTTCAAAAAATTAAAAACGATACAGACTTTGAAAAAGAAGTTAAAAAACGGGTAGACGAACGGCTGGCAAAAGAAAAAAAATCTCTTATCGAAAAACTTACAAGTTCAAATTCTCGGTAAATAAACATTATGAAAGCGATCCACCGAGTTATACCTCTATTTCACCTCTTGGGGTGTTACCCTCGGCCCCGCCTTTATTGTAGTGGTCATCGTATCTTTTTAGTGCTTTATTAAATTGATTTTGAGTCACTTTAAATAATTTTCTAACTCGTTCTTTGTCTAATCCAATGACGTGATGGAAACTCGCGGCTATTAACGACCGTTTGACACATCCGTTTCCCCTCAATGTTTTGTAATTAACGAGCTCGTTATATTTATTGATTGTTTCTTGGACATCTTCTAAGTCTTGCTCTGGACAAACAGACAAAATAAGTTTTTCCACAGTTTTTCTTTTGTTTCTTTTTAAAATTGACCAATTGATACGATCTTCTTGCGCATTTTCTGCCGAAAAATCAAAATAACGTGAAACTATTTCACCGCACGTTTCACAAATTAAAAAACCATTCTCGATGATTATATGATGATCGCACTTATCCCCAAGTTGTGACGTCCCAAAGTATTCCATCTATTTAATAAACTTTAAATAAAAATGATTGCAATTTTAAATAAAGAATTAAATATCACCCTCTGTTCTTTATATAATTGAAATCAGATCTCTTAGTGCCCGTTAATAGCGCCCTCTGTTTTTTATCGGTACATGAACTCCTTATCATAAAATTAAATACCGCCCTCTGTTTATAATACCTCACCACCAATGAATGGCGCCCTCTGTTGATTTCTTTTATTATAATTGCACTTGGACTCGATAAATCGATCATTTATCATAACCGCCCTCGGTTTATATTATTTTGATATCCATTAGCGCCCTCTATTGATTTTGTATTATAATTGAACTTGGACTCGATAAAACTATCATTCATACGTTCTCTTTATTTGATATTCATATATTATAATTTATACAGTAAAAAGCCACTCCGAGTGGCTTTTTTGTTGTCATTCAAATTAGCTCATTTAAATAGCTTTTATTACATCTTAATATATACAGTAAAAAGCCACTCCGAGTGGCTTTTTTGTTGTCATTCAAATTAGCTCATTTAAATAGCTTTTATTACATCTTAGCCACTCCGAGTGGCTTTTTTGTTGTCATTCAAATTAGCTCATTTAAATAGCTTTTATTACATCTTAATATATACAGTAAAAAGCCACTCTGAGTGGCTTTTTTGTTGTCATTCAAATTAGCTCATTTAAATAGCTTTTCATACATCCTAATATATACAGTAAAAAGCCACTCCGAGTGGCTTTTTCGTTGTCATTCAAATTAACTCATTTAAATAGCTTTTATGACATCTTAATATATACAGTAAAAAGCCACTCCGAGTGGCTTTTTCGTTGTTATTCAAATTAGCTCATTTAAATAGCTTTTCTGGCATCTTAATATATACAGTAAAAAGCCACTCCGAGTGGCTTTTTTGTTGTCATTCAAATTAGCTCATTTAAATAGCTTTTCATACATCTTAATATATACAGTAAAAAGCCACTCCGAGTGGCTTTTTTGTTGTCATTCAAATTAGCTCATTTAAATAGCTTTTATTACATCTTAATATATACAGTAAAAAGCCACTCCGAGTGGCTTTTTTGTTGTCATTCAAATTAGCTCATTTAAATAGCTTTTATTACATCTTAATATATACAGTAAAAAGCCACTCGGAGTGGCTTTTTCGTTGTCATTCAAATTAACTCATTTAAATAGCTTTTATGACATCTTAATATATACAGTAAAAAGCCACTCCGAGTGGCTTTTTCGTTGTTATTCAAATTAGCTCATTTAAATAGCTTTTCTGGCATCTTAATATATACAGTAAAAAGCCACTCCGAGTGGCTTTTTTGTTGTCATTCAAATTAGCTCATTTAAATAGCTTTTCATACATCTTAATATATACAGTAAAAAGCCACTCCGAGTGGCTTTTTCTTAGTCATTCAAATTAACTCATTTAAATAGCTTTTATGACATCTTAATATATACAGTAAAAAGCCACTCCGAGTGGCTTTTTCGTTGTTATTCAAATTAGCTCATTTAAATAGCTTTTCTGGCATCTTAATATATACAGTAAAAAGCCACTCCGAGTGGCTTTTTCGTTGTCATTCAAAGTAGCTCATTTAAATAGCTTTTCTGGCATCTTAATATATACAGTAAAAAGCCACTCCGAGTGGCTCTTTCTTTGTTATTCAAATTAGCTCATTTAAATAGCTTTTTGGTTTGTCATATATCAAAAGGTTTTTGCATTCTTTAACTGCTGAGTCAAATCTCCTATTTTGACCACGATCCATTCACCCACCGTGTTGACCATGCTGTTTGCCAATGTGACGAAATCTTGCCCGTATGTAACATCTACAACACTAGATGGACAGTTCATCTGAAAAAAAAGGAGAAATAGGCCTTAATAAGTAAATTTTTTTACACACAAACATACAGTAATAATAATTTGGGGCCTAATCATCCTTACTCGCATCTGGCATGCTAAATTGCAAAAGACGCAACTACAACGTGTTCGGGGCCGCTGACAAGTAAAGACGCCTATGGTTTTCGCCTTTTACACACAAATCACCCTGACATATTGGACACCTGATGTATAAAAAATACACGTTATAAGCGTATTATAATTACCTTTGAAAGTTGGTCTGTTGGTAGTTTAGCTGCTCGTATTCGGAAATGAAGCTATACAGTTGTACAGTGCTGTCGAGTCTGGATATGATTAGATACCACTGAACTCCGCCTTATAAATCCGACTGGCCATCCGCTGTGAGGGTATCTGGCTTATATAGGAACTAAAAATAGCAACCATTGTTTGCTTCTGACGTATGCGATGAGTCATATCCTGGCTGCCCCAACTAACAAAAGCAATTCATCACGGTCCATTGAATTTCAATAGATGTTTACGCCAACTGCAAAAGTGGGTCACCCTGAGTCACTTCATATTTTGCAAGTCAGGGTTGGAGTAGACTTGTACGAGTCGTATTTAACACAAGATCAAAAATGAAAAATATAAATATAGAGGGCCTGGCCTTATTTCGAGACTGAGATATTGAGAGAGATATTTGGGAGGGAGATCATTGGGAGAGGGAGATTATTGGGAGGGATAAGGGGGTGGGGGCGTGGTCAGAGGGTGGGGAAAGGGGGAGGGGTAAAGTCTGGTACCTGCCCCTCTCCCCACTGGCCCTGTACTACCCCCAGACCTATGGCAAAGTCTGGTATCCGCCCTTCTCCCCTACTCAGGTTACGTCCGTCGTCTCATAGTTTTACTCCATAGCATTAGTGTGTAGATTCTTACCTAGTGTAGAGACTAAGTCTTGTACACAAACCTATGTACCGAGAAGTTATTCCCTTTCCCTTTTCCTTTGAGGATCAGTTCCCCGTAAGGTACCCACGAGTGATCCTACTTCGCCCGCTAACCACTGCTCTCGGACTTTCTCCCACTAGAATGTCTGTCAGTCGTGTACAAATCTCCCATAGAGAACTTTCCCCATGCCTTTGTACACGGATGCATTATTCATAACTACCAGAATCCAATGCTCCCATTGGCTAAGACGCGCACCCAAAAGTGTATATAAAGCGCGCAGAAATGGCAATTGTGGTCATTGTCACCCATTAGATTCCCGAGCTGACCTACACAGAGCTCCCGCACGTATGATGCATTAGATTGTTGATCTGGGCTCTGACCCCGACAGAGTGCCTGACATGTACACGTAGATTATCGAGCTGTCCGCTCACTGGCCATAGACCCATGTCTGTACACAGATAATCATGTACGCCTTAACTTTACATTGTATATAGTGCGCCCTCTATTGACCTGAGATGTAAATAATCTCGAATAAAGTACTAGTGTGTGTGTGTGTAAGATATTTGTATCTGACTCTTTATTTGATAATGTCTCTCACCCAAGAGAGACGTTACAATAATATAATACATTTGCGGGGTGAATATACAAGAGAGGTCACCCACTGAAAAAAGGCGCTCTCTCTTGCCCACAATATTTAAAAAAAAAAGGCGTATATGGACCTTATAGCTAGGTAGCAGTCATCAAGGCAATACTTTTGTCTTGCTGTGACATACCAGAAATAAACCTTTTAAGCACTCATTGTTACTGAATTAAAATAACAAATGATGCCCCATAAGACGGCTGCTATACTCATAAAGTCTACCCATGAGGTCTAAGAAATACGAAGGGTGCTCAAGTTTAAGGAATAAGTCAATCTGGCATGAAATGTCATCATGGCCTACGTCAAAGTGAAAATGCACAAAACGCTGCTCCGTCCCATAAATTCAAAACTTTTATTTTTCGATTCATTGACATTCAACGGTTATATTCAAAAATGCTATCAAAAGCTTGGAAAACACAACGACTATCCTCTATCAATAGAATTTCTGCAGAAATATAACTATGCAGTTTTTCTAGTATATATTTTCCTGCTCAGTCTTGCAATTGACTTTGTATTTCGTTAATCTTTCAGAAATTTGAGATAAACACACTGTTATAATGCAACTCAAAATAATTTTAATATACACGACTACATGTAATTGTCGCACAGATTTTTCATATTATTCAGGGAATTATTGTAATTAAGGGAATTATTGTTGTTAATGTATTTTTACTCTGTTGGACGGTTTTTAATCAAATTTGGTATACTACTTTTAATTGGATAGTAGTGTTTTTACCAATTAATCTGAATATATATATAAAGTATTATTCCATCCTGTATGCTCATTGTCTCTGTCCCTTTGCCAGATTCATGCTATTGTGTCTCATTCAGTGCACATCACTGGAGTTCGTTTCATTCCCTTTAACGCGTTTCTATCATTCCGTTCCCCCTGTGAGCGTCCTTCGTTTGTCTTCTAAGGCCCGCGAAAAAGTCTCCGGTTTCTGGTATGGAGCTTGCCCAAAAAGTGGTGTGGCGACGCGGCTTTTTTTTTTTTTTTTTACCTGATTTTTTTGCTTCAAATGTCGGCTGATGACTGCAAATGGTGCCCGACTAAACTTAGTGGAAATATATGGGAGTCCAGAGAGGCCACATATAGCTTATTCTCGACCATAACCCAATCTAAAAACACGTTGTGCAGCAGCATGATTCCCGTGAAACCAGTGAGTTTGGCGGTTTTGAGACATCATCTTTTATTGAAAAAAAACTTTTTCATTTTGCCGACGCGCATGGCTACGGCGACGCGCGCGCACACCAGAAACCGGAGACTTTTTTTTTTGGCCTTAGGGCATATTAGTAATAAACGAAGATAAGATGTATACCTGTAAAATGACGAAGACATGACAGTAGCGTAGCACGGTCATGGGGGTGGGGGGGGGGGGGGGGGGGGGGGCCTGGTACCATCTGTCGGTGGGGGCGCTGTTCAAAACCGACCATTATTCACACTAACGGATCAGGGCGAGTGCGTCAAATTACAAATTAACTTTGCTCATCAACGCCTTGGCAAGGGTAAGATTGGTTATGCATTGTCGTTCTCAGGCGATGCAAGTACGCGATGTGAAAACAAACGTGAACGAACGTGAAAGGACGACTTTGAGTAGTCGGATCGGGTTCGCGGGTACGTACATTTTTTTCAGTGTTTTACGACCCCGTGAAGGTGTTTGCACAAACCTATGTGAAGTCATTTCATGTTTCCTTAAATATCTTAGGAAACTGACAGCAGATAATACTGCGAGCAGCAATGGCCAACGCTTTAAGCTACCGAGAGGGTGGATGGGGCTGGGTGGCCGTGTTTTCTGCCTTCTTGGCTGAGCTGATCGTCTATGGCAGCTTGAAAGCTTTCGGTGTCCTCATCACGTCAATGAAGGAGGATTTCCAGACGAATTTGTGGATTGTGGGCTCCATTTGCGCTCTGCACTTCGGAGTACAATTTGTTCTGAGTAAGTATAATAGGGCGGGGTTTTTGGCGATAGTAACATTACTTGTTAGCTAATTGTCTAAGTTCAGTTTTTTTAATTCAGTTTTTTGAGCCATTGGAAAACCCCACAAAACAAAACAATTGCTTTAGCATTACGGAGGACTGGTCATTCTGTTTAGTGCAGCACCACCCAACAGTTGTGAGCTGTTCCTGGCACACATGCAAGAATTACAGTTAAAACAAAACAAAATAGCCGAACACATTTAGTACATGGTTACATAACCATGAAAATGCAAATTAAAAGTACAATATATATAGCACAAAAGCCTGTACACCGAAGACAATGCAGGGAGACGTGCAATGCAGCATTTTGCTTGCAATACGACATCAGCAATTTCGTGCTTGACAAAATCAAATGTTCGCCGCCCCCGCCCCGCCTAACCGACCACTCCTTGACAACAATTTGTTACAATCAGCATCACCCTGGGTTAGGAGTCCTCAGGAAAATAGAAAAGGTGTCGATTTATGACAAGAAGAAGCAAAGGTGAAAGATAAGAATAATTAAAGTGAATTATTCAAGTTAGATTAAGTATGAGATTAAAGGGATCAATGTACAACATTTGCTTTTGCTTTAATTTTCAGAAATGGATGGATTTGGGGGGTTAGTATTTATAGCAAATATTGTTACACTGACTTGTTTGACGTTTTGGGTTCGTAGATGCTGGAAAACCAAGAAATCCATCATGCTCTTGAACTCTGGTTTCCTAACTCCACGTAAGATGAAACAGAGCAATTTATAGAGGCCTGGGAATTGTAAGGTCAAGGAATCAGTCGAGCTGGCTTGTACCCCGCGTTCACAGGTGTGATCGATTGCAAAAGAAAATGCGGACTAACAAAATATGATAAATTGGGAGCAGTGTTTGAAAAAATACCACTTTTCTTGAAAATGTCAGCACACCAGGTGCCATGATTTTACAGGATATGCTTTAGACTGTCATTCACTAACAGTCCAGTAAGGTAATTCGTGATAATTGGTAGTTTTTTTTTATAAGTGTATAAGTGTATTTTTTTACATGGGGGGGGGGGGGGGGGGGGGGGGGGGGGGGGGGAAACATTTGATAGGCGCATAACCCACAAAGTCATGCTGTAACTTAAAATTACTTATTTTGATGTCAATGACCAGGAAAAACATACATATATATACATTTATAAAAAAAGACCGAATACTCTTCTTCAGACATAGCTTTTGGTTGTCATAATCCAGAGAGAAAAAAAACAACAAAATACAAGAAACAAATTTGCTGGAAATATCAAACACGCATGCACTCATTTTGCTGAAGCAAATCCCGCCAGTCTGACAAGACATAGCCATTTCTACCTCACTACTCACATTCTGAACTACTGTTAACTGTGGAAGATCATATTCCCTGTAACTTTACCATTTGCAAATACTTTCAGAACAAGAGGTAATTTTACATACATTTCTGAAGCAGCAACAGTGGCACTGCTTCATTGAATGATAATTATGTTTTGTTTATCTAGCACCATTAGCAACTGCAGCGGCATGTCAATATCGAAGCCGTGTCGTCATTACCCTTGGTGGTGTACTCTATGGATTCGGTCTGGTGATATCCTCTGTGGTCCAGAATATCGTCCCCTTCGCTGTATTCCTTATACTTATAGCCGGTGAGTATAGAGTTAGTCCGCTATCTAATTACCTTAGTACATTGTATTACGCTTAGTACTCATCAATTAGTTCATTTTTCGAATTGGGATATCAACCAAGTCATGTCATTTTCCAAGACCCTGTCTAAATCGTAATGGCCAACATCGTTGCAGAATTGTGTTGTTGTATGTTTACTATACATTGTCTAATTCAAAACTACATGGTACTCGCAGAGTACTTTGCCGTTATGATCTGCTGATTCCAAGACGCGGATACCTCAATTTATGCAAGCGTTTGGGTCAAACAGTGCTCTTAACTCGCCAGGCTACAAATGCTGTTAACAATACGTAACAGGAGATACTCAAACCATCACAAGCACAGTTAAAGTATGAGACCAATAATGCTGGTGTATGCAGAGGATACTACTCTGACAACCTGATTAGACTTGCTGCATGTGTTGCTGGTTTACTTCGAATTAACAACCGTTTGTTTTGTTTGCAAGGGTCTGGGGCAGCATGCACGCTGGAGACAACCCGTGCGGAGGTAGCCTTCTACTTTCAGGAGAAATACGCCGTGGCGAGTTTTCTGGCGCTAGCTGGGGGACCAATTGGGATGATGCTGTACGGACCAGTGACGCAAGTCCTCTTGGAAACTTACGGATGGCGGGGAGCGCTGCTCCTGATAGGTGGGACGAGCTTTCATCTCATTTGTTCTGGTTTGCTGGTCAGGAGACCAACTAGAGTCTATGCAAAGCTTCTCGATGATTGCACAGACCCTGGCCCTGATAACGGACCCTCTTCGAGTCAGACCGATCGCTGTTTGGCGAAGTTGAGTAAGGTGATAGCGGGGACACTAGGGCTCGACCTCTTCCTTTGCTTGGACTTCCTGCTTCTGGCTGCAGTCCGGTTATTTACCAATGCTTGTTACGGTGGGATCTTGGTCTACATGGTTCCCAATGGCCTGGCAGTGGGGCTCAGCCCCAGCGAAGCAGCGCTTCTGACAACGGTGTTTGGTGTTGGGAGCCTGGCTGGACTGAGCTTGACGGCTCTAGTTCTGCACACCGAGGTGCTATCGTGCCACGCAACTGGAGCCATTGCTGGGTGCATGACCGTCGTGGCTTTGGCTCTTGATACTTTCATATCCACGCCCATCGGTCATATGGCCAACACGTGCATCATCGGGGCAGGGATTCACAGTATTATACAGGTGACGTCGGTCTTAACTAGAGGGCTGCCTTATGGAGACGACCGATTTGTTGTCGTTCTGGGATGGCAGAGTTTTCTGGCCGGCGTGGCGACATCCGGTGGGGACACCCTCTCAGGTTGGTGAAATTTTAAGACATGAATTTGATACGGGCCGGGAGAATGTCAATTGTCATAAATATTTGGTTTTCATTAACGGACATAATATGGGCCCAGGTGGACTCCCTGATCGCACTACGTTACGGACGTCGTCCAACCTGGGCTACACTCTCAAAACGCTGGTTAAAATTTGGTTGGTTAATAAAGTTGGTTAAAATTGTAACCAACATTGTGGATAATTGTCCAATTTTGCCCAACGCTTACCAACGTTGGGCACATTTTGCCCAACGTCGGGTATTTTTATACCAACTGTTTGGCTGTTCATCTGGTATACAAAAGTTGGTTAAAATTAGTCATTTTACCCAACGCTGGTTACATTTGGTTAAATTTAACCAGCGTTGGATAAACTACTTATTTACTTAGTTTGCTACATTTAGGAAGATTAGAATCTCTTCTTTCCTCTGATACCTAATCTTGCATATTCTATGCATCCTTACGTTTCAATGGTTAAATGAAAAAAAGAAAGAAAATAGCGTTCCGTTTTCCTGCAGCGTTTTCCCTATGCAGCGTAGTATAAACGAGTCCTGTTTATTACGTCACGATT
This sequence comes from Patiria miniata, assembly GCF_015706575.1. Lineage (NCBI taxonomy): Eukaryota > Metazoa > Echinodermata > Asteroidea > Valvatida > Asterinidae > Patiria > Patiria miniata. The sequence continues at coordinate 27,840,151 of NW_024037076.1, read as the reverse complement.
TACTATGTTTTGTTTGCTGCCCCCAACGACGACTATTACACAAATTGCACGTTGGGGTCGAAACAGGACCTGAAAAACAGCTCTCAAAAGTACCTTTTGTATTCATTTCATGACAGAAACAATAGTCGTTTTTGTTTCATCACACCTTAGGCTACATATACCCGAACAATTACGGAAATGTCTTTGGCATTCCACAACCGCTTTAATTAAAGCGGTTTATTAGGAGTGTACTGAATGTGACTATTTATTCACATTATCGTGAATATATAGTTCTGTACAGCTACATTAATTGTGCTGTACAGGGTGAGTAAAAAAAACCCACGAAACCCAAATGTCTGGACCATTGTTTTAGTGAAGTTCTGCATGTAGCACTTTCAAAATCTAGGATATGAAAGTAGTACAAGAATCATTCAAATCACTTATGTACTTTTAAAGTTACGGAATTTTAAACACAGCCACCGTTTTAAGGTTCTGTCCACGGATCACAAAAAAAGTTCAGTGTTCTTTCAGCAAATCGAAACGAATCACATTAGGATGTGTGTGAATTGTTTTTGTTTTGCTGAAAGAACACACACCTTTTTTGTGATCTGTTGACAGAGCTTTAAAACGGTGGTTGTGTTTAAAACTCCGTAACTTAAAAAGTACATAAGTGATTTGAAAGATTCTTGAACAAAAAGAAAGCTTATGAATTGGGCTTTTATATCCTTGATTTTGCTACATGTGCTACATGCAGAACTTCACTAAAATATTGGTCCCGACATTTGGGTTTCTTTTTTCTTGACTCGCCCTCACTGCGGTAGTTCGACTTCTTTGTGCTTGTGCTAGAACATTAATTAAGGCTGTGGCAATTTATGCATGATAAAACCACAGAGCTTGTGACCCTGTTACCCTGTAAGCTTGTAACATTTATCATGTCATTAAACAAAATATACTCTCTTGACTTTTATGCGCAGGTTGGCTCTACGGTGCAACGCAGAGTTTCCACGGAACGTTCTTCATGTACAGTGCGTTCATGACTGCCACTGTCTTGTTTCTGCTAGTGGACTTCATTCGCGCCTTCATCACCACGCGTCGTAGGTCGACCCTGTGAACTGATGCCCTTCTCGAACTATAACTACACTCAACCAAAAAAAAGAAAGTCCCCCTTTAATTCTTATTTGGCTCACTCAAAAACCACTGAGCACATCTTCCTCAAATTACGACTGATCAGTACAGAAATTCCTTAGCAATCCAGCCATACTCTTTGTTTGGCCCAAAACAATGATAATGTGTACAAAATTATGCAATTTATGACAAATGGTGCCGAAAAAAGTTGCACTTTGGTATACGTGCAAGGTGCGTGTGAACCACAATTTGCACGTATACGAAAGTGCAACTGTTTTTGGTATCATTTGTCATAAATTGCATAAATTCGTACACATTATCACTGTTTTGGGCCAAATAAAGAGTATGGCTGCATTGCTAAGAAATTTCTGTACTGATTAGTCGTAATTTGAGCGAGAGGTGCTCAGTAGTTTTTGAGTTAGACAAAAAAGTGTTGGAATGGGGGACTTTCTTTTTTGGTTGAGTGTATATATCTGAATTTATACCAAATTAAGGACCGTTCGATTATGAAATATATTTTTGGCAGCATTTCTTCACTGTAGGCTATACTACACTAGGGTGGTGCAAAAAAAGAAAAAAGAAAAAGAAAAAAAAGTACACTGTCTTTTCCAGATGCAGATTTCTTGGGGAGACATGTTGACATGGTTTAAGACTGCAAGATCTTGGTGATATTATGGTGAGAACGCGTGCCTGAGCTAGCGGTCAGTGTTATTGCAGTTGTTTGTGCACGCGGTGATATGTTTTTGATCATGTCTCATAGACGTGGGTGTAGACACGCTGGTTCTTGACCATTTATTTTCTGCAAATGGCTGCCATTTCTTAATTTATTTTCAACGCCGTTTTTAACAATATACCACCAAGATCTTGTAGTTTAGGAATGTCTTAAAACAATTCCAACCCTGGGAATGTATATACTTAACTAGAAACTGAACTCCAATAATGTTTTTAAAATTCTACTAACATCCGTCTTCAGTAAAATTATTGACAGTTTTATAAATAAATATATTGACAATACTCCTTTGTATACAGTAATTACTGACAATACATTACTTGATTGACGGTTTAAATCTAATTGTACCGATACAATATAGATTCTGACTATTTCTGATGAATGGGAGGAATGCCTCCCGCTTCCGAAAATGTCCGAAGTTTGTCGAATGCTGCTGCATTTCGTCAATACTATCGGATAGCGCCCGGGTATTTCCAGGTGTAAAATATAGGCCTAGGTTTACCTGTCATGTCAAACAATAAGTGGATAATTAATATTCAATGCTTGCATTAAATAAGCCTTGAAATTCAATGACGATTTTGTGCATCAACTAGGCCTATGCCCTCAGATCGTACGAGGGGCGAGCGTTGCTGGTCATGTACTATTTTGAATCTGACGACGGTATAAACCGGGATTTACCAAATCTCGGCGTGGTCTCCATTTCGTGTTTATTTTATTCCCAACAAAACCTCAATAATAGGAGATAATAAATACAATATATTAAAATATGTATAAAAATACAACGAAATACATGCCAAAAATAACAACAATAAGTTAAAATCAATTCAGTTCAATAAAACATTTATTTCCTTTCTGTGGAGGCAGCAAACAGCCGTAGATAGTGGTGGATGTGCCCAACAATACAAGACAAAACAAGACAAACAACACTAATTATAGAATTTGAAATAATAGCAATATTGTTAAATATTTAACAGTTTACCAAAGTAGACACGACAATAAACAACATATCAATAGCGGCTAAGCCAACGTAATAATGAATCAGGTATTCTGAGAATTAAGTAGGAATGTTTTTAGTTTATATCTGAATGTGTTACTTGAAGCCTGCAATTAATTATAGACTGTGAAAGAGAGTTTTGGTCCAGAGAAAGAAAATTGTGTTTCCTAAATAAGGGAGTGGTGTGTTCATTAAAGTGCACTTTACATACTACACGAATTGCCCTTTTCTGTAATTTAATCAATTTATCAAGATTTGACCCTTTAAGTGTTGGCCCAAATAATGTTACAACATAAGAGAGGTAAGAGAGATCTAATGAATAGTATAGAGTTCGCAGAATATACTTCAATCTGCTCATGATACCAATATTTTTTGGAAATATTGTCTTCTAATTCTTTTACGTGGAATTTCCGTGATCGACATTCATCAATATAGACCCCAAGAAATAAAGGATAATCCTGAGGACTAGAGGACGGCCGGCCTGATCATTCACACCGGCAAAAGAGACTGTCAAAACGACATGAGCAGTCGATTAGAGTGCCAAGATCATCACAACTAGGACATGGGCCGTATTCACGTGTTGGCCATTTTTGTCGAGTTCATTCATTAAGTATTTCATTAAGTGTTGACTGTTCAATGGGATTGCGCCAGACTAATTATGCAGGCACAATGCAGCCTTATTTTACTGTCTTTTTGTTAATCTGGTTTTCAACATTGCGGAATTTTTAATTACAAATTTGAAATTATTCATTGAAGCAGACTGGAATTAATTAGGAATAAGCTTGCTTCCATTTCTCTTCGCAAGTTCCAAAAATTAAGATTTTACCTCACTTTCAATTTAATATGGCCGACTCGTGAATACGGCCCATTGATTACGATGTAAAACAGTTTTAACACTATGACAATTACCATGGTTGACACAGTCCACAATCTTAACGAAACAGACGAATCTTCGTCTGAATGATGAACTGACAATTATGCATTTCAGCAACGAGAAATAATCATGCATGCTAAAACCGTTTTTAAGTATATCAATTAAAGTATTCTTGTACGAAATATCATCATTGGCCTCGCAGTTCAGGAGGTGAGCATAGAAGGATCTTGCTTTTGAGGTGTTGTTAAAAATCTGACAAACTAAATTGAGTTGAAATGTAGACAAAACGTCATTGATCTTATACAAATCCAAACCATGTAAAAGAGGCGTCGCCTGCTATCAGTGCTATTTGGGTCCCTAACTGTGAAAATTCCAGGTCAACATAATAGTCAATGTTTCTTACAAAAATAACAGAAATATCAAAACTGTATATTGCTGTTTGTCATACCACAGTAATAGATTGTGAATTTTTATTTGTCGAGAGTGGATCAATTGACATGCCACAAAAACGCATGAGCGATGTAGGCCATGGTACATGAGTGATGTACCCCACGGGGCAATTACTTGGATCTTTCCCGCAGTTGAAAGTGTCGTTTCCACCGCGTTGTATTAGTGTGACCTCGGGTACGAGGTTGTAGTTACGCTGGTACTACTTGATGTGTTCCTGGGAGATGTGCCAAGGGGTTCAGTGAATCACTATTCAGTCTGCTACGACCACCATTGTTGTTAACTTCGTTCGTCACTGTTCGTCTGCCGTTACGGTCATGTTTGTTTGTAGCCCCTACGGTTGCCTGACCTTCAATTTAGACGTCCGGGCGTCGGGGGAAATTGTCAGGTCAGGGAACAAGACTAGGCATTTTCAGAATAGGGCTATATACTTAATTAATTTGGGTGCCCCATTATGTTTGTTTTAAAGACTTGTATATAATTATATGCACAAAGTGTATTTCCCGACCCTTTTAAACTAAGACAGGGTATGATAATGACTCATATCGCTCCGATGAGGCATAGCTAGTCCCCTAGGGACGTGATCAATAAAGCATTTCCTAATACCATTAGGCCAAACATGGTCTCCGGCTTCTGGTCTGCGCGCGCATCGCCGTAGCCATGCGTGTCGGCAAAACTAATAAATGTTGGTTTTTTTTCAATGTAAGATAATGTCTCAAAACCGCCAAAAACTGTTGCACAATTTTAACCTTTCTTTAAGATGGGGTTACGATCTAGTATCATAACTTCAGTGGCCTCTCTGGGCTCCCATATATTTTGCACTAAATTTAGTCAGGCACCATTTGCAGACGGTGTTGTAATTTTGTAATTGTGTGTCTGGAAGCCAGATGAGGGAGCGATGGTCGTGTATCTGGAACCTGTAAACGCTTAGCAGACTATAAAGACCAGCCTGGCAGCAAATGCACGATGTCCATGTCGCTGTGTATGGTCTGACGTTTACTCAGATTTTTCTGTTGACCATCCAAATTTCCCGTCCTGTCATTTCCAACTCAAAAAGTTTCCCATTTTGACTTGTGAAATAAAAAGTATACAAGAGACAGATCATACTTTGGCAATTTCTATTCATTAATCTCAACAAACAATAGATGCCACTATAGTCACTACATGTACATGTGTATTTTCACTATTAATCTAACATTCTTACTCTTTTTATATGCCACCAGTTTTGGGGCAAGCTCCATACCAGAAACCGGAGACCTTTTTTGGCCTTAGCGGCCCTTTTTGTTAGTGCTTCGTCTGCAGTGTTCAGACCCTGTATCAAGCATTTAATGCGTGCGTTCGAGTAACTCACCCGGATCGACTCGGATAAAGGCTGACGGTTAGCCACGACAGCCGGGCTAATCGAACCGTGAACGCTCAACCGCGGGCCATTACGATGATGTCCGTAGCCGCGGCCGGCAGTAGCAACTGACAAAACGCCCGTTTTCGGACTGGGTTTTTATAGTTTGAAATTTACTGCTTTTCAGTCAATTGCAAAACTCAAAAAAGCTGGGCTGGAATTACATAGCCTCTAGATCGCAATGAAGTAAAAAAATACATACCTTAATTTAGACTTCAATTATCAAATAAAGTTACTTTTTAAGTCCACTTGAGATTTCCGCTGTCCGGCCGCCATAATATATATAGGCCTATTATTCTTGGAATGAACAACCAATGCATGCGCGTGACGTATTCCCACCACTGACTCAGGCTGCTCCACGAGCAGGGATGTGGTGGCTGACCCAGAGAACGACGTCATCAGAGCTAATCGAACGGCAAGGGGCTAACCTGATTCGATCCGGGCGGGCTACTCGAGCACACCAAGTGAGTGCATAATTACAGGGAGGGGCAGGTCAAGGTAAAGGGTCACCCTTAAGTCATAGGATGTACGCCTATAGCTACGTGCAGTGCAGGATATCAGGATATGCTTAATATGCTCAATTCCCGGTGCTTTGGGTGATCGTGACCTGACCGGCTATAAGCTCTTTCAAGGAGTTTACCGCTCAGACTGCAAGCTTGTAAGTACACTTTAGACTTTCCTGGTCGAATTTTGTAGTTTCATGCGTTTGTTGTTAGGCACAATTACGGCGGCTAAACTTTACTCCCGCGGTTCGTACCAGAATGCAGGCATTTGAGTTTGTTTAAGGCACTGAAGTTTTTTCAATAGCACAGTCACCATCCGCCATTGCCATGCAGACTAGCTGCAGAAATGATCGGGGCATCTAAGTTTCATTTTAGTTTTCGTCACGGTATAGCCAGCAGTTTCGCACAATGAAAAATTTCACAAAAACCACAAAACCAGATCCATCAAAAACCGTCGCACTCCTTATTTCGCACTGCGGTATTCCAATACTGATATCCACCAAAATTGTTAAGATGCTAAAACCAACTGCCCTGTGAGATTTGTTTCATGTAATCTAGCAAGATAGAATTATTGTCCGCAAACACACTTGAGCATTAATACAGGGTAGAAAAACTATACTAAGTATATGTGGGATGCCATACTTTCTTCAGAACAAGAACCTTTCTTCAATTTGTGTTGGTACCCTAGCTGTTTATGATTTTGCACGCACTTCGCGGCAGCTTTTTCATGCAGACGTGAACATCATGAGTCCGCAATACCAGTAGGGCCTATAGGTATCTTGTGTCTTGAATGACCACAGGTTTTAGTGGAATTTAACAGAAATTCTAACCCAAACAATTGGTTATAGAACAACCCAAGTTTGGGTAATTGCAGTTTTCACGCTTTCTTGGGTAAAATTAACCCAGGCAATTTTTCAGTGTACGCATGCCGGGGTGGATCTGTAGCGCCTCTGTTCTGTCTAGCCTTGTATGATATGAGCGCTTTACGTCAATTATACTGGCATTTTTTTAAAAGTTCCAATTCTATAGCTTATACTTATTGAGTGAATACAACGATTTTTTTTGGGTTCACCACAAAATGAGTGGGGGTTGGGGAGGGGTGTTGGTGGGGATCTAATGGCCCATACCTCAGGACAAGAAGATGAAACATTATGGTATACGAGGTATTGCGCTTGATTGATTTATTAGTTATTTAAAAGATCGCAAACGGTGTGTAGCTTTAGATGGTGCTAAATCTTGCTGCCGTGAAATCTACTGTGGTGTACCTCAGGGCTCAATTTTTGGTCCATTGTTGTTTTTGATATATGTCAGTGGTATGCCCAATTGTTGTACCACACTTAAACCTATTCCCTTTGCTTACAATACCACAAAGTAAACTATATTATTAAGAGGACCAAGCAAATTTTGAGACAGAGAGCTTGTCATTTATAATACCTTGGTTTACTCACACTTAAATTATGGTATTTTGGCCTTAGGTGGCATGATTAAAGTTATTGTATCAAACATTTATTCGAAATGACTGTCATGCCACGTATACAATGCTCATACAACACCTCTCTGTTCTAGACATACAATTCTTAAATTGTAAAATATGTATAATGTGCAAATTGTAATTCATTATTTTGATTATCTTTATTATTTGCTTCTAGAAAATTTAAGTCATCCAGATGTTTTCCCTCGAACCCAGAATTCCATTCTCTCTCCACAAGACAAAATAGTCTCATTCATTATTGAATAGCCAGAGTTGATGTCGCTTCATCCAATTATCGTCATACAATTCCAAAACTTGTCAATTCGTTTCCTACTGACAACATTTGTATACATCGAAAAACAAAACTAACAAATTTTTACGATATTACCTTACTGAGATGTTGGTAAATGACAGTCTAAAGCATCCTGTGAAATCATGGCACCTGGTGTGAAGTCATTTTCAAGAAATGTGGTATTTTGTATAAATTTTCGACAGTGGTCGGCCGATCACCGTTGGAAAAACCTATTTAAGGTTAAGAAAAAACTATTTTTCAACATCTGCTCCAAATTTACCATTTTTTCAGTCCAAATTTTGTTTGCTAATGGTTACTTGTTCATGAACGGGTGCAGGCCAGCTAGACTGGTTCCCTTACCTTACAATTTTCCGGCATCTATAAATTGATCCATTTCATCTTTAGTGGAGTCAGGGAACCAGACTACATGAACATTTTTTTTTTTTTTTGGTTTTTCCAGCATTTTTGAACACAAAACTTCAAACATGTCAGTGTAACAATATTTGATCTATTGTACTAACCCCTCAAATACTTCATTTCTGAAATTAAAGCAAAAGCCAATGATGTACATTCCCTTTATGAAAAAAAATCACTAGTTTTTTAAGGAAGCTCTTGATAAAACATCTCAAAGAGTATTATTCAATTAAATATAATGATTTCATCTGTACTAACTTGAAGTGGTATACATGTCTTAAAGTTGCGCGTTTTAAAAAGCTTTCATTATAAATGGTTAGTTCCATGATTATATTTCCGTGTACTCTTTTTCACCCATGCAGAATTCCGTATAGCTGTGTTGTGTTCAAAGACAAAGAGCCGAGATGAAGTTTTACACGAGGGCTGCTCTCATCCTGGCCTTCATTGGTAAGTCAATTTTATTGATCATTTTAAAGGGAAGATACAACATATGCAAACACCGGCCGACCAGCGTTGGAGAAAATTGGCTTTTTTTCAAAAACCGCTCCGAAGTTTTCATAACAGTTTTTCATAACAGTATGTTCTTTGCAATTGATTACACACCTGTGAAGGGGTACAAGTCTGCCAGACTGATTCTCTGACCTTATAATTCCCAAGAGTCTATACATTTCTCTGTTTCATCTTAAGTGGGGTCAGGCAACCAGACTACAAGAACATGATTGTTTTTTGTTGGTTTTTCCAGCATCTACAAGCCCAAAACGTGAAACAAGTCAGTTTAACAATATTTGCTACATATAACTACTAATCCTCCAAATCCATTTATTTCTAAAAATTGCAGCAAAAGCAAATGTTGTACATTCCCTTTAGAGTTGCGTTTCCCGTGCTAGTTTCGAGTAACTGTATAAACTTTACATATAATTGGGTAGCATCAACTTATAGTCTTTCACTTAAAATAACAATCGTTGATGACAGGTTACGCAACCAGTCTGAAGTGTTACACGTGCACAGATGGGGCAGTAGGTCATTCCACTAACACGCCCGGGTGCCGGGATCCTTTCGACACTCCGCCCACTCATCCCTTCATCCTCATGATGGACTGTGCCAACCTTTCCCGGATCGCACCGGAGGCCACTGCCAGAGCTGGGATCAGCCAGTATAACACATGCATGGTAAAGTCATTTTTTTACGATTAAGGTAGAGCTTTCCGTGTCATTGACACGGAAATATCATTGAAAATTGACTTCAAACTATTTTGTTTTTGTTTAGCAGGTACTTGGCATTACATAATCACTCTTGGGGTAGAAGGCATTCAAAAATGGGTTACGAACTTACAAATCTTATGTCAGATGTAACAGGGACAAAAAAAATGGACCCAAAATGTAGAGAATGAACCCTGCATGTCTTTGTTGATGTTATGTGCACACAAATCATTCGTAAATTCCAGTCTAGAAAAAAACAATGTGTACAAAGTCAGTGCGATTTGGGTTCAACAAAAAAACCTAAGAGAACAGAAACAAATTCACAAGATGAGACGTTATGATGTCACTTTGTTTTGCATACGAAATAAGTAGGTACCTTGAATCAACCAATCCATCCAATCGAGAGGGGTGCTAGACATCACTCGACGTTTTGTTAAAAACCATCCATGTTGTTATATATACATGTATATTCAATTAATTCCCCCTCGTCTTTTTTTGTCATTGTCTTATTTATTTATTTATTTAATTTTTTTTTGGGGGGGGGGGGCTTTTCGGGGGGGGGGGGAACGACCCCCATAGTGGGTGGGCTCAATTTGGGACTGCAAGAATTACATTTTTCTTTACACAAATCATCTGACACCATTCACATACAAGCCACTGCTGAACTGTTTTTGCCTAAAACAATGTTTAATACATTTCTGTATAGTAGGGGGAGTGTGGCTTAGGGTTCGTGACTCACGATCAGAGAGTCATATGGGCTTGAACCCGCCGCTGGCCACATATTGTGAACTTGGGCAAGCCACTTCATCCCCACTCGCCTCTCTACCCATCTGGAGTATTTTTAGCTGGGGAGTATAACCGGTAATGGACTAGCATCCTATCCAGGGGGAGTAGAACTATTCTCAGTCGTTTCATACAAATGAAACCGGAGATAAACGCCGGTGTCATATGAACATCGGACTCGTATGAAAATCGGACTCTTTTCCCCTTTTATTGGTTAAACCCTCTAACGTGACCGGTCCCTCTCCTAATTATCTATGCATGAGCTTGCGCAATACCACCAATGAGTCCGTATTTCATAAAACCTAAATTCATGCTACACCGGCCTGGTGGGCCACATTCGCTCGTGACAGACTTTACTCTACTTTTCACAGTTTCTGTAGTTCCCATGCCCCAGATCCCTCAAGAAGTCAAGGCCCAAACAAAGCGAAACCACTTTCATTTTCGTACTTTGCAGAAAGCGATTGGCCCCGATTCGATCAGCAGGACGTGTTTTGACGACAGTAAGTGCCCGGCAACACACGGATGCTTCTCGGACGCCGGGAGTGGGGGTACCGTCTGCTGCTGTGACACGGATTATTGTAACGCTGGGGCCGCCTTGGCCTTCAATCTGGCCGTTATTTCGGCAGTTGCCTTTGGGGCTTTTTTCCTCAATGCTTAATTAAATCGTATGTTGACAATCACTTGGGGATTTGTCCACAATGTATGTCATCATCAAACAACATCCTAATTGTTTTCTCTCGAAATGTCATCGATAAGCAGAAATGTATTCAAACACAGAGGCCTTTGTTTCAATTCATTTGAATTGTTGCACTACTTGACTTCAAGACGTCATCATCTTGATGACGTCTGTGCGCGTGCAGCGCACGGGCGTTGCTCAGGGACATGACTATATATATATATATATTGTGACATGACTATATATTTTGTTGCCAACTAAGAAACCGAGGCCTCGTGACGAAAATTTGCTCGTCACTTTTCTAGTGTCCTCGTCAGACCCTCTTCATCATAATGCCAATAAGCCTCTGTACTGATGACGTCACACTGTGTTTACATGTGCACTTTCCTATGGAGCCAGTGGGGGCCCACGGTCCACTGAGCACCATAGGAAAGCACACACGTAAACAAAGTGTGACGTCATCAGTACAGAGGCTTATTAAAACTGGTCTTTGTCTGTTGAACAGAACATATAGGGCCTTTCCCCATTGTGAATGTAATTGCTTTTTTTATGAGTTTTAATTGCTTTGTAAATTTTTTTTAGCTTATGCTTTTTATGGCGATGTGCAGTGCATGTAAATGATATTATGTAACATTTTGTTAGAAACCAAATAAGTACATACAAATTTAAACATTTATTAAAAATCAGTTCATGACGTCATCTTGAGGTCACTTCGAATTTTGCATACAATATACCTTGCCACACACACAAGTTTCATGACGATCGGACCTACCTTGACAGTGTTTAAAAAAAGGTGCATTTTCGATGACGTCATGATGACTCCCAAACATTATTCACATTTTTTTGCAAATATCTATACCCTAACAAACCTAGTACACACAGAATTTTGAATTAAGCATGTTGTGTTCGTGACATGTGGTGGCGATAATCCTCAAAACGTCGAAATAAACCAACTGGTTCTTTTCAGAACGACGCAACTCAAAGAGAGATATCATTCACATAGTGTTACCGCGCAAACATACCTCCCATTCATTAGAAACAGTGCCGCATACAAAAGTAGTTTTAATACATTCACTCACCCTGGGAAGCGGACCTCGTTCCGTTGCGCTTATCCACCTCAAACGACTGTATGTTTCATGTTCCTCATAAGGGTTTCATCAAACGTCGTATCATACGTAGTACTAATCTAATGCAGCCGAGCCGAAGAGGCAAAACTGAATTGGCCAACTAACGTCGCCGTACAGGCCTATAGCTAGCTCAGTTCGGTCCATCTGTTAACCAGTTTGGTGATAATCTCTCAGTCGTTTATGCAAATCTGCAAGTATGTAGGCATAAACACCAGGTATCGATAACGGTTTTTGAGGCCCAGTTGAGAAAGTCGTCATGGTGCTACTTTGAGGAATTCTTCAATGAAGGCCGTAGCAACAGCCATGGCATGCATTATGCGTCTTGCACGCGAGTAGTTTTCCCGGTCTGTCTGCTGCCACCCAGAGTTGAAACGGTCACATGTTTCTACTGAGAGGTGGGTGTGGTGGCGGGGGTGGGGGGGGGGGGGGGGGGGGGGGGTGTCCCGCTGGTATTCACCAACCTATCCAAAGACGCTGTGTGGTGACCATTAATCATGTTATTCTTTTTTTTAATGAACAACTGGGTCACTGCACTGAGTCAACAAACTCACTCCAGTAAGAGGTTAAAGAAGAATTAGCGCTGGACGGTTTCAGGTTAAGGGTTATTTCTCAAAGGAAAAAAAACTCAGAGAAATAAGAGGTTGGCCTGACCAACACTTTGGACAGGGCTACGAGTAGGACAAGCCTACCAGTGAACTATTAATAGTGGAATTATATATGACATGAGTCAAGTGTTGCATGCAAAAGTAGTTTAAAATTGTATGCAATAAAATACCTGCATGAAACCTCGGCTAATTTGTGTGTACGGTTCAGCACCATCTGGCGTTTTCATTCGTACTAATCTTGCTCATAGACCAATCTGGTTGGGCACCAGTCACTCCTGCCTCTAAAAGTAGCCAAAATAGGCCAAAGGCGATTGTGTAGTTACGCGCCCCTCTTTTGTTATAGTCCTTATTAACGTTTCTATAATTCCAAAATGACTTCTGCAGCTATTATATGGGTTCTTTCAATCCCAATGACTCCATTTTTTGTACAGTAATTTTGAACAGTATCTTTCGGCAGAAAATGCGATTTTCTTCGGCGTTTCAGTGACGGTGTCATATCGTGCGATCCAACGCGGTAGTTTGCGCATTCGCGGTGCGTCGCGCGCGGGGATCGCCATAAGTTTATTTTCGTGTTGTATTGTCTTCGTCGTCGTTATACCCCAAATTGCCCTCAAAAATCAAAACCTTGGCCTCTGTCCACAACACTCCCGTTGGTTTAATTAAATGTCGGTATAACTAGTTGGCCAAGTCCAATAACCTAAAAGTACTAGATTTTTGTTCTCGTATACATATGTACATGGTATACGATTAGGGCCCATAACTACACAACAACCGAAAGTATAATGACGGATCTAGTTTTGTTGGCTTGGGATAAATGTATTTTATTCAGGGGCGAAAGTGTCAAGTAATAAAACATGTTATTACTGAATCTACGACTCAGTGCAGGCACTGCAACACACGGCCGTGATTTAAACTCCTCTTATACAAAAAAGGTTTACCGTTTGCACAAAAATACACAAATAAAAAATTCGACTGTAAAACGAGCAGAAAAGTAGACATATTCAGATATTTAACAATTGTGGACTGCTGTGATGTGGAATATGACGTTTTGAACACTCGAGGGGCGCAAAGCATCCGAGGCGAATATGTGCCCCTATGGGTGTTCAAAACGACATATCCCACATCACAGCAGTCAACAATTTTTTTGTTATACCTCTGTCTTGGATTCTTTGGATTTTGAGGTAAAAATCACGAAAATAAACAGCGGTAAACATAACAATCATGACATTGAATCGAACGTCAACTCACATGCATGTCACGTTCGTTCTCGAAACGCTGATCGTCTGCTAATTCGCTGCTCCCACTCATGTGTGAAAACAGGGTGAAACTAGCGTGGGTACCAACGATACAAGCGTTTCACACCGTGCGTACCGTACGTACGTAAAATGTCATGGCACATGGAGGGAATGTGCCATGACTGTTTATAAACTTAACACTTGATCAATCTAGGCCAATGAAAATACAGTATTAAAATACAGTATTCAAGACAGAGGTATAACAATATACATGTATGTTTCTTCAATGGGAATGTTTTTTTTTACAAATCTTCTGCAAAATAGATTATGTGCAAAATACGAACATCCTGAGATTAAATACTCTAGTTTCGGCAACATAAAATTGAAGCCAAGTAGACTGCGAGTTTCTCTTGCAAATGGCGGCAAAATGTTGTTAAAAATAAGTTGGGCTTGGAATATAATAATTCAAAGCACAAGACAGTTCTGTTTGTGTGCAATAAAATGCACAGCCTATAATCAGACCAGTTTTAGATATAAAAATTTAAGTTTTTAGAAACACTCAATAACTTCTTAAAAACTTCCTCAATGCTTAAAAACAAGATGTACAAAAAATACGGTAAGGAGGCATGTAAAAAAATATATACAATATACCAACTTTTCCCTGGCAAAAAGGCAACTGGCAATATGGAAGCCATACGTTTAGATAAGGCCACAGCTACAATAATCAAGCATCATCATCCACCTATAAGAAAGACTACGATCTTTTTAAATAACCATGAAGTGGAATCCCTCGATACACAGAAGATGCTTTAACCGTTAACCAGTTTGTTAACAAAAATAAAGATTATTTTTTTTTAAAGTTGAACAAAGAAATTGACTGGAGCTGGGTTTGAAGTTGTGACCTCCGGATTGCCGCTCCGGTGCTCTGTTGAATTAAAGTAAATATGTTAAAAATGCAATGTTCCTTCCTGAGATTATTTCAGACATTAATAAAAAAATATTGTCGCTATAAAAGACCAATTATTTTAACATTATTGCAGAAACAATGCCTCCATCAATGTAACACTGTCTAAAAATGCTTTGTGATAAAATACACAATGGCATAAATTCCAGGAAGAACATGATTGTACAAATGTATTGCTGTACCCTACTAGTGGAATATTGCATAATTCTTTTGATTTATGGAATTGCAACAGATATAAAATGGATATAAAAAGAGTATACTACACATCTCAAAGCTATCGTACAATGTACATGGTAACGTGGACTAAACAAACATGAATGGGATGTGTGTTGACATCGTTAATACCATATTTGCTAATCCTTCCCATATACATGTAGTTCATGGTACCTATTTCAGAGCTCGTCAACCACTTACTGGGCCCAATTTCATAACCCTGCTTACCGTTAGCGAAAAATCCCTGCTTACTGTAGTAGACAATTCTGTGCTTACGGTAAGCATTTCATGGGTTAGCGAGGAATTTCTACTTCTGCACATGCATACATCTTGTGCCTCAAGGATTCTGTGCTTACTGAGTTAGCACAGAATTTACTGCTAGCGCTGTTAGCAGAACATGGTGTGTGTAAGCCCGGAATTCTGTGGTTAGCAGGGTAATGAAATTAGGCCTTGGTTTTTTTCATTTATTGCTTCCAGTTTTATTTTTAAAAAGTGTTACCGCTTTAAAGATACAGGAAAATGCACCACTGAGCATCAATTTTAAAAACCTCTATTTCATCAATTTACAAAAAAAACTTTTTCAAAGCCATATTTGTTTTCCAAATACTCAGGTACGAGAAACAATTTCAATGAAAAAACAAAAAGCTTGTGCAAAGAACAGGAAAAAATATGTGCAATTAGGCCACCCCCAAAAAACAGGCTTAATGCGGAAATCTGGGCAACAAAAAACAGGAATTCCTGTTTAAACAGGAAGATTTTCATTCCTGAATACTTTTTTGTTTGGCAGTGCAAAAAAAAAAAAAACCTTACTGACTTTATATTCACAATATTTTTATCACCCCAAAGTTGATTACAAATGTTTTGATCGTCCGTGACCCACTTAATGCAAACTTAACATACCTCTTGGAATAAACATGAAAAGCTTCTCGGAATGAACCTGAAAAGCGGACATTTGCAAGTACATATTTTAATCTGTGCACAAATCTGAATGGCGCAGCCCGAAGTAAAATGGTGTTCACACTGTTTTTAATATCCTATGCCATTGGTTCACTCCCCCAATAAGTGCCAAGGTAGTTCTACTTCTGCCTTGACAAGCTCTGCTAAGACTACAGGGACGAAGTGCGATGATGGTTACTTCTACCGTTGTCCTTTGGACAGGGACCAGTTCTCCTCCAAGTCTGGTTGCGCCTCAGCCTTCCAATTGGTGAATCTCTTGCTCCTGCCCTGCTTGGAGCTCTCACTCTCGCTGCCCTCCACCAACCCCAAGTGGAAGGCCGAGGGCGCCGTTTGGACCATCTCCTCGTTCAGTTGGCAAAGTAGGGACATTTCTCGCTGCTTGATGTCTTCAGGTTGCAGCGAGAAGGCACTGACGCTGCGCTGCCTCTCCAGGTCCATCATGAGCTGGCGGGTGCCAGAGTAGCGCCTGGCCTCGGCGGTATCGGACTGGCTTAATGGCTGCGATTGGTCACGGTCATTTCCTGCTTCTGCCTCTTCCGAGATTGGGGTTAGGGCACCTGTTGAAATGAGTTGACAGGATTCCTAATACGGTGAGTCATTGAACTTTTTTTCTCAATTTCATGGTCGTTTTCCTACATACAGTATCCTATAAGTCTTCATTCATCTTTCGATATTGCGGGTGGTATCACACATATACAATTGTTATTTAGCCCTTTAGTCACTGACTATTACTATTAATGGGTTAACCTAATAGAACTTGCACTAGGTTGTATTACATTGTGTTTATTCACTGAAGAATAAATACAATGTATTACATTAAACAATGTAACACAATGTAATACATTGTATTACATTGTGTTTATTTACTGAAGAATTAATAATACCACAGAGTGCTTGGGACGTTTTGGGCACTACAGTGAGTAATAGGCAGGGTGGTTTCGAGCCCCACAGTGACTATTATCTTTTTAAGTTATATATGTAGTAAGACTGTGGCACTACATGCATTTTAAAGAGGTGTCGAGTTGGAGTCGAGCTTGACGGTAAGCATGTTTATACACCAGGCAAAATTAAGATCAAATTTAGATACTGTGGGAATAAGAGTAAAACAACCTTTGTTGATATCACAAAATTTATTTCGCTTTCACCGTCATGTGAGGAAGAAATGACACCAAGTTTGTGAAGTTGTATTCACTATTGGACAGCACCGACCGTACCTCTGTATTTATAACATTTATTTCGTGAAGAGCATAACTCGGGTTGCACAATTGTCAACTTAACATACCCCGTCCTTTTTTAGCACCGCTGGAGTTTCCCGGGGCTGGTGTAGGGTTGGAGATGTGGAGGTCTTCCAGATGTTGCTGGATCTGCTGCAGTCTCTTCTGAAGGTCTTCCTTGGTCCTCTCTGCCTGTCTGTCCAGGTCTTTCAGTCTGCCGGAAACATTGTCAAATAATAGTCTTAGTCCAAGACTGGATTGGATATTATTTTCAGCAGGCAGGTCGAGGCGAGCGCACTCAAGCCGCGGCAGCGCAAGAGGGCACTTTCAAAAATATGAGTCGGATCCACTTTTGGAAATTTTGGCACTACTGGAGAAATTCTGAGTATACCTCAAGGTCTTTCAGTCTGCTGGAATTACTGTTAAATAAAGTCCTGTCTGAGGCAAGCGTGCTCAAGCCGCAGCGGCGTAAGAGGGCACTGTCAAAAAGATGAGTCGGATCCAATTTTGGAAATTTTGGCACTACTGGAAAAATTTTGAGCATACCTCAAGGTCTTTCAGTCTGCTGGAATTACTGTCAACTTTAGTCCTGTCTGAGGCAAGCGCGCTCAAGCCGCGGCGGCGCAAGAGGGCACTTTAAAAAATATGAGTCGGATCCAGTTTGGGAAATTTTGGCACTACTGGAGAAATTCTGAGCATACCTCAAGGTCTTTCAGTCTGCTGGAATTACTGTTAAATAAAGTCCTGTCTGAGGCAAGCGCGCTCAAGCCGAGGCAGCGTAAGAGGGCACTGTCAAAAAGATGAGTCGGATCCACTTTTGGAAATTTTGGCACTACTGGAGAAATTCTGAGCATACCTCAAGGTCTTTCAGTCTGCTGGAATTACTGTTAAATAAAGTCCTGTCTGAGGCAAGTGCACTCAAGCCGCAGCGGCGTAAGAGGGCACTGTCAAAAATATGAGTCGGATCCAGTTTAGGAAATTTTGGCACTACTGCGGAAATTCTGAGCATACCTCAAGGTCTTCATCAAAGTCTGCTGGAATCACTGTCAAATAGTCTTGTCTGAGGCAAGCATGCAAGCCACGGCGGCGTAAGAGGCCACTTTCAAGAGATGAGTCAGATCCACTTTGGGAAATATTGGTACATTCAGACTAGAGAAATTCCGAGCACACCTAACCCAAGTGCATTAAACCTGAACTGAAGTGGACGTGAAACATGCTCGGAGTTTCTCTTGGGTCAAGTGTTAAAGTTTTTGAGACGGCATGTGATTCATCTTGTTGATAGGTCCCAATACCATGGCAGCTTGGGAGGGACTGGCTCCATTAAGTGGAACAAAATCCAAACAAAGTTTTGTACCAAGAATGTGTTAGATTGTGTCAGGAGAAAATCACACTGTACCATGGGGCCAAAGATCTGTAACTAAAAAGTTTCATAGATGATAAGTGTACCTTCTCTCAAGCTGATTCAGACGTTCCGGGGTCTGAATGTTCTTCTCTTCGTTCTTTCTTCGTCGGTAGTTAGCGGCGCATTCTTTCTCAAATGCTCGCAGTGCCTGCTTCGTCTTCTTGTTAAGATAGTGCACTTGATAGCAGAAAACATACAACAAATTTATTCAATTTTTCACAATGCAAACTTTTTGACATTTTCTTTCGTCACATATAGTTGGTGCCTGGCAAATTTCCATAGTTGTATTTTTAAATTAATTATTAAATTAAGCGGAGGAAGAAATGCACTATTTGCACTTAAAGTGTTTAGCGGGTAACTGCATTTAGAACTTAAATGCTGACATTGGCTGGCCAACCTTCTGTTTTTAGCCGCTGGTAGCAGCTCAACAAATCATTATGTTTCTCCGTTCGGTAGTTATTAGTTTAGTAGCAAACGTTGACATTGTCCATTGCTCCTTAGTAGACTGACTTCAACCAAACTTTTTGCCAGAAGTATCAGTAGCCCCGCCCCGGCCCAACATATCACATGACCAAACTGGGGTCAATGGTCATAATGGGTCAAGGTTAAAATAATGTCAAATTTCAAATATGCTCAAATGACAAAAGTAGTGCTGTCAACTTGTTGGCCTTGGTCAAGCATTAAAAATGTCTGTGGTGACCTCTTCATTTGACCTACAGCTATGGAGACAATGGTCAAAATAAGGTGTACACGCATTCATTCGCACACAGTTTCCGAGATCAAAGCGAGCTTGTTGAGGTAATACATTCTATGAAACATTACAAGTTTTCAAATTTGATCAACAGTTCAGGTATACATATACAGCTATCAGATCTACCAATTTATGTTTGTGGTTAACGTGAACTACGAGTGGAAATTGGCACAAGGTGTTTTTCCTTTGGACACTTATGTATTGCATTGTCACTTAACTTATCCCCGATATGTAAATGAGATGACACCTAACGAGAAATTACTTGACTTCTTTTACCTCTGTGACGGTCTTTCTTGCAGCACTTGAGGCACATCTTCCGCCAGGTCCAGCGTAGGATCTGGTAGGCGTGTTCCAAGATGATGAAGGGCGGGGGCAGGGCCGGCCGGTCCTCAAACTCCACCATCAGGAAGTACAGCTCAAACTTCCAGACTTCAAGCGAGTTGGTCTGGACCTCGTCAAAAATTGAGCTAGTCGGAAAACAAAGAAACTGTTGACATAAGATGGGAAACAGTGGTGCTTGCCTTGCCTCCGACCTCTGTGATCTTGGTTGGAATCCCACCTGGACTGACACGTGACTCAGGTTTTCAGTGATTGCCTGATCCCCCCCCCCCCCCCAGAATATTGATCTTGCGCCTTCCACTAAAACATAACATGTCTTTATTTTCTCCTTCCCACAGAAGTTTTCAGGCTTTCAAATAAATTATAATTGAGATGTGGGCCTAGCTGTGAAATCCTTGGTTTCATAACCATAAATAATCAAACTCAATAATTGTGGGCACGTGTGGTCTAGCGCCGGGCACAGGATTCATGATCGTGAGTTTGTGGGTTCGAGGCGAGTTTGTGGGTTTGAGGCCCGTCATTGCCATGCATGTTGTGCCCTCGAGTAAAGCACTCAACCTCAATTACTCCTCTCATCCCAAGTGTTACATGGGTACCGGCATTATTCAATGTGGGAAGGTAACAGACTCGCTGTGGAGGTTTGGCAATCCCCCCACAGCAGCATTTCATGGACTTGAGTCTCGCCCAATCGCCTGAAAGAAAGATGGGCCTCCGTTCTTGTGAACACAGGTTCGTTCCCCTTTCCTTGTTTTAAAATTTGAGTTACAACACTTAAGCAAATGACAAAAATATTCAAAAATTATCTACTGAAAACAGTGAACAAACTACATGAATTCTCAGGGAAAAAAAATGCACCGATTGTATTTTTGGCTCAAGTACGATTCCCTATTCAAACGCTATTTAAACGTTCCTGAGCCTCGGACAAAATAACAAAAATTATTTTTTTTTGAAAAACCTTTACCTCAGGTTTACTATTTTTGAATAACATTCCATATAAGTGGAGCACTTTGCTCCATTTGTTCCAAATTCAATCAAACAACTTGACAGAGATTGGACAATCATGCAAGGTGACAGATGAATGTGAACACCGGAGTTTGTGAAATGTTTAAAGAGGCCTTTTCACACAAGACAAATCTCGGGTTGACATGGTGTTGACGCAGGGTTGAAAACATGCATTCAAAACCCTGCTCCAAACCTGCGTCAACCCTGAGATTGATTTCGCCAAGGTTGAACTCAACCCTGCTCCAGACCAGGGTTGAGATTTTCAACCAGGGTTGAAACTCTTGCCAGGGTTCAAAACAGTAGTAGCCGAGCGAAACAAGCTTGGTTTGCATGAAACAAGTGTGAAACAATGCAGGGTCGAATGCGGGGATGAAAAATCAAAATGTCCACCTGGGGCAGCACTGGGTTTGCCCAGGGTTGAGTTCAACCTGGGCTGAGAAGTTCTAGTGTGAAAAGGCCTTAGGAGGCTACTGATGTATTTCTATACCTAAATATGGCAATGAGTAGGTTCAGGAGCAAAACGTTGCCAAGCAAGAGATAAGCACCAAGCATGATGGGTAGGAGGGAATGTTGGCGAGGGCAGGTGGTGTCTTGTGGATCGCAGCTGCTTGACAGGCCTACATGAGGTGAAACGGACAAACAAGAAGTAGAAGTGGTCGTGACAACAAGTGATATCATGCAACGTGTATCCAATCTACTCTTAAATTTGAATTTCATATACATAAAAAAGAACATGTTTTAATTGAATGCAAGGCGTGCACATGCAATCATGCAAACAGGCATAGCCACACAAGTTTCTGACATGAAAAGTGCTTGCTAGCGAAAGAGAGGGTTGAGACTCCTGTCTGTTAGCATTTTTCCAAATGTCCAAGAATTTCAGAAGTTTTTCATTTTTTTATTTGCAATTTGATTCAGACTTGAACTTTGGGGCTCTTTACTTTGCTATACATAGTCAACTCCCGTTAACTGTTAAAACAAACACTGTTAATACAAATTCTGGTTATAGCACACATAAAGCCTTGGTCCCGACTGTGCATTTATGTGCACAATGAATGGACTGGGACTCCTCTCAAAAAAAAATTCTGATACAACAAACATTTTGCTAGGTACCTCTGAGTTGGATTAACGAGAGTCGACTGTACTTACATGTACTTGGCACAGCATGAGATGAATCACTTTCCCTATGTGGTTTCTTTGAAAATTTGAAATAAAAAAACTGTATCCTCTCTGAGTGATAAATCCCAGCATATATATGCCAGCAACCGATTTCATGAAACTTTATGTAATGGCGCAAGTCCACTCTCACCACAATTTATTGCGCAAGTTGCACAACATTTCACGCTGCACATTTCAGTTATGACAATTTCAAGAAAGTTTTATAGTACTAAGTACGCCACCTGCGCAAATAAATTATGGCGTAACTTGCGTAATCATTTTCAAGTTTTGTCGTAGCGATTGAAAGTGACCTATTTTACCAGCAAATCATGATCGTTGTGGAGCCTGTAAATGCACAACTTATCAAGGTTGATAAAGGACACACAGCTTTGGGTTGGATCTACCCTACCTTTACGGTTAGCACAATTTTCTGTTATAGTAAGCACAACTTTTCTGCTAACTATTAAGCAGCGTCATGAAATTGGGCCCTAGATTTCGACTCAGACCGGTTCTTTTAGGTCTGATGAGAACCCAAATTGATTGTCTCAGCGAGACTCACCATCAGCAACGATGGTGTCAAGGAAGAGCTCCCCGTAGATCTGAAAGTAAGGCATGTAGACGGTGTTCCTGATGGCTTCCAAGCTGAACTCCTGGTGGGGGTAGAGCAAGACGTTACTGGCCACGCCGTAACCCAGCAGGAACACCAGCAAGATGCACAGGAACAACACCATCTCAAACACCTACAAAACAAGACAGTGACAGCACAGGTAAATTGGAATGAGGCGCTTGAGTTTCATTTCAAGGGTCTACAAGATGATATTTTTTTAAGAACACATTTTGTGCAACTTCCTACTCCTCTTAAATGTATGAAAACTATTTGACATCCCTTTTTCGTTAATCGTATTGAAAATTAAGTGCCTTTCTTTAAACATTTAAAATTGTGGATGCTTATCCGAACAAATGAGGGCACTATTGCTGTGATGTCATTTCAGGAAGACACTGTTCAGTTTAGGAGTTTTCTGTTTAAATTGTGAACCCTAAATTTGCTCTTTGAAAACATTTTCAGAGAAAACTGTGCTCACTGGCATACTGCCATGTATTGAAACAACAAATGACCAAAGAAAAGAAAATTTAGGACAGCAGAATATCCAAAATTCTGCCAAATTTTTGTGCTGAAACAGCAGTAACATTGAGGTTTCTGCCTAAAATGACATCACACTTTTGCTCATGAATATGCAATTGACTGATTGGGGAGCATCCAGCTGTATGCTCCCCAGGGAGCTGAGATTATCTTTGGAACACTTCATTGGCCAAATGAGCAGGGTAATAATGATGTAGCGCATTGAGCACCAATACTGGCAGATACATGCGCTTTATAAATGCACATTTATAAATACCTGAGACGGTTGACCCATTCCTATTGGTCAAGAGCCCGTCACCTGGGTGGTTTTAAACTGCAGATAAAACACCGCTGCGTTCTGCACCACATAGCGCAGTACACACAGTGCGCACCAATCTCCATATTAGGAGATTTTTAGCACTACGCGCACGAGGCACATACCATAGGCATGGCCAGAGAGGTGTAAAATAAAATAAATTAAATTATTGAACAAAATCGTTGGAATTTTGTAAATTTTTGGCTAATTTTGACCCCAAAAGGTATTTATGAATGGGAATAAATATGTGCTTGGCCGATTTTCAACAAGTACATTTAAAAACAGGCCAGGGGACTGATCCCGAATAATGGACTGAGCCAAGGGTGAAGGATTGAGGACTCGATGGATTAAAGCAGCCAACGGAGACGTACCATTTTCCTGATCATGACCATCTTGGGCCCCAGCTTCTCGCTGACCGAGAACAGCCGCAGGAGTCGGGAGTAGTAGAAGAAGCAGTTGATGGCGTAGAAGGCCTTGGACCACTCAATGGCTACTGGGAACCAGTGAAGGGTGAACGCCAGCAGGGCCACCAGGATGGAGATGGTGTCCAAGATGTTCCACTCACTTTTGGACCACTCGCGGAAATGCTGCTTAATGGTTTCATGCCCTGATGGGATGAATGACTGGAAGAAAAAAAAAGTGTTGGGAGGGGAAGGGTTTCTTAAAAAAATATTTTTGAGATTTTGGTTCTACAGGGTGAGTAAAAAACCCCGAAACCCAAATGTTGGGACCATTGTTTTAGGGAAGTTCTGTATGTAGCATATTCAAAATCTAGGATATGACATCCCAATTCATAAGCTTTGTTTTAGCACAAGAATCATTCAAATCACTCATGTACTTTTTCAAGTCACTGAATTTTTAACACAACCACCGTTTTAAAGTTCTGTTCACGGATCACAAAAACGGTGTGCGTTCTTTCAGCAAAACGAAAACAATACACACATCCCTATGTGATTTGTTTTTCGTTTGGCTGAAAGAACACTGAACTTTGTTGTGATCCGTGGACAGATGGTTGTGTTTAAAAGTCCATAACTTGAAAAGTACATGAGTGATTTGATTGATTCTTGTGCTAAAACAAAGCTATGAATTGGGCTTTCACATCCTAGATTTTGAAAGTGCTACACGCAGAACTTCAATAAAACAATAGTCCCGACATTTGGGTTTCGTTTTTTTTTTACTCAACCTGTATTACTCAATTTTGGGAATTCAAAAATGGTGTGCCACCAAGCACATTTTTTTGCAACGAGTTAGTTGTGACATTATTCAGTGGACAACCAAGTACCCCCATGGGACATGGCATGGAGCCCAAATGTTGCAAAGAAAATTTATGATAGATCACATGACAAGTTTGAGAGATGGGAAGTATACAGCAATCCGTTATTGCAGTTATCTATTTGTAAATTCACTATTTAACCCGTCAGGCCCGTCTTTCTTCATATCCGGGACGAGTTCCGGACATTGTATCGGGTAT
The DNA here is from genome assembly GCF_015706575.1 of Patiria miniata. Classification (NCBI taxonomy): domain Eukaryota; kingdom Metazoa; phylum Echinodermata; class Asteroidea; order Valvatida; family Asterinidae; genus Patiria; species Patiria miniata. The sequence continues at coordinate 27,815,394 of NW_024037076.1, read as the reverse complement.
AGACAAATCCGGCGGCAGCCATTTTCTGCAAACACAAAACTTCAAACAAGTCAGTGAACCAATATTTGCTATAAAATACTAACCACCCAAATCCATCCATTTCTGAAAATTACAGAAAAAAACAATTGTTGCACATTCCCTTTAAAGGCTAAAGTTCTATACCAACCTGTCGTACTTCCTCGATGATCATGGTGAATATCCAGCCAAACAAAACGCACTCAGCGATGGAGGGAGAGGGGTCAAAGGTCGCCAGCATGACATAGCTGTAGAGCAGCAAGAATGCTACGTAGGACAGCTGAATTAAAAAAGTGGATAGCGAAACAAAAAAAGGGGTTTTCATTCAGGTACCACCAGTAATTATCTGTTTCATTCGAGTTCTTGCGAGAGGGTGCAGCACTGACACTCGTATTTTCTGCAAAAAGTGGGGAATTCCCCTGTGTGCAGGACAGTGTTTCAGAGTGAATCACTATGTATGTGACTACTATTGACTTTCCAATGTACCAAGGATATACCAGAGAGCAACAACAAAAAATTTAGTGAGTAAAACTTATTTACTTTTTTTTTAAAAGAATTTTGAACAATTAGAAAAAAACGCTCTAACTTGGGCACTTTAGGATTAAACTTTTCAAATTTCGCGGGCACTGAAAGAGTTAATTTTCAAATTTTTTTAAGTACACTTTTCCACCCCAAAATGAATAGCTGAGAACATAACAGGCCATTCCAGATTTTACTACCTACCACAAATGTGCCAAACTTGGTGATGGGCGAGTTGTAGAACAGGCTCATCTTCTTGTATCGGCTGGGGCGGCCCTTCCGAGGGTACTCCAAGTCGACAAACTTGATCCTGAAGATGAAGAGGGGGCAGAGGATGGCCAGGCCCACGGCCAAGGCGCTGGTGCGCATACCGCCCAGCCAAGACTTCTTGACGACGCTTTGTGCACAGGAGTGAGCAATAAAGGTCTGCCAAGACCGAGGAAGGGGGGAGGGGGAATAAAATCAAAAACAAAATTTGGCCTGTGAGATGGGCATAAACCAAACAAGAAAGCTGACTATATGTGTAAGTTCACAATGAAGACGTTGACTATGGTTTTTGGAATTTCACTAACATAGCCGGAATATCTCTGTTTGTAAAACAAGCCAATTTTTAACAGATTTTTACAACAGGTTGCAATCCATGAAATATTTTCTACAACTTTCAGTAATCTATGAAAATCCAGTGACTTGGCCATCTAGCCAAAGAGCTGCTCAACCATGGTGCACTGAAATATCTTTCATTTGATATACATTTTGTCTTGGGCGTTACATCTTGCTGATGTAATTAACAGTATGAAAAAGACCGAAGGGGGTTTTTCAGTATTTTTCCCTGGCAAACGGACGTTAGCGTGTAATACTAATGTAACAAAAAACGATCCAAGTGTGTGCTAACGTCCCAATGAAGTTGGTACACAAAGCCAAGCTTGTTCCCGACAAAAGGACGTTATGAATAACATGCTGCTTAAGTGCATGCTATGGCAGGTTCCCGGTAAAAGGTAGTTAGCATGAAGATGCAATAAACTTCAAAATTAAGAAATACTTTGAAACAAAAATGCCAAATATTATTTCAATTATTAACAAATTTCACAAGTCAAAATTTCAGCCTTATGTGATTTTTAATTAGAAATGGGAGCACAAAAACTATCAACTCGATTATCTCCAAAAGTGGTTTTTTTTGTTGCAAGCCTGGGCTGCTAACGTCGTTTTCCTTGGCACACGATGCTGCAAGGATTACCATTCCAGAGGGATCTGGCCGTCTCACACACAAGACAGTTCTTGAAAGAGGAAGAATGGGTCAACGTCATTATATTACCAGCTCCCTAACATGTCCAATCTCATCCTTAAAACTCGTTTCGCAACTCTTTGGACACCCTGGCCTAATTCCTTTCTTCTGTACCTTGCTATCAGACTCAGCAGCCATCGTCAGGACACTCTTCCCGCCCCAGTGCTTGTTGGGACACCGTATCAACCTCTCGGCTAAAATCTCATCCGTTCTGTAGCACTCGTCTATCACGTTAACGGCTAGCTGCTCAAAGTATCTTAAATACGGCACAGAAAAGAAACAAGAGTGATGATCTGTTCGATATTAATGCAATCATTGCATCACACTGAGAAAGTCTATGTGATATGATATCAAACATGAATATCTACGGTGTTGTTTCAATGTCAACTTTTTAATAATAATCTCAATGTGGGATTTTGTTATGCTTTTTGTTTATACACAGGTAATGATCCCCTTCCATCATCTCTAAATTGAAAATAATGCGCTCAAGTGTATAAATATATTTTGTAAAACCAGTATTAATTCCTTAATATTTAAAACTATGTATTTATGCCTTGTCACGTAATGTGATCACAATGAGATGTGGTAAAATAATAATAAAGAATGAATGAATGAATGAATGATGTGCATCGAGTCGGGTTGACCAGGCATATTACGAGTCGAAACGTTATAGATATAAACCGAATCGGAACCGAAACCGATCTGAACTCCTCTAATCCGACCCAACCCGACCCAAAAGTAGTCGAGTACGCGGGAGTACAGTTAACCAAATTCCCATAAAAGCAGAAAATGAGATGTACGTTAGCATGACATTAAGTAACTTGCAAGCAAATGGTGTGTAAGGAAATGAAATGGAATCCTAGGGAGAGAGAGATGGAGGGAGTGATTCCCTGTTTGCAGGGGGTGTATTAAGCCGTGAACCCTAAACCCTAAATTGCTACTCGCGAGTTCCTGCCTCTACTTGTGCCAGGACGAATACTTGAGTAGATGAAAAACCATGAGTAGAATGAGTAGCATAAACTACTCATGAGTACTCGAGTAACTCACCCAGCAGTAATACACACATGTACACATGCAAGAGAGGATCTCCGCACACAACACAAAGCTTGGCAACGTAGCACATCATTGTGCAGCTTCATACGTAATTTACTGAAAGTTGCCTTCCGGAAAAATCAGCATGCCGGATAACTGTGACCGTTACACCGGCTTAAAAAGTACCTTGCATCTTTCTCTGCTTGCAGAATATCATCTGGGTCCTTGGATAGGGTTGCCATCCCCTTCAAGATGGTGCTGGCTACAATGCCACTACAGACAGAATCTTCAATGCGCTCCCAGAAAAACTCCGCCATCTGCATTCTGAAAAAAAAAAAAAAATGTTTTGATGTTATTTTTTTTGTTTTAACCGAGGGCTTTTCAACAATCCCAAAGGGGACATCTTTGAATGACGTTACATTTGTTGACAGGTAAGACATCGAAAAATATAACATTGTTTTAAAATCCTCAAAATCCAATTTTTTTTGCAGGGTTAGTGGTGCAAAGATATGAGACATTTGAGTGGATATGGTACATTTACATTATTATCCAAACTTTTCAGGACAGAAGTTACTCTTTTCATTTCATTTCAGTTGTTTTTTTTTATTTCCAACTTGGAACACACCCCTTAACCCCGGGAGGGTTACTTCAACATTTTAAAACCTGAATATTTAAATATACATTGGCAGGAGAAAGCAAAGTCATCAAGAGCAATCAGACATTAAGATTTTCTTTTAAGTTCATAAAACAAAAAGATGAATTTGGCAACACAATTAACAAAGATTCATCTGTTGAACTCATTAAGAAATGTATATTTTTGACTGTTTGTAAGCAACTGAAAGTGTGCATATTTTTTACTTACAAAGTTTGTTCCCTATGAGCACTGTATATTGGACAACTGAGTAAAAAAATGATCTCAGATTTAACCTCCCTATATACCCAAGAGCACTCTTCACTGCTACTTCCATGCTCAAAATAACTATTTTTGTGTGGTGCTTAAATGGGCCATAAAAGTAAGGACGCACACTTGCTCTCATATTAAAATCGGCAACACGCATGGACGTCGCCAGGAATTTTTTTTGGGGGGGGGGGGGGGCGGCAAAGCACATTTGGCCCCCAAAATCCTTGTACTTTCTTCAGCATATTCTCAATTTATCATTTTTTCGAGCGTGGGCGGGGGACGTTTACCAATCCCACCCCCAATGACACCCCTGCAGACGCCCATTTTGTTAAATGTGTATTAAATTAAAAGCAAATATGACTTCACACCTCTATTTCTTCATTTTTTGAAACTTTTCCAGGAGGGACAAGCGCCCCCCCTTGCCCCATCCTGGCAATGCCCATGGCCACACGCATAGACTCCTTGCATGGTTTCACGGTTTCCACGGTTACTCACGTAACATTTTTGATGTACTTTTGAGTTTCGGTTATCACCAGTCACATTTTTGTAACGTGAGTAACTGATTTTGTGCGTCTTGTTTATCATACATAACACAGTTTTCTGGATGTCATCTTTGGTGCTTAAGTAGGTCTAGGTCTACTCTATCTACCATGGGGATAACAGTTATTAAACCTTTTCAGTAAGGTAGTTCCAGCCCAAGGAAACTCAAAAGTACATCAAAAATGTAACATGAGTAACCGTGGAATTGCCCATTTGAATATTCCTCCCGGTGGTCCCCCCAAACTCTCCCTTTGTAAACCATCGAGGGGGTACTTGTGCACGGAGTCTATACCCACCTGCCCATGAGGACTGCCGCAAGGAACAACTCCCTGAAAGGTTCCTTGAAATGCAGGCCTGGGTTGGCCAGCTCTATCATGCTGAGTTTGGTGGTGGATCCCGTGGTCACGCTCCAGTCCGACTCGGACTTGAGGTACACCTCCTGGGCCTGATGAGTCAGGAGACTTCCTGTATGGACATGACAGAAATCAGACAAGAAACTTGGTTAATTCAAGTCCAACGTGTGTCCCCAGGGGAAATGGGTCACTAGCAGTTGTTACTAACACCATGGTCCAGTTGTTACGGTGTTTGACTCACGCATGATAGTGCATGGGCTCGAATCCTGCCAGGAACATGGTGTTTGTGTCCTTGGGTAAGACACTTAACTACAATTGCCTCTCTCCACCCAGGAGTATAAATGGGTACCCGTGAGGGTCGAAGACCGATTGAGCGCTGATATCGGCTGCCGCGTGGTCTCATGACCTGATGAACGGGGTAATAATTGTAAAGCGCTTTGAGATTGTTGATACGATGGACAGCACTATTAAGTACTATGATTATTATTATTATTATTACAAACCAGCTGCCGATTTTGCTAAACAGTGCATAACTTACGTCATGCGTGGGACTTATGCAACAAAGTTGTAATGCAGCTGCGTAATAAACTTACGATCGATTTCACGAAACTTGGCTGCGCAACGTTTGAAATAATCTAAACATCTTGGACGAGGATAATAACAGCATTTTCGACGACTGATTTTGTGTAATTTTGTTCGGTCATCGAACAGTTGCTGAGTCTCCTCCACCCGCCATTTTGAAAAAAAAAAGGTTGACTGATTTTCTTGGGAATCATGCGGCAACTCTAAAAATTCCGTCACGATTGAAGTAGCAATTCATTTTCCTCGAACACAACGCTGTGAGTGTCTTGTATCAACCTTGTTTATTTATGCAATGACAGGGTCCACGACACAATCAAGACTTCAGTCAAATCAATCATTTTCAGTCTCTACACCACAACTTACGCCATCTAAATGTTTGCGCAAGTTATGCCAAAATTTGTTACATAAGTCGCAGACCAACGCACTATGGGCTCCGTGCACAAGTACCCCATCAACGACCAGAAAAGAAGAGTTGGGGGTGACCTAGAATGGTTCTTGATCCATCCACTGCGTAAATCAAATGTTTCCCAAGTTATTGGAGGCGGGGACTAGTCTCAGAGACCATCGCAAGTTGAATTTGAACGTATTTGCACGCCGACGACGCCTGACACTCACGCGAAGACGCGGTGGCTAATAGCTTTTGTACATTCAGGAAGTTGTGCATACTTCGCGCGCGAACCAATACAGTACCCGCACGCTGTTTGTCCCGTCCACGGAGCTCTCAAAAGCGGTCAAAACGCGCCCTCTTTTGTTGGCGCACGGAGCCCATAAAACTTTTGTGAAATGATGTACGCGTGAATGTTGCGCAACTGATGCAATAAACTATGGCTCGAGTGGAGTTACACCATTGCGTAAAGTTTTGTGAAATCATCTGCTGGGCATCTACTCACCAGCCAATGAGCTGGACAGGGCAATCAGCCCAATGCTTTCATTTTTCAGGCAGGTGAACGGCCTGTCGTGAGCATACAGCTCATTTCGGTGAACGCCCATTAAGATCCTGATCAGATGGCCAATGTGCTGAAGGAAGATTGGGGCGGCAATCTGCAGTGAAAATGCAGGGATAAAAAAATGAACTGTATGGTTCGACTGGAGGTGAAAAATTGTCTTTTTTAATTCTTGTTCAATTTTTTGTTAAAAAATTGATTTCTTGGCACACTTGTTCAAAGGTTATACATACCTTGGTGTTATTAACCAGTGCGATGTAAGACCGGAGGGAATGCTGGTGGCTTATCTGGAATGAAGGAAAACAGAAATGAAGGGTGGAATTTTATTCAGATATGAGTAATTGATTATAATAGCATCCTGAATGTAAGAGAAAACTTCTGATTCAAGGGCCATTGGAAAGCTTGTTTTGTTTAACAGCTGTAGCGTAACAAAAGGGTGCAGAGTGACAGAGTGCAACGGGCAAGAGATTTTAAAAGCAAAATTGGGACGCTGATAGAAGCAAAATCAGAACGGAGAAAATTGATAAAATGATACGAAAATTCTATTTTGCAACGGGCAAACAAAACCCTGGCTATGCACCTGGTTCACAGTTCAATGGACAGTAACTATTTTTCAAAACAATTTTTTTTATTGATACATTATAAAAGACATGATTTGGCGTTTACATGTTTAACCATTTCAATGAAAAAAATTCAAAAGTCGTTACGTCGCACGCAACTCGCTTTCCCACACAAAGCATCAGTGTGAAACTTATAATAAATTGTCAAATTTCACCCCCTTTTTCCGGTAAGTTATAATCACGTATGATTTGAACGAAAGAGAAAGAATTGATGAACACAGATGTTTCAATAGACCTTTATCATGCTGCCACCTTTTTAGTCATGTTCTTTGTACCCAATAACAGTACTGAATGATATTTTTTAGTGCAAAAAGGAATCAGACTATTTTTCCTTCCAACCTCGCTTTGGTTGCGGTGACTTGAATGGGAAAAAAATCAAGATGGCCACAACATGACAATGGTCTACTGTCTGTATTTCAAAGGAAGATTAACAGCTGATACAAGGATTTCATTGGAGGCTGCCATTTTGGATACTGCTTTTACTGGCAGTTCTGATAAAACGTATGAGCACGTGTTCACAATAAGGAACAGTAACATGGTGAATATAGTTTACAGATAGCTAAATGTAGGTGCACACATATCCATTCGGATGGATAGTCATCAAGTATCATATTACAAGCAATCAAAGATTTCTAGATTTAATCTTTGAAAATCAATATAAAATCAACTGCTACAAATTTGATTTTGTTTTTTATGGCAATCGATACAATATTGCAGGGTCTTTACCGAGTTGTAGAGCCGGCGCAGCCTGGAGACAGTTAGGAAGTCTTGCATGATGACACCCTTCTCTAGGAACAGACGTAAGAAGTCTACCTGGTTGTGCATGAGAGACTGCATGATGAACGGATCCAGACTACCAGGCTGTATACAATCAAGTCAAACATCAATCACAACGTCACTACAGCTTGGATATGGCTGAATCGGAATGACTTGGCTAGGCTTGCCAGTAAACACACACATAGATGGGAAGTGGCTAAGTTGTTTCCTTATTAAAACGTTGGTAAATGGCAAGCCATTGCCAAGTAATTCGGACGTGGCTTTGTGCTTCGAAAATAAGGACTTGCCAAGTCTGTTAGGCCGCTGCAGCCGCTTCCCATAGGCCCGTGTTATTTCTAGCCGTAGCCAAGTAATTGGGACGCAGCCTTACACTCGAGACAGACCACACATCTTATACACTGTACGATTAAAGTAACAACATGGATGTTTATCTTCATCTTCTCTCGACAACCTTCTTATTTTTCAATTACTTGAATATTCAAAGTATTCGGCACAGCCACTTTTGCCGTTGAAGGGTTAAAAACATACGAACAGACTGAGTGGGTAACACAAGCTAATTTTACACAAAAGCCAAAAACGAGTGTCAGTCTCCAGAACGATACTGCTCTGGTTTATAAGACAAAGAAAAACCTATGATTGACTGACCGTCCAGTCTTGATCGTCCACAAAGATCCTTCGCTCAGCCACGTCTACCCTGTTCCATGACAGCGCCAGTGCCAGCTTGTATGTGGAAGTACTTGCTTGTGCTAGAATGGAAAACAAGACATTGAGAAAAAGGTGGTATAAAGATGCATCTACATCTGAATTCAGTCAAAAAGTGGGAAATAAACATTAACAAACTATAATGGACGGCACAGAGATACACAATCCACTTGACAATTATTCTGAACTATAAAACGGTCAACATTACCCTCAAGGTGGGTTTTTGGGGGATTGTTTTTGTTTTGCTTCCCAAATCCCAGAATATCCAACACTTTATCAGTGCTGCATTCGATTCCCTGCAAGTCCGTCACAAGTCCGTCACAAGTCCGTCACAAGTCCGTCACAAGTCCGTCACAAGTCCGTCACAAGTCCGTCACAAGTCCGTCACAAGTCCGTCACAAGTCCGTCACAAGTCCGTCACAAGTCCGTCACAAGTCCGTCACAAGTCCTACAGCAAGGCTACATAAACATTTACATGTTTTAAAAATGCCTTTACAGTGAAATCTCTGGAATTCCAGATTTCAAAAGGAATCCTTTAGAAATCCTGAAGTCGGGAAAAATCCTGACAAAAATTCTTCAAATCAGGAAAAGGAAAATTCATGACAAAACCCCCCAGAATCAGGAAAACTCTTAACAAACCTCACCCCTGCCTCTTTAGTTCAGGTGCTGAGCCACTACATTTTACTATGAACAACCTTATGATATTTTTACATTACCTCTGAGCAGTGCTATCAGGATGGCGTGATCCAGGCCAGAATTCTCGCTGAAGTCGACGATATGAAAAACTGTGATCTGAGAGAAAAAAGTTATTTGGACATCAAAACATTGATTCTACTGGGAAAAAAAAATACTGCAAGTTAAACTTGCCCAATCCCCCTATGGTGGCAGTATTTATACAGTCAGTTAGTAAGCACACTTTTCAGTGTACCTAACCAAAATCAACAATGACCTCATTTGAACCCTAGATGACCTTTGACCTCAAATGTCTGAGATCATCTGAAGTCCCCCTACCCAAAGATTATTGTCACCAAGTTTGGTCGAGATTCAAGTCTGACTTTTCATATGACAACACTAAACAGTTACACTAACCAAAATGGTGCACACGGACACACATACGAAATACGCTATCGCAATATCCCCCTTTCTGGCTTAAAAGCCAAGGGGATACAAATTGCATTTGTAAGCAGGAGATCGTGTTTTAGCTCATGATTTTTCTTGCTGAGTATGCAGTATTTATGAGGTACACTGTAATTTGGTGATGGGCAAACCCCAATATTGAATCAAATCTCCATGCATCATTGGTACTTCAATAGCCAAAGTAGATAATTCATCTTACAGTAAGCTCATGAAATTTACCAGTTTCTTGTCTTTGATGCAGAGGATGACATCTTCAACGAGCTGGTTCATGTGCTCGCAATCTGGCTCAATGTTGAAGGCATTGTGGAGCTTGCTTCGTAGGATGTCACGATTCTTGTCGTTTAACGTTCTCAACTCTCTGAAAAGAAACCAAAAATGAAGCAATTGAGTCTTACATTTTGCTTTATTCCTCAAAAGAGAAAAAAATAAACAAAAAACTCCTGTCTGCACTGATTAATATCTACTTTAACTCTCAGCACAAAAAGTGGCCTAACTAGACACAACTATGAGAGTCATATGCTGGCACAAAAGGACGGTTGGCGAGAGAAGGTGTGCTAAGAAACTAAGAATGGAAACCAAGTCTCATTTGGTGAAATTGATGGTGGCTGAGTAGAAACTTGTATGTTTGGGTATGCTTGCCAGAGTCATGAAATTGTGCGTGATTATAAAGAAAAGGAAGACTCCCTCCTCCCCCAGAGCTGACTAGGACAAAAGAACTGCAAAGACTTACGATTCTCCTTCTGATCGGTTGTGGGCAAAGGCTATGATGTCTGCAGCCCTGCCAGACCCATCACAGACCACAGTGGGTATCCCTCGCAAGACGGCGTTCTTCACGTTGAGCACAGTGTCCACGCCTCCCTCAAGAACCACAACAACTACCGGCAGGCCAAGGCCGTTATCTAGTCCATATAGAGAAGGCAAAAGTGTTCATTGTAATACTACACTCGTGTCTTGGATACTGGCCAATAAGGATGTGAAACTGCTCTTTACTACTACTGAGACAGCCCTTCATAGCCTTAAATTCACACTACACTGGTACAGCTGTGTTCTGCGCCACATTGCGCAGTATGCGCGAGCCAATCTCAATAAGGAGTTGTTTACGACAGGGACACACCACAGTACAGCTAAAGGGGTGTTTAAAAAACCATGAGAATAACTTGTTGAACAAAATTGCTGGAAATTTATAATTTTTTACTTGTATTGACTTTTAGACCGAAATTGTAATTTTGTTTTACCGAAAAGGTATTCACGAATGGGAATAAATAAATCTTGATTGGTATTAAACACTTTGCTTAAGACCGGTTGGAGGCTGATAATTACCCTCGCCAACTGGTCTTTAACATAGTGTTTAGAACCAGCCAAGCACAAATTTATTCCCTTATTAAAGATTTACCTTCCTGGGGTGCTGCTAAGGCCTCCTCAATCATGGACCTCATCACAATCTCTCCACCATAGGCTTGCTCCCCCTTCAACCCGTTATCAATGAGGATAAAATGGGTGTGGTCTGGGTTCAGGGGAACTGGGCGACCCTTCATCACGACTGGGTTGACTTTGTACTCGGCTGGGTAGGATCCCTGCATGAAAAAAGTACTCCTTTATGGCCACGGATAAGTCCAGGACGATTTCAATTTTTTTAACGAGACATCCAGGGTTAAGACTCAAATGGAGTCTCAGTTCTTGTCACTTCCAACCTGGGGAATTTGCTTATACAGTTTTTGAATAGTAGACTTCAAGTTTACAATGTTTGTTTTGATAGCTCGGGCTTATGTAGGGAACTTAACTTCATTATAAGTGCGTAATACAAAATTAATATTTTCTGCATGCAACGCGAAGTGCATCAGTCAGATATGTACCAACTACATACATCGTTTTGGTTTGCGGTAACACCATGTAGCAATCACTACTGTCACTCAGTAGACATTTAGTTCTGATAAGAACTTGTCCTGCTTATTATCAACTTTCGCTAAGTAATTTTAGTTCTGATAAGAACAGTCCTGCTTTAACTTCTAAAAGACTTTAAGTTCTAAAAGAACTTGTCTTTGGGCTCAAAAGAACTTGTCTTGGGTCTCAAAAGAACTTGTCTTTGGTCTGGCCTGCTCTAGTCATCGTCAGGAGACTGAGGAGAGTTGGAGATGCTGCTCCTTACGTAGGCTGTGTTAGGATTGGGAGTGCTTGTGTTGGTAGATTCAGATTGGTTGTCTGTTGGGCGTTGGAGTTGGATGCCCATAGTGTGTCCTGCTCGCTCAGGTGTGTCAGTTGGCTGTGAGCCCTGGGCATTGTGTTGGTGTGTCCTGCTCACTCAGTGTGTTAGTTGGCTGTGAACTGTGTCAGGTGGCTGTGTTGCAACTTGGTATTAGTGAATGCCACATGTTGCTTATGAAATAGCCAATGTCTTGTGGTACAGTGTCATGTTTATGGATCTCAATAGCTTCTCTGATACGATGGGTGTACCAATGCTTCTCTGGGGCTATGATTTCCGCTTGTGCCCTTTACACAATGATTCTGTGCCAAATCATGTTTAACACCCAACCCCCCTTTCCCTACTCACCCTGCCGTTCCTTGTGAGGAGTTGATGGCTGCCGTCCACATACCCCCAAGGCGCCAGACCAATGCATTTGAGCTTGCTGGAGGAGAACTTTTTCTTGTCGCTCGTGATCCAGTCCCTGGTGTGGCTGGCTTGGACCGCTTCCCCGACGATCTGCGGAATGCCGGCGTTGAAGCCGCTGGTGATGATCCAGGCATCCGTGGTCCAAGCAGCCTGCATGAAAAAGAACAAAGTTACTCAATCCTTCATGGTAACATATGAAACTGCTGATAAATATTGTACACAATTATAGACTGGCAATGAGGTCACTAGTGCACATCTATGCACCCCTGAGAGACTGTGAGTGACACAAAGGGACCTACATGCATATGTCAGCTGAGGGAAATAGTATACAAATATTGAGTGGCTCAGCGTGGAATGGGAGGAATATTCTCGCGAGGTAAAATCTGGACTGTTCCATTTCACGAGGCGAAGCCGAGTGAAATGGAACAGTCCAGATTTTACCGAGCGAGAATATTCCTCCCATTCCACAATTTAAAGCCACTCAATATTTGTTTTATATAACTGACATATAGATCCTTGTCATTTGATTTATTTAAAAAAAAAAAAGAGGAATAAATTCAAATCACACAAATAAAGGTTCGGAACAAATTGTATTTTTGAACAAATTTAATGTTTTCGATATTCCACAAATTAGTACAAGTACAACATATGGAATCAATAATGCTTTTGAAAATCAACAGTTACAGTCTTTATAGGTTTTGGTTGTGCTAAATGTAGTGTCATCACTAAAGTAATCTTTCCTTTAAATTACAATGTAATGCCATTTGTGAAAGTCAATGTCCCCTTTGTATTTGGCATTGTAGAAGTTAACCACAAAACCGTGAAAATGAAAGTTTTAGCTTGTGGTTGATTTTGCATCATTGGTGATCATGTTCAGATATAAATTAGTTGCATTAGTAGCTGAAAGTTCCTAAAGAATTTCCTTCTCCTGGGATGAAGGATTAATGTCCTTTAGGAAAGTCAATGTTCTCTACTTGGCATTGTAGAAGTTAACAACACAGCCATGAAAATTAAAGTTTTGGCTTGTAGTGGATTTCACATCATTGGTGATGTTAAGAGCATTAGTTGCACTGGTAGCTGAAAGTTCCTGAAGAATTTCCTCCTCTTGGGATGAAGTCAAAGGTAGGTTAATGTTCTCCAGTGCTGTGGATCTGTTTTGTTGCTGATGGGTGGATGGTTTATTGTTATCATCATCCAGTTCTGAGTAGTGCTGGTCTTGCTGGTTCACTGTCAATTGGGATGCCAATGCTGCACTCATCTGCTTCTTTTTGTCGTCACTTGTTTTACTGTAGTGTTTGATTGACTGTTCGCTGTGATGTCCACTGACAGACATGATATCACGACTAGCAAAGCCTGCACTGTCTAAAACAGTTACGCAAGTTGCTCTCAGGCAGTGATTGGTGTAAACTTTACTACATCCAGCTTTGGTTGAGATGATTTTCATTTTGGAACCTAGAGTGTTAGTTCCTACTGGGCCAATGCAGTACCACGGGCCATCATCTGGTGGTGCAGTTTCCTTGGGTCTTTGCCAGAACGTATCAGGGGACTTCGGGTTCAGCTTGGATAAGTACAGTTTCAATGATCTTACGGGGCATCTGTCATTGTCAGGAATTTCATACATGAAACCGCTGGATGATTCATCATCATTTTCGCGATTGTTCTTGGTCATTTGATCACGCCTGGTGACATACTGAATGTCATCTTCATCTTGGGAAATTATAAAATCACTTGGCTTCATATCCCGCAGATTTTCACGTCCACGGTTACAAAAGTAAACCATAACGTCAACGAATACCTTATTCTGCAGTCCCCTTGGAGTACTCATGTCCAAATCATTTGATGCTTGCATTTTCTCCATATCAGCAACAGAAATTGGGCTTTTGTGTCTCACGAATCCTTTGCCTTCACGTTTCAATTTCACGAGCATGGCTTTGAATACCTTATTGCTCCCAGCAAATTCTCGTTGCTTACTAAGGTCCCAGTCATGAAGGGCTTGAATGTGTCTTTGCAGCCCGTAGCGTATTCCTTGCATTGACTTCTTCGTATACAGTTTTCCATCGAGTTTCCGTAGGCTGGCGTAGAAACGGCAAAGAAATTCATCAAGAGCACGCATCGATAGCGCTTCTACGGCTGATAATGTTGTACCAACGAACCTGGCGTAAGCATCCAATCTGTTTATTGCATATTTTATCTGCTTTTTGGTGTTATTCGAGTCCGCTGCATCGATTAAGTCCTTTAAATCAATGTCTGAAATGGACGCAAACGTTGGCACATCCGTTGACGTCGCCGCCATGATTGTGTGTGGTTGTCATGCAGCACGAATCCGGGTCACAACCTTCTCCCCAGGTTTGCGGCGCTCTGCTGTTCAAAATAAGTGCGGGTCGACTGTTCAAAAGCCGTGGGAACAAGGATGATCCTAACTGTTGAATAGTATTTCCCATTCCCCATGGGCGGATAGTACTTTTTGAGACGCGGCATGAATGGGAGCAATAACGAATGTCACGTGATGTGAGTTCCACCAATCAAATGACTAGGATCTGTATGTCAGTTATATAAATATTAATATGACGTAGAATGCCAGTCAATATGAGTTTCATACATGTATAACACTCCACATTCCACAAAGCCATTTTTTACCCTAAAAAGCTACTTGTCTAGGCCCAATTTCACAGCTGCAGTGTTGTAGTCGAGTACTTTTTTCCCCGAGTACCGAGTACTGCTGAACACTTAGGTTGCCGAGTACGAGTACGAGTACAAGTACAAGCAGGAGAACTTCCGAGTACGAGGACGAGTACTTGTATACAAACAACATATTTCATGATTTTTGAACAAACAAGTTATAACTAGGGCACAAAAGTGCCAAAAATTCTTCAGAGTCTGACAATTTTTGACAAGCGAACGTGGACAGTGCAACGTGCAATTGAGTGTGCACAAATAATGCACAATTACAAATGATCCACCCTAGCTATGATGTGCTAAGCCAAAATTTGCTGACCACCAGTCATCACAAGCAGTACACATCGAATGACCCTTTTCTCCTAAGCATATATTTTTTGAGCTTAGCGAACTATTTGTGCCCAGAAGCTCAAAGACATTTGGCCTCTGGTCCTTACCTTGATGACGCCTCGGCTAAACGTCTCTTTGTCCTTCTTGTTGAGTTTGAAACTCCGCCCCCCACCGGTCAGCGAGATGACCAGCTGAGGTCTGGTCAGTCGCCAGTATTTGGTCAGCAGGTCCAGGACGTATCTCATCTCCGTGTGGTCTGAGAGGCGCACAAACTGATGATTTGAAAAAAAAAAAAAAATACAAGGAAATATTAAGAACTCGGGATTTGTTTCGAAGTGAGAAAAAATTCTATTAGATAACTCCAAGATCATGCCCAGAAACAGTCTGATATCTCGGATGTCCAATAAACAGACTTTAAATATCTGTATGTTTCCTTAAAGATGATCTGGGCCCAATGTCATGGTGCTGCTAGCCACAGAATTCAAAGGTTTCTCCCTCTCTGGAAAACAGGTTTAGAGGCATTTTGGGTAAGGTTTATCCGTTGCAAAATGAAGAGGAACACTCAAGGAAATCATGATAACACATTTGGGCTGAAAGAGTGTTCGCAGTGGGAGTAAGATGAGTTTTTTCTGCATTTTTTTTCTCAACTACACGAATACTTGGAATGTCCACAGTATGTAAGTCTGAGTTTGTAAACACCGGCAATCATGGACCTAGGACAAAATGGTTAGGGCACAAACAAAACGTCCGCGAGCGACCGAACGTCCACGAATGAAATTCGAAGACGTATTTGTGGGTTTGTGTGAAGGGACGTTGAACAATAGAGGACAATAAGGTCCCCAATTTGGCGATTGTGTACAAAACATATAGGAGATATTTCCAAGTACAAAAGATGGACAATAGGGTCCCTGATTGCAGGTAAATTAGACACTTGCGTGCGTTTGAGTATGTAAACACTGTCAATCATGGACATACATGCAGGACAAAATGGTTAGGACACAAACAATAAGTCTACAATTGACCGATAGTCCACGATTGAAATTCGTGTACAAAACCAATGAGAGCTGTTACTTAAGTAATACATTGTGTAATCACAAACAAAGGAATGAGGATTAGGGACAATAGGGGGTCCACGATTGCCAGTGTTTACGAAGATGTGTGTGTGGGGGTTGAGGGGGGGAGGGGCTGATTAAAGATCACAAAGAATTTCAGATGCTCACCTTGGACGTACACACTCTATCGACAGCCTCATTGAAGTGAATCTCCCCAAAGGCATCGGTGGGGACTTCCACCAAATGCTCCTTAGCGTTCCAATGCTCCGTTGACTCAGCACCCTCTGGTGTGGCTCGGCCCTGCCCGTTTTGATTTAAGTCCTGCTGGGCCTGGTAAGGCATCCGGCCGCTACCCGTGTCGTTGATATATCTCAGATGGTTCATGGGATCCTTATGCTGTGAAAAAGTTACATGGTAACGCTTGGAACGACCACAGAAACACCTGAAATTTTCACCATGGAAAAGAAACGGATGAGTTTTTGTAAAAAATAAATTACCCACAAAAAAAATAAAAGAAATATTGACCACTTCTATTGTCCAAACAAGCTAGTTAACGTGGTAAACAAGTAACAGGTGGAACTTACTCCAACAAAAGAAGACAATTTTGATATATACTTGTACACAAAGCTATGGAGACGCTACTGTTCTGCCTTGAATGACATCATGCTTTGGCTCATGAATATGAAATTTTCATTAGCATCAACACTATAAAAATGTTGAAATTTCTCCCTTTCACTGCTACATTAAAGAGAATATACATCATTTGCTTTTGCTGTAAGTTTCAGAAATGGATGGAATTGGGGGGTTGGAAATATATAGCAAATATAGTTACACTGACTTCTTTGAGGTTTTGGGTTCAAAACAATCATTTTTCTGTAGTCTGGTTCTCCGACTCCATTATAAGAAGAAACAGAGCAGTTTACATACATTGGGGAATTGTAAGGACAGGGAACCAGTCTAGCTGGCTTGTACCCAATCATAGGTGTGTAATCGATTGCAAACAAGTGCGATGGCCAATTTGGACCAGTATTTGAAAAAAAGCCATTGATACAAAAATACCACTTTTCTTGAAAATGACAGTTTACCAGGTGCCATGATTTTACAGGATGCTTTACACTGTCATTCACTAACAGTCCACCAAGGTATTTCAAAATGATTTGGTAGTTTTATTTTTTGATGTTTGCAAATGTTGTATTTCCCTTGAAGGTGGAAAGTCATAGTTACATGGCAAGAAAGTATTTAAGTCATGGAATTCTGTTGTACAGTGTATGTTTCCTTGAACATTGTGGCATGTGAGTTTCTCTTCGGTATTGAGACATTCTACGCCAAAAAGCGTGTAGAGCTGGGACTCCCGTACTCTGGAAAGCCCTTAACATATAGGCCTACTATAAAGCAAAAAGAAGAAATTTAGAACTTACACTCTTATACATGACTTGTAGTTGGGATCCTGTACAAACTTGATGCAGCCCTTCTTCTTGAAGTTGGCAACCAGCCAAGCACCCCGCCTTTTTTTCTTTGCAATGATAAGATTATCAACAGATATTGGTTTGACAACTTGTACAAAAGAGCAACTAATATTCCTATTGAATGGAAATGTTACATAGGTCAGTATCTTTATATAAAAATGGTCTAAAAAAATTATTAATTAAAAATATTGATTAAAGCCAGAGTCCATCATTTGCAGCTATCCAAAAATTAACTGGCGTAATTATTGTTGAAAAACATATTTGGTTGAAAGATAATAAGGGGACTAAACTCCCTGTGAAATTATTCTTTCTGGCAAGCTGTCATTTTGAAGAAATCAACGAAAGAAAGCCTTTCCAACGGTGCTTCTGAAGCACTGTAGGAAATTCAAATTAGTAGTTGGTTTTGTTATTCGGCGAAGCGCACGCAAGCATTGGCAAGACGCACACGCGCGCACGGATGCTATAATTCGTCAGATCAGTGCGTGACATCGCGCAGCTGCAATCTGCTAGTGAGAAGGTATCTTGGACGCTGGATTCAGGCCCAATTCAAAACCTGATTCAGCAATTTTTGATTTGAAATCGAGATCCTAGAATGTTGTTTTTCTCGGAAAATGCAGGTGAGCTGGGCTGAAACTTCATCAGATTGGTTGTTCAGCATCCTTCTTCAGATATTGAGCACTTTTGATGCTTCAAATGAACAAAATGCACAAATTACAAATGATGGACTATACCTTTAAGGGACGAAAAAATGTAATTTTGACATAACATGTTCCAAACAAACTAGTTACGTTTACATGTAGTTAATTAACACTTTAATATTTTGTTTTGTTCTTTGAGTAATATCCATATATATTCAACAAACAAGTGTACTACATTGTACATATAATACTGTACATGTATAAATCTTCAATCAACTTTCAATTCTGATTGGTCAATCCATGGCAACAAACCATGCTACATTATACCACGCCCATATCGCTCACCGCGTATCGTGCTATTCCAAGATGCACGCTCCATTCCTGCTGCATGCACAGCGTGCCTGTTCCAACTTTACTGTGCTTCAAGTTTGTTTGAAGATAAGTTCGTTATCCCACTCGTGCTTGTGGAGCACAGAAAATGTCAAACACACTACACAGCCTTAATTTGGCCTTCATCTTCATAAAATTCAGGCGGCCTGACGTATCGATCTTAACAAGACCTTGTTAAGATCAATACGTCAGGCCAGATTTATGTTTTAGATTTATATATTTCAGGTCAACATCCCGTCAGAAAGCAGTTTGCAGCAGTCTTATTTATTTTTTTTCTTGATAGTTACAGGTACATGTAATTACAATGCTGTATGTATTTTCTATTGCTGATTCTCTGTGTGTTCAACACAGGCGTAATCGTAATGTACTCTGAACTTGTTTGGGAATATTTCATTAAAGTATACTATTTCAATGTAAATCAAATTAGGTTTTGCCCTTCACCGACGGTAAAGGGCAAAACCTAATTTGATTTATATCACCCCGACGCAAAATTCCATCTTATTTCAATGTAGCTATCCAAGGAGCACGAGTGAAAGATTCCCAAACAAGTTCACGAACACTGCATCAAACTTGACTCTAACCTTTCGTCTCGGTGCAGCGTGATACGACGTGCTCTCAATCCCAGAATCCTCAGAGCCCTCTGACACGTCATCGTCCAGCTCTGTATCATCCTCCATGGACGTGGCCTCACCAGGGAGTGGCACAATCGGGACCAATGATATCATCCTGTTTCGGAGGAAGGATTTCCGGTCAACGAGGCAACCTGGTAACTCAGAGGCTTCCATGTCCAGCCTGTTCTGGGCTTTGATGAGGTTATCTGATATCACTGCTCTCGTACATACCCCATGCTTCCGTAGTCTGCATTAACGCCCTGATTCATAGATTCTGGCACTTGAACTGAATAAAGAAAAACAAAACTGCATTAAATTACAACCAAAACCGTGGTTAGGTGACAGTACAGCAAATAATGAGGTATTGTGTATAGCCAATGGCGGGGAATTCAGTTGAAGTATGAAGGGAGTTTGTATTTTATGCCCCCCCCCCCCCAAAAGAACTACCCATGGGTGCAGGTGCAGCATGATACGACGTGTTTTAAAAGCAAAGAGGTTGTTAAAAGTAGAGAGGGCAAAACCAGATTTCTGAATGACATCCTGCACCTTGGCTGGCACCCAAACTCATAGCTGCCAACTTTTCAAAATCCCAGTTAAAGCTATAGTCCATCATTTGTAATTAGTGCATTTTGTTCGTTTGAAGCAACAAAAGTGTTCAAAATCTAATGAAGGATACTGAACAACCTACTTGATGAAGTTTCAGCTCAGCTTCAGCTTCATATTCCGAGAAAAACAGCATTCTGGGATCTCAATTTAAAATCAAAAGTTGCTAAATCATGTTTCGAATTGTTTTGAATTGCAGCTTTACGCGATGTTGCGCACTGATCCAACGAATTATAGCAACCGCGTGCGCCTGTGCATCGTTCGAATGCTTGTGCGCGCTGCGCCGAATAACAAAATGAACAGCTAATTTAATTTTTCTACGGTGCTTCTTAAGAAGCACCGTTGGAAATGCCTTCTGTCGTTGATTTCTTCAAAATGAGAGTCAGAAAGGATGATTTCACAGGGAGTTTAGTCCCCTTACTATCTTTCAACCAGTATGTTTTCAACAATAATTACGCCGGTTACTTTTTTGGATAGCTGCAAATGATGGACTCGGGCTTTAAGTAGCCAACCCGCGCGGTCATTTCAACTGCTCGTATATTAAAGGGAATATACATCATTTGCTTTTGCTGTAATTTTCAGAAATGGATGGAATTGGGGGATTGGAAATATATAGCAAATATAGTTACACTGACTTTTTTGAGGTTTTGGGTTCGAAAATGCTATAAAAACCAAGAAAAACGATCATTTTCCTGTAGTCTGGTTCCCTGACTCCATATAAGAAGAAACAGAGCAGTTTACATACATTGGGGAATTGTAAGGTCAGGGAACCAGTCTAGCTGGCTCGTACCCGTTCATAGGTTTGTAATCGATTGCAAACAAGTGCGATGGTCAATTGGGGCCAGTATTTGAAAAAAAAAGCCAGTTGTTTCCAACGCTGATCGGCCGATCAGCGTTGGAAATTGATACAAAAATACCACTTTTCTTGAAAATGACAGTATACCAGGTGCCATGATTTTACAGGATGCTTTACACTGTCATTCACTAACAGTCCAGCAAGGTATTTCAAAATGATTTGGTAGTTTTATTTTTTGATGTTTGCAAATGTTGTATTTTCCCTTTAACAGTGTACATTGTATGTACCAGCTTTACCAACATCGAGTACAGGTACATGGTTTACATGTACACGTACATGTGCATACCCTTCTTGTTGTGATTGATAATGTACTGTAGGCCAGAGGATAATTTAAAAAAAAAATTAAAAAAATTAATGTATACGTATTTTCATAATTTAACAGAAAATTTGTTATAATTACAAAAAAATTGTAATAGTTGGCAGCTATGTCAGTGGTGTAGTCAGCGTGAGGGGGGATAAGGGGGTAAGACTACCCTTTTGTATTTCACCCCCCTTTTTTTCAACAACTTTTATTTGCAAAGAGTGCTCTTTTTTTGTATAAGTGCCCCCCCCCCCCCCGTTTTTTAAACAAGTGCCCTTTTTTTTTTAAACAAGGGCCCTTTTTTTTAATACCAGTTGCCTTAATTACGAGTGCCTTTTTGGAATTTCGCCTTATTGTCGGCAATTGAGCTGCCCTGAAAAGCAAAACCTACATGAACTGTCTATGATAGCATGCACGATTGTCTGGTTTGAACAGCGCCCCCATTGGAAGCGTTCAGAGAAAAGCCTGGCTACATTTCAGCACAGATGTGCAAGTGCCCTTTTCACGAACCCCCTCCCCCCAAATATAAATGACCTTGCTACCCCACTGAAACTTGTGTGTTGTTGGGACAAGAACACACCAGTTGGGTAATAGATTCTGCAGGACCAAAACACTGTGGTTAAAGTCATAAGTCCCCACAACTTGGTCCAAATTTTCCTTGTTGAAAACTTTCCAATAATGTGGTCCCTGGTGGGTGATCCTGTAATGCCTTAATTAATAACCCTAACCCCCTAGGCACTTGTTGCTTACAACCATCCTCAATCCTCCAAAATCCTCCAAAATTTTTCAACTCCGCCTAAGTTTTTAAAAATTGTCAGACAGTCCTGCCTCAAAATGCATTCATCCTCAATCCTCCAAAATCCTCCTCATCCCAAAACTTTGCACTCGTGTTTAAATGAAGGATAACCAACGCCAAATCCTTCAAAATCATCAGACAGTCCTGCCTCAAAATGCATTCATCCTCAATCCTCCAAAATCCTCTTGTGCTTCATTCACCATTCATCCTCAATCCTCCAAAATCCTCTTGTGCTTCAATCACCATTCATCCTCAATCCTCCAGAATCCTCATTTGATTCAATCACCATTCATCCTCAATCCTCTAGAATCCTCCAAAACCGCCAGGAGGATTTTGGAGGAGTGAGGTGGGTTAGGGTTGTTAAGCCCAGATGCATGTGTGCATGCTCTTACATGTACCTGGCAAACGCATTGATCCCATGTTTTTTTTTTGGTGCATGAAAATTGAAAAATTCTCTCGGAGAGATCATACGCACTAGGGCTGTCCCGCATATGCCAAATAGTGGAATATTTGACCATCAATCGAATATTGGAATAGCTTCTTGCCGGTTTGAATATTCTCGAAAAATACGCAGATACACAGTAGGCCCTACCCATATAGGTGACGTTATTTTATCGAAAAGTTGCGGCTTTTGTTGACTGTAACTTTTTTGTCAAAGACGGTTAGTTGTTCACATCCTTTTACTGCGTTATAAAATCCTTTTACAGATATAAAAAAATTACTGCAAAACACTCCGGCGCCCCACTCTTCATGCAACTTATTACCAGTGCAGCACACAGTTGCAGTTTTGAATAACCGAATATTCAGTTAAATGCAGTTTCGAGTAATGGAATACTAAATTATTTGAAAATGGACAGCCCTATAATACGCACCGTGTACTATACATTTGTATTTGTTTTGGAGCCAGGGGCATCCTGTACTATTCCTGTTGTGCAATTCCACGTTTTGGTTGCACTATGTATGAATTAAAAAAACAACAACGATAAGTTACAGTGAAAAGTTTATCACAAGCAGCTGTATTGATCACTGAATTGAAATGGTACACAGACTCATGAAAAGAGTTGTGTCATTGTTGTTGTCATGGTCTGTGTATTTAACACAATATTCACGGTAATGCAAACATTACGGCATTGTGCATTTCGGAGGGCAGATGGGGGGGGGGGGTGCAATGGGGTCCAAGACCCCCCGAACAAACTCAATTTGTTTTTTTAAGTGACGTTGCAATAAAGGCAGGCACTGGGTACACCACCATCTTTTCCTCCAAAACAAACCCGTCAAATTGGTCCGAAATTGCCTCAGATCGCACCACAGAGCATCTAGAATCCAAACAATTTTCATAACTTTTCATAACGCCATAATTTTGTGGATACTTTTTGGGGGACCAAAATTATTCTGGGCCACCCCCCCCCTCCCCAAAATTGTGTTCTGGATCCGTCCTTGTGTATTTCACACAGAACGGTTGAGTGTTCAGGCACGCAACTTTCTGCCAAGGCCTATAGCTGTTTTGAGTTTGATGATACGAATACTGAATTTGCTCAACTAGAAACTTTTCCTCTTCTTTTAATTTAGTTACATCATGTACGCATTAATTACCAGGAGCAGGCTGTTGTTTATTTTATGATCTTTGCATATTTGTAATAATTCTTGGAAAAATCGGAAGCAGCACAGAACATTCCATTTCACAGTATACAGTATGTGAAAAATTTTCATCCTTAATACATTTTGAGAGTTATATAATTTCCATTTTCCAAGTGTTGACAGAGCTAATTTAGTTCCTCAGTGGAAGTAACCAATTACTCCCCGGACCGCCCACAAACGCCCTACATGTTACTCCTTAAACCGCCTTAAACCGCCCCAAACTGCCCTGGGCATGGGCGTCGCCAGGATTTTTTCGGGGGGGGGGGGGGGGGCAGAGCTAATTTTCCCCAAAAATTCCTTAACTTTTTCATTATATTCTCAATTTTTTTTACGATCATGAGCAGGGGAGCATTTCCCTACTACCCATCAAATAACATATGGCTTCGCACCTCTTTTATCCTTTTTTCCCTCTTTTTTTGTTTTGTTTTCCGGGGGAAGCGGGGGAGGGGGGGGGGGGCAAGGCCCCCCTTGCGACGCCCATGCTGGGCAGGGTCAAATGTTATCACAGATTTATCAAGAAGTAAACGTTACATAATTTAATGAAGTGCTTATGGGTTAAACCAAAATAATAAACACAAAAGTCAAATGTATTTCACTCAAAAAAGGTCTACAATATCACCCTAAATTGTCATTTTGTTGTATTTCCTGCAGTGTACATGTACCACAAAACAGGAAAGCAGTACAGGCACGACAGGTGGGCAGCGTCCAAGATTTCTTTGTAACCCGGCAATTGAAATTTTACACCATAAATTTACCAGCTTCCTCCCCATGTAGTAGTACATGTACAGTGGTCCACATAATAAAACTGGATGACCTTGCAATAACACTGGATGACCTTGCATCCATCCTGTCCGGGTTGTGCAATGCACAATTTCCCTCTGCCATAATACCACATCATATAGCTACAATTCTAGTAAATTATAATTTACCAGTAAGTCTTATGCTTGGTTAATTCTGGATGAGAGTTGCAAACTCATGAATTTTCAAAGTACATTTTCTAAGTAGACAAACCAAGCTTTCAGAAACAGTTTTTGCATTTCTTCTGCTGCACTTGGATTTATTTTTATCAAGGCTTGAAGTTTTAAGAAACAGAAGTTGCGTTTTCCTCTATTTTGTGATGGAAATTTGAGTTCCCCTCTGGTACAGTTCTTAAGCTTCAAACATTTTATTTGGGGTTGACTATGAAGTCTGATGCCGTCCCTTTCCATCACTATAGATTTTTAAACCAAAAGATGAAACATCACAGTGTTGCACCATTTTGAAAAAACGACATTGCAATATCCCGTCTGCCCCCCAAAAGTTGTGTATTTTTTACATAAAAAGATCATTTTGGTTCAAACTTGCATTCCTATCTTCTATCCAGGTGACCTCACCTAGAAAGTAAAATAAAAATGTCCTTTGACGTATAGTTGATCTGATATTTCAGCTCAAAATCTGTCCCGTCTGTCACATTTTACCCATATTTTTGTCCCGTCTGTCACATTTTTTTCAATCACCTCTAGGTAAAAAAAAGTTGAACATAAATTTTTTTGTAGACTCTTTTGGTTTTAATATAGGGCCTTCTACATGTACATGTCCTTAAAAATAATAAATGCTTGTGCCTACATTTATTCAACATATACAAGTGTCACATTTTACCCATTTGTTATATTTTTGTCCTGTCTGTCACATTAGTTGATAATAAATTTTTTGAAGACTCTTCTGGTTTTTTATATCTACTTCATGTCCTTCTTAAAACTAATAAATGCTTGTGCCGACAATTTTATTCAGCAAATTTTTGTGTTGATACCTTTGCGGCTCAACTAGGGGTAACCATGGGGTGACCACCACCATCGTATTTTCAATTCCCACCGAAGCCTAGTACTAGTAGTACTAGTACAGGGGTGCAGCGCATCAGGCAGTTTGAGGACTGTTTCGGGGGGTGAAATCTGAGGATTTTGTTTGGGGTATGATGAAAATGAGTGGAATTTCAATAATGGCAGTCGGAATAGGGATATGATCCTTGGACTCTACTATCATGCCACCATGTCCAAATGTTAAAAAAGGCGATTCGTAGAGTCCCGAGTTACTCCATGGTTACTCGGACTACGTACATGTATTCATAACATGCCAACACAGCACAGTTACTGATTTAGTGCTGATTCTGGCGATTATGGACCATTAATCATACATAATTATTCCGAGTAACTGCATGTAGGACTCTACGAATCACCCTTTTTAGTTTTAACATTTGGAAGGCGATTCGTAGAGTCCAACTATAAAGTACTAGACGAGTTTACTCGGACCGTCGGCCCTAAATTATGATCATGTCCAGGAAAAGCTTCTCCCTGAGTTCTCGCGAAATGTTAGTTACAACATGGAGGAAGGACGTACTCACCATACTTCCATAGAATTAGAAGGCTTCTCATACTCACCCTAAGCTACATGTCAAGTCCTCTTGTTTTTAATTCGTGGCCTTTCAGTGATTCATGGGCGCAGTTGGCAGTACTTCTGTCTCCTTTCTATCTCGCGTAGCGTGTGTGGGGTATTCCGTGTGTGCAATGCATTATGTTTACGTTGGATCGATCATCACACATGCACGGGGGGATCAACAACAATGCAAAGAACCGTACAACGCTACGTTGCGACGATACGAGGCAACCCCGCTGTACAAAAGTGCTAGTCTTTAAGACAAGACGGTTCTACTTTCATTCATTACGCACCACCACCAGTACAGTGTGAATGGCCGGCTGTGTGTTGATTTACTTACAGAAATTGCTTTGCACGTGTACTTATAATTACCTATAAAATCAATGATCTGTTTTACCACTGTCTGAAAAGTTGTCCCGTGCAATGGTAATCCACGTTTAAAATCTGATATCGAGACTATAGAAAGAAAGTTCTGCAGCCGTTCACATCATCGCGAACTAGTTAAAGAGGGCGCTACGCAACATACAGATGCCTGCTGTCATATACAGAAGACGCAACACGCTCAACCGATAGCCAAAAACATGCCGAACTAATTATTTTTCTATTATAAAACGTGTTCATGTTCACAACTGAATCTGCTAGCAAATCACATCGCCGTTAAGTTGAATTTCAATTTCTTTTCTTACCTACGATTCCGATCGTGTCTGTTTTAGGCCTAAGTACATGCTCTACAAAAATTGTAAAAAAAGTCTCAAATTAGCGAAACAAGTTATTTAGTTTGTATAGCACTGCACTTTTTCGGGGTAACCGTAGGGTATGTCAACATTCTGCTAGATGCACTTTAAAAAACCCTGCTAGTATAACAAAAATCTGCTAAACCTGTTATTACAGGAAATAGGCCTACATTATAAACACTTATACTCACATGCAGATGTTATGAAATTTCCTTAATCAAAACCAAAATCATAAACTTTCCTTTAAAAAATAATTTAAAAAAAGACTTAAAAAATTGCACGTCTAGCATGGCTTGCAATGGTCTAAAGCACTTTACTGTGTACTATTAATCATACTAAAAAAACATGCCAGGGAACCTAAAGTTCAAGCTTTTCAAAACTAATCAGCTTTATTTTTTAAATCTACCATATTTTTCTGTCAGATTACCAATTTACAGAATTCTGTTATAAATCTGTTAAAAAAATAATTATGCTACATTTTCTGACAATCGTTCCCCCCCCCCCCCCCAAAAGAAGCTGTCAAATTTAGCCTGTCACCCTGGCACTAGCCGGCCGCCCGGTCGGAGGGCTCCGGCGTGGCGGTGCGTTCGCTGACCTAGTTCCTTTGTTCAAGAAACGCGGGCTCCGGAAATTAGTTCCTAAAAGGTTTAGCTACTTTGCTCCCAACTTCCCAAGTTGTTACATTGTATTACATTTTGTGCCGCTGTGTTTTTCAATGCTGGATTGAATCACTTGTTGTTCTGATAGGGTGCGGCGAGTTGACTGCAGAGTACATTTTGCGAAATAAATGAGAGTTTCTTTTGGAACAAGTGTCCTCCTTGCATTTTGTTGGATTCTGCCTATAGAGCCCAGTGAGTTCACGCTACAATAATGGTGGCAGCGTCGGAATTTTCTGCAGGATTTTCGAAGCTTCAGGGAGGCGGAGTCGCACGGAATAACCCGAAGCCATCGGTGACATTGGGATACTCCACAACTGGGCGTTGCACGGCGGCATGAGCCAAGCAAACGCCCCGGCCGGGGCCAATCGACGCCAGGATGAGTCTGGCAGGCAGAGAAAGTCTTGCAGTTTACAACTGAGACGCCGAAGAGGGCTCGTTGATATGCTGATCTTGTGGCACAGTGGCGTGCGGCGTCAGTATAGCGAAGCCGGTGAGCACCGCCCCGATGTTGGTTGCCCTCGGTCTCCGACTCGTCCTATATACCGGGGCACCGCACGCAGCGCCGGTTGCAAACCTCGTCATGTGGGCAGGTACACGGCAGTGCACACTGACACCGGTCAAGGCTCAGAAGGTTTATGGGTCTTCGTGCATCGAAGATTACCTGGTGTATTTTCAGTTCGTAAGTGCAATCGGTTACACACCTATGCTCCGACGTATATGTTCCGGTACCCTTATGTGCCGACTGCACATCCTATGTTCCGACACGTACGTTTTACACCCCTGTATGTCGAAACATAGAGCGGTCACCAGTGAAATCAACGACTGGGAATGACAAACTGCGAGCGGTTTACTTGTTGGTGGCGTTGAAGGAGCCGGCAGTGGAGGCTGCCTGCTACTGGACGAAGGAGATGCAATCCGTCCTACGGCGAACCGAGGCTCTTGAGCGGCACTTCAGGACAGCGATTCGTCTCCGCGCGGAGTTAACGTCAAGAAAGTCGCGCATTTCCCAATAGTGGGTCGACATTCCAGGAGGATTTTGACATCGAAATGTTCAAGAACGCACTTGACGACCTTGAACTGAAGCGCACCCTGTTTCAAGGGAAACCGTCGACGCTGGATGAAGCAGTGCATGGCGGACGCAGAGGCATGGTGCAAGGCAGAGAAGGCTGGACGGTCGCGAGCAGTGTTGCCCGAGTCCAGCAAAGATAATTCTCTGGACTCTGCGCCAACTGACCAGTAACGTACGGCGATGCTGCGAGAACTATTGGAATTACAGCGTAGTGGCCAAGGAGCAAAGAAGCCAGACGACTGGAAGCCAGAATGTTGGAAGTGCGGGAGTCCAGACCAATTTCGGGCCCGATATCCACTGCTAAAGGACGGCCAGCCACCGTTAAACGAGGTAAGGTTGCAGCTTGGGGCCAAAAAGTCCAGCCGAAGACAGCCAGCGGCGGCAGGGAGGCGCGGGAAGACTTTAATGTTCGATGCAAAAAGGGTGCGATCGGTGGATTTGCGCTATCGCTCGATCGCGCCGCCATCAGTCGATCAACTTTTCTTTCTAATTCACGGCTCTGGAGGATTATTTTTTGGAAAAAGGGAAGCAAAGTCTCAGAATTCCTACAGGATCGAGCTATCGCGCAAGTACATTTCTGCGGGATCGAGTGATAGCGCAGATCCGACCGGTAAAATACCTCCCACCAAACCAAAAGGTCTACTCAGGTTACTGAACGGAAAACGTTTATCATCATGCATCCTACACGTATTTGAAAAGATTCTGTCCCTCCAAAGTTTATTTTGTGTATATACGATACAAAAATACCAATGTTAAACGATGATGAAATTATAATCATAATTGCTCTCAGAGCTCATCAAGTCACCCCTAAAATAGATTTAAATCACACGCTATTCTTTAATATACATAAGTAATTCACTTCTAACGTAAGCAGGAGGTCGTGAGTCCCACCAGAGTGATTTGCTTCTCACTATCACTCGGGGGTAATAACACTGAGTATACAGTGTTGATAGAACACGTCGGTGTGAAGGGCAAGAACCCAATATTGAGTTGAGTATGTGCATAAGAGGCGCAAAAGCGACCCAAAAAGTTTGCAGCACTCCAAAATACAAGGTAAGTAGTATTTTCGTATAGAACTGCAAATTGAAAAGTTCGTTAGCCGAGGAAAACAACACAGTCAGTGATCTTTAAAGGGTATGCATGGGCAGTACATTTTTAAAGCATTATAACTCCTGTTGAGAATGCTGCCACCCGGTCTCGAATGTTTGAAAGAAATCATTACTGTACTAAACTGGATGGCCAACTGTTAAGAAACTGTGTCTGCTAACCTGCATCATAGATCTCATGACTGCAGAGTTACCAATCCAAGTTAACGGCCCATTTTTATTTGCCCGTTATTCATGCATACCAACAAAAATTATCTCAGTTTGCCAACATTTTTCGAGAAATGTTTTCCAACAGGCTTATACTTGAACCTGTGCGTTAAATAAATGTTGTTACAAAGTTA
This sequence comes from Patiria miniata, assembly GCF_015706575.1. Taxonomy (NCBI): domain Eukaryota; kingdom Metazoa; phylum Echinodermata; class Asteroidea; order Valvatida; family Asterinidae; genus Patiria; species Patiria miniata. The sequence goes on along the minus strand of NW_024037076.1, from coordinate 27,785,707 downwards.
ACAAATGCAACCCCATTTTAATACTGGATTTTTGCCCTCCACTGATGGACCTTTGTCAACAATAGTATTATACATGTACATGCATAATTTTATACAAAAATGCACAAAGGCTTGTTAAACGTACTGATGATACAAGCATGGCATTTGGGTCAAAGGGTGTCTTAATAAAGATATTTGGCCACTGGGCCATCACAGATTTGTCCGGTGACAAAATATTGGTAGAATAAAAGGCAAGGCCGATCATTTTCAAACTTGCTGCCATTGCTTGTAATCCTAGCTAAGGATGCATTTTGTCACATGACAATATGTGATGGCACTATAGCCGAATATCTTCTCATGACATACTCTCACTATGTGCCAAATTCCATGCTTGGGAGTATCATCAAAGGCACAATATCTGCACCTATATGCCATACTAAGCCCCATCTCATCAAGAAATTTTCAAATAAGTTGTGCTCCTGTAAATATCAATATTGTTTGGGGAAACTAAACTCAATTTAAAAGTTAGGATCAAAGACCCGTCTTGAAATACATGTCAAATCATAATGATATTAACTCTGCCCCACGACATTGCATCATAATCCCTAGCATCTATAAAACTTTACTTGGTCATTTGGACCAAAGATTGTCATCTGGCAAAATGATTTTTTTTCTCAGTTCTTGAAAATCTAAAGAAAGGCGTTGAACATGTATTTAAGAAAAATCATAAAAGACGATATTTACGAAAGATATGTCAATTTTTAATCTATTAAACAAAGAAGTAGCATATAAAACAGCTTCAATTCAGATATCAAGTCAAGTTCTACGTGTAACATTGCACTGAATCTTGCGCGGTTTGTTCAACATTACCGCATGATCATCTTCCAAGTCTCACACAAATGCTGATCTTTGTATTGAGAAAATTAAGGAGTAACCTTATTTATTTAAGAGGCAAAAGGATTAAATCTAAAAAAAAACCCGAATCGCGCCCTAAATCGGATTGTTCAGATCTACGTCCAACCAATCTTGAGCGTAGTATGTCATTAATGTTGGGATATGTGCATTTTGCCTTTACTTTGGTGCGTAGCAAACGAGTATTTGGATAAACTTTAGACTTCATAGTATTCCTGCGCATGTATGGAAAGTAGTTTTTAATCACTTCTCCAATGATAATTTGATTATACACATTTGGGAGGGGAGGACTATTTGGTATTGCATTGTAAATTATCTGGAATGTTTTTGATATTGATGTTATGGCAAATTCAATTTAGTTTAGTTAGATATAAACATTTGCCTATTTTACCGCGCACGGATAAACTAGCCTACCGTGCCATTTGGTTTCGCGGCCGGCTGAATCCATGTGATATGGAGCACATTATTCGGGTGGCAAATACATCAGTAAACTGCCTGAGTATCTGAGACTCCAGCCTGGTCATGTTGACCATAAGGATTGTCTGCCCACCCCTTTGTGTCCCGTTGAGTAGGGTTTAGAGCGTTTGATATGTCCTTGCGACAGTCTTTTGCATTTCTTTTTTCGACGCTATATATTGTATGTAACTTTTCTGCATGCACGTAAAGCGTTGTGCGCGCGCTATATGTGTACACATGGTACAGTGCAGCTTGAAAGTAACTGTCCTGTGTGTGATTCGATCGTACAGGCGTGCAGGCACTCGCTAGATAATCGCGCGCTCGCTAAACACTCGCGGGTTCACTGGATACTCGCGTGGTGTCGGCGCGTAGTTAATGTAAAGTTTTAACTGTAAATGGGTATTGTAAAATAACTATACGATAAACTATAATATACATGTAATTTGTATTGATTTATAAGGTGTTTATTTGTTTGCTTATGCCATACATTGGTGATTGGAGGGAAGCAATAAAGAATGGTGTAAAACCCGGTTCATACTTGGTTCATGCGAAGCGAAATTCATGTCGTCAACAATGGTGGACGCGCTTCGAATGTATTGTTGACGTCTCGAATTTCGCTTCGCTTTCGCTTTCGCGTGAAGTATGAACCGGGCTTATCTCCAAAGACTGCTGTCCGGGTCCAGTCCAACCCTTACAATTTCTCCACCCTTCGGAGGTCATCCCCAAGCCCGGCGTGCAAGTGCTGCTGTTACATTAATGAATAAAAGCAGCTCCGTAAAACATTCTTTCCCTAGTAAAGTGAAGTAGTGTTCAGTGTAAGGTACTCATTATGTACTCGTATAATAATTCGGATATCAACGTTAAAGCCAATGAAAAATCTGATTATAATAATGTGGTGCTTATATAGCGCTTTATGCCTAAGGTTTCAAAACGCTTTACAATTATTATCCCTGTTCAATAGGAATGAGACAGTTTTCTGCAGCAGCTCGAGCTAAGCGCAATTTGGCCTCCATACCTTCCCTGGGGTGAAGAGAGGCCATATCGTAGTAAAGTACCTTGCCCAAGAGCACCAACACCATGTTCCCCGTTAGGGTTCGAACCCAGGTACCACGGTACTTGACTCGTCGAACACCGTAACCATTGGACCACAGAGAGTCCTGTGAATTTCTTCTGTATTTTGATATAAATATAACTACACAACAGTCCCCCATCATCTGTAATAACAATTATAATAATAATATCGATTTAAAAAGCACACACATTATCAACCTACCAGGTTCTCAAGGCGCAGTACATTATCTCAAATCACATTTCATGACAGTTTTATAAAAGTTCAAAGATTTGTATTTGTAATGTTTTTTTTCTGGGGGGAATATTGTTAGCACATCTGTAAGGAATTTTATGAATGCCGTTATGTCATTTTCTCTTTAACAAACAACAGCGATCGAAAGTCACTTTTTTGTTTCCTTATTCGACGAAATCTTGAAAACCCAGCTGGTAAAATGTGCTGGTGGCATCTAGGAAAGCTCATTACATGTACATGTCATACTGCAATCAACTTAACATGTGAAATTTAGTCTCAAAGAACAGTCCGCGAGACAAAATGTTTTATTATTATTATAGGTTTTCCCGGCCAATTTCCTGAAATGGTCATTCACTTCTAAAAATCGGTCTTTCTATTTCGTCTGAATTTGAATGCACGTCTTGAATCCCATTTCAATTCAACGAAAGTTCAATCGTTTTCATTGTCCGTGCATTCGGTTTTGAGAAACAGACGGCCAATTACGTTACCTGTGCAATCATTTACGCAAGCACACCTTGTCTAAATTGATTTCAGGTACAGCTAATTTGATTGACGTTTAATGAAAAAGAAACCTCGAATTGTATCTGGTGTCGATGGCATTAAACTAAAAGTGAAATGGAACGGTGAATGTTTGAAATCGCCCTTTAGAAGAGAAAAAGAAGTCTTGTAAACGAATCTAATTGGACATCAACGAAAGGTGCTGCTCAATCACTTAATTGATTAAATTGAAATGGAATCGAATGCTCTAGTAGCGAAAATGAAACGCGTGTTCAGAGCGATTCGCAAATTCAGACGGAAATGAATGACCGAAATTTCAGAAGTGAATGAACATTTTTAGGAAATTGGCCGTGAAACCTATATTTTCAAATCATGGTTGTAACTTTTTTTGTCATTTAAATCTGTCCCTCGGCATTGCTATATGCACTGCTAAGCTTCATTGTAATTTTAAATTTAAATTAACATCCATAATCGGGACAGAATGCCAGGGGAAACGTGTTCCTGTCGTATGCAAAACCCATATTTAACAATGTTATGGAACTTCACTATACTTCGTAGCCCTTTACTGTGGCGGTTCGGTAACTGACTTCAGTTGACAGACCACCGTTAGTTTATCCATCGTCGTACGTTTCCTTTTGCCAAGCATGCATGAGTTCAGACGATTTCCTATCTAGTTCACGTTGTTTCGCTGTGATCCTACGTGTGATTTCTTTCTTCTACGACCAAAAAAAATGAACCCTATTAAAATCACAATAATTGAGACGGGTTACCATAATATGTCATTTAGAAGTTCTTTTAAACACACTATTCTGTTCTTAATTTCATGTCTTGCCTATTTAGTTCGATGATCCTGCCGAACATTGCAACTAGAACTGTCATAGTTTACTCACTCCTGTTACAACATACAAGATGACCTTGTCAATGAAAAGTTTATTTTCTTCGTCTTCTTCTCATAATTATACGTGTAAAGGTACCACTAAGAAGACACGTTATCGTAATTTCTTCGCACCATGGGAGACATCGGTCATTAGGGAGACATTTTCATGTCTTCCTAATGTCACAGCCCCCCATTTAGAGTCACAATTTTGCAGTCGCAATTAGATTATATTTGTTGCTTGTGGTCTAATTAGTAAACATGCCGAAATTCGTCGGAAAAGGACAAGGGAATATTGGGTTAGGGCACATTTAAAATTTAAAATGTCCATATAATTTATATATATATCAGTCTTACCTCGAGGGATTTCAACTTGCGATCCCGCAGTGATTCCTGAAGTTCTAGTAGTTCATTGTGCAGTTCTTGACATTTCTTCTGAAGACGGTCAATTTGAGATGTATCATCGGATGATGACGCCTTTGACTTGGATCTGGGCAGAATGTGCTTCGGGTATGCCTTGTGAAAATGCCGTGGTTCGTTATCATCACAAGATTCTTTGCCCTTGGGTGTGACGCTGTAAGCCACTGGACCACTCCAGCTGAATCCAAGGTAGAATGTTACACTTTCTTGGCTTTGCGTGTGTTTGTGGGATGGAACAGCCAACTTTATGATGATCTTCTTATCTTTCTTATAGCCGTAAACCAGCGAAGTGTTATTTAGAAGGATTCCCTCCAATCGAACCAATCGATCCTTGACTGTACTGGATTGCCAGAATTCACGTCTTTCGAGCTTACTTTGTGTGGCGAGAATTTCGTTGATATGAACGAACACCTTTAGACCTTGACCACGGCCTAAAAAGAAATGGGTTCGTGGTTTCATGTTAAATCGGGTGTGGCCTATGGACTTTTCTTGGCGTGACATCTGTAGTCCCTTGACATTGTGTCCTCCATCTGCTCTGATTTTCAACTTTTCAATATAATGGATCACGTCTTCCCTGTCTCTTCTTTCTGATTCCGAATCTTGAATTGGCCACAGAAACATCATCATCAAAAAAGGCGCCCATCTGTTATCGGTTTTTCCACGATCGCCGTCATTTAATGGACGAACAAATTTTGCATAAACTTCGTCTGCTGACATGTACTCTTTACCGCTGGATAAGAGAGCCAGGTGAATGAACACCAATATCTTCAGATCAAAAACAGTATAATTACTTGAATTCTGCAACAGTAGCTGACGAGACTTTTCGAGATTTCGTTTATTTTCCTCAGCCAGATTAAATATATCACCGAATCTGCTACAGTGAAGATTGATGACAACTCGTCGACGATGTTCAGCAAGGCTTTTAGGATCCTCTTCATTGCATGTATCAAATGGTACAGGTTCTCCGTAGTATTTCTCATACATATTCGAGTACTTATTCAGTTCTTCTCTCATCTCCTCCAGCTTTTCTCCAACAATATTCGCAGATGAACCATCCTTATAATACGTTAAAGTGTTATCCATGATATCCAAGGCAGAGTCTACTCTGCTTTTCAGTTCTCTAATTTGGGAATCACACTCTTGATCCCACTGTGGGTATTCATCCGTACGTTTGTTCAAATTTAAGAGGTACGTCTTGAAAGCGTTTCCGTCTTTAGATGATCTGAATGGCTCAACACACACAGATATGACATGAAGCAGTTCGAAAGCTACATTAAGATGGGCATATAAAGCGGAGAACTCCATTTGCATTGTTTCTTTGGAAAAATCAAAGGATTTGCGGAAGGCGTCAATTGCACTAAATGAAAGATTAATAATTTCCTTAGAAACGTCTTTGTCGAGAACTTGCTGGTTTCCCAGACACGGTGCTGAAAGTGTTTTCAAATGTTTCTGGGAAATTCGGCCTTTTGTATCCCAAAAGTAAGGTTTTTTTGGGTTAATCTCCAAGGCCTTATCAATGGAAGCATGAGCCATTTGAAAATTCCCCTCTTTCAGATAAAGTCTTGCAAGGTGCTGTGCAATAAATGCATCATTCAGTATGTCAAGACCAGTTTCAAGAATCTTGGCAGCTTTTTCCGGTCCCTGGCTCTTCTGTTTGTAAACGTCTTCAATAAGACCCGAAAAGTCCGTCTTTGTGTTGTCTGCAGATCCCAATCGTATTCTACGGATAAGAAGATTGTGTACCGTGTTTTTAAGGTCTTTTTTGCTGTGGGACGGTGACCTCAACAGTTCGCTATTCAGGAACTCTAGGGCGACGTCTTTCACTGATTGATTCCCACTCATTTCTTGTGTTTGCCGTAAAGCTTCTTCTGCTATGCTCTTATGGAATATCTTTAATGTTCTGTTTTCGGTCATTACCACAATAATCTTGAAAGAGGCTGAAACCGACTTCTCCCAATTTTTGGTGTGTTTTTTGGTCAAGTACGTTGTTTTTCTACTTTTTAATTGGGTTTCCATTAGAACGTCGCAGCATGAGATTGGGATTTCAGCTTCGTGCATGTACGTGTTCAGGAATGCACAGTATTTTATCAGGCTAATCTCGTTACTTTTAATATCACCGTGATGAAGTATTTCCGAAACAACCCTCTTTATATATTCCTTGTTGAATTCTTCTTTCATTACCATGAAGGCAAGGAGATTGTCGGGATTGTAATCACCTGTGTTGAACTCACTTTCTTTACGTTCCAATTCACTGTACTTTTTCTGGAACCATTCCTTTTCCTTCGGGTACAACTTATGTGTCAACGGAATATACAGGTCCTGGTTTCTGCTTAGCTCTTGAATCATCTGATAGGGGTCCATATTTCGCTTGCAATGGAGAAGGACGCAGACTGCTCCACCATCCAAATGGATACCCTTTGACGCCTCCTCTAAATCTCCAATTAAATCTAACACTTCCAAGTCATCAAAATTATCGATAAGCACACATACTGGAGGAATCTTTCCTGCCTTTTCCTTTGTATATCCATACTTTCTTGCTTCCATTACTTGATTGACCGTATTGCTGGTTATCCTATTGACTACAATGCAGCGAACATCTTTGTGAAGTTGCCACAACACATGACGAGCCAAAGTGCTGCCTCCCGCACCTGGTTGATGCAGAAGTGTTACAGTGACAATTAAGCTGTCTTCAACCTTGGAACTCTCCAATGGCTTTTTGACTTTCTTAAGAACTTCCCCAAACCCTTTTCGTTTCAGTACATGACCACAGGATTTGTGAATCTGTTCCTCTCTTTCACCAATGGCAAAATTCCACCAATCAGCCTGCTCACCACGATAAAAGTTCAATTCTTTTTCCCCCGCAAATTTTTGGTAGCCCTGACTGGATTCGTCCATGTCGGTGTTTTCGCATTCGTTTTTGCAAACAACAGTTATGTCATCCCATTCGTCTTTTTGTTTCTCAGAAAGGAAACATTTTCCTGGCGTGCTGGTAGGGAGTTGGCTTGCATTGATCTGATTCACACCACTCATTCGCATTATGATGCGGTCGATTTCTTGCCATTCCAGTCCAACCAAACTCCTCTCGTCTAACTCAGATTTGGTGAACCACTTCTCTACACCCTTTGCAAACTGCGAGTAAACATTCTCATCTTCAGCGATACAGGTGATGTTGTCTAAGCCTTTAAAAGACGAAGCAATTTTTCGGAAAATGTCGCAGATGATTCCAAGATCATCATTGGACATGAGAAGGAACACAATGGAAGCACGCCCCTTTGGTATGACTGAAGGCTGAGCAAAGAAACTGATTGATGCCTCAACATCTCGACTGCGTTCTTTGTTCCATTCCTGTAGATCCATGTGAGGGGTGTGGATACTTGGGTGGTCTTCTCGACCATTCGCGAACAGCCAAAGTGTTTTTTCAGGAAATCTTATCTTGTTTCTTAGATCTTCCTCTGACTCGATGTCCCTGAACAGGTCTGGTTGCTGCAAAGTGACCATCCTATCATCATGGTACAGCTTACACAGCCCATCCGATAGAGAATCTGAATCAAAATCCAAGGCGGTTGTCCATCTAATGGTTTTGATGAATCCAAATCGCTGGCGAATGTAGTCGATTCTAGAACATGCAGGAGAGAGAGTGGGAGTTTTATTTGCAACCAGTAATGGATAAGACAACTGGTCCAGATCTCCACGGTCATCACCCGTTAGTAACGTGCGAAGTCTGGCCTCGTTGGTCTGTGTATCTTGCGACGTTTTGTCTGCGGATGTCGGAGGTTTTATCTTGGTAACGGACTCGCTTTTGCCTTCCACTTGCATCAATGCCTGTCCTTCTTCGTTGCTGGGTTGCAAGGCTGGCCGAGGTTTAGGAGGACGAGGACTTTGAGGAAAGTCTACACTTGATTTGTTTTTTGGGACGTCATTTTGGGGTGTTCCATGAGATATCTGAAACGGTGCTACCTCGAGTGATGCAGGAGTTTTCCTTACAACTAGCAAATCTGTGTCATCGTGGTCGCTATCGCACTCACTTTTTCCTGTGGATGATGGGGCTGGAGATGTTTTGATTCTTTGACGAGGAGAAACGATTACGTCTTTCTCGGTACTGTCTTCACTTTTACTCTTTTCGACATATGGTGCATGTGGTTCCTTATCTGTCTGGGTTGGTTTCTTTTTCCTTGTTGACTTTTTGACAGCCGGGTGAGACATCGGTATTTTGGGTCGCACTGCTGGTTGAAGTGTCCCTTCCAATCCTGTTCGTACCGATTCTTCGACAGCATCTGGTGACAACCTTTCAGAATGGTCTGGACTTACAGCTGCTGGTGCCACTAACACCGATTTGCCACTTGACGGAGTGGTCAAGGTTTGCTTTTCCAAATCTAACCACTTATCTCGATGATGTAAGATAAGTCTCGCGTTACCTATTGCCACGTTAAAGTCTTCCATAAGATGCTCCTTCCTGTATATTTCCAAAACCTTTCCATGAACGTCTCCATCATAAAACTTGTTGGCAACCGGGTCCGGTATGCCGATGCTCAGAAGCCAGCGTTTCACGTTTTCTTTGGTCCACTCTGACATGTGTACCGGCAGATCCTGCAGGTTGTTTGTATCTGGGGATTAGAATAAAATGGAAATTACGAGTGGTGAAGATGACATCATACATTCTCAAAACAAGACTAAAAAAACTTAAGTGTCAAAAAATTGTAAAAAAATTGCATCTCATGCTGTAATATTTTGTGAAAATGGTTTTAATTATTTGCCAATATAGAAATCGTTTGTAGTGTTATTTGATGTTGCTGATTCTTTGCAGATTGCCCTAAATTAAAAACGACTCCTCGTACATAACATCAATTACCCACTTATTGTCATTGCAATCTTTTCGAGTGGCATTTTACCTTTTTGCATTTTGTCAAAGAATTTGCAGCATTCCCGGTAGTCACGCTCGAGAATTGTCACCTTGATAGCCATGTCGCTCTTATCCTCTGTTGTAAGTTCATTAGTAATGAGGATCTCGGTCAGTCTTTTGGCGAGTTCGCCAGTGGTGTACATAGCCCACAGCTTGTCAAGACCTCCCCGGCTTCTGACACGCAAGATGAATTTCACGGATCCCATCGTTGCCTCCTGGAGCTCCGAGTCACATTCTTTGAAAACGTTGACCACCAGGTCCATAATGTGGGTCTTGCCATATTGCTTTACTGTGCGTTTCAGCATTTCGAAAAGTTGTGCATTCATTCCCTCATGAGGGTTCTCCTTACACGTCACATCGATAGCTGATGTCATTTGCGCTGGAAAAAAAGAATGATGCAACTGAGTTAACTTTTGCATTTTAAAATTAATTTACAAAAGAAAAATATAGAAGTAGTTGTTAATGTTTTTTTCTCCCGTGAGGGATTCTTGGATTTTGTTTCTTGGTTAAAAGCATCCAGAATCCTTAACTAGGGAGCTTAAAAGGGAGGTCCTTGGAAGAGTGGTATGGGGCTATTTTTTTGTAGGTTTTATTATATATATGCTATGCTTGTAGTTGTCTCTAAATATGGCTGATGACGATGGGGATCGCTCCATACTGTAACGAATGCAGCAAAGAACGAATGTTGGAATATTGATGAAGAGGTGTGGGTTCTATTAAATAGATTCTTTGACCAACCTGGTGAGTTTCACCCTTCTTTGAATTACACATTTGTTTCCCTCCTAATTTCGTTAAGATTTAATTTTAATAACATTTTTCGAAAAAAACCCAAAACCAATCCTGGTGGCAGAATGGGGCACTGCTTACGGTATTTAAACGAACTTGAAGATACATTGCCTAATATGATAGGGCTATTAGTGACGTTTTGAATGTTGATGACTCCAATGCTTGCTACAGTGCTTGCTTTTACAGGTGTACTTGAAGCTGCTGACGCGGCACCTTCAGAGGATGTCTGAGGTACAAGAGGGGTCTCTTCAGCTGCAGGGACGACCGGTTGCTGGCTCGACTGGGTTTGTTCAGGTTTCTGCCCTTTTCCTATCATGAGGAAAATTTAAATCACAGCCTTAGATGATAGACTCCTCCTTCAATAAACTGACAACTTTTGCAATCCTTTAAAACTGGCATGATTCATACGGTAACTCAGAAACTAAAGTAATTTCACTATTTTCGCACGCAGTATTATTTTTGTTGTTGTGGGTCTTTAATGTATGACAATTTTTGTTTTGTTGATATTGCAAAAGCCGAATTTTACTATAAAATCCCAAAACTCAGTATACAGGAAGGCAACGTAGACACATTAAGATCTACCAACACGCAAAAAACAGCTTTACCTGATTTTTTGTTCTTTTTCCTCCCGCCCAACAGCCCAGACACAAGGCGCAGTTCTATGGTAGCATCGTGTTCAATGCCGTGATCAGTTATGGACAAGGCATCACAAAGCTGAAAAACAACATTAGGCCCTATAAAAATACTGATTACTAAAAGGGAAAGATTTCCGCAAATAAAGAAAAAGTAAAGAAAGATTTGTGTGACGTTTACATTTATGAAATGTCCATACTTCCTTTTAGTGGAAAAACTTCGAATTGTAAAGTTGGGATGGGATTTGCAATTTATAAAAGTCTGAAAATTGGACTTAAGGTCTAAAAGATGCATTTCTTTGTTACGGATAATGTATTTCTCTATAAATTCCAAGTGCAAATTTTCCTCGCCTTTCAACAGTGCCAAAGATTAATTAGAAAAGTAAGCAAAATGTTGGTGGTCAAGCTCTCGAAAGTGCTAAAACCGTTGCGGTTCAAAATCGGCCTAAATCGGTTCATTATTCGATAATATGGATACAGTGTCTCTCACATTACCTCAAGACCCTTTCTGGTGAATAAATGTTGCTTCTCAGGATCGATCCCAAGTTTGTCCTGTAGTAATCCCTTCAGGTCTGAGGTGGAGGTTGACGGATGCAATTGCAACGAGATGGTTGATGCCAAAGGTGTAGAAATGAAGATCTGGATTTTGTCTGTCTTGCAACCTTGGCTGGAACTACTGATCAGAAAATGACAATTTGAGCACAAAAGGAACTCATCAAACATAAACACGTTTAGGTCATAGAACACATTGATTTCATTTGGGCAAACTTTCACTTGTGTTGCCCAATACATGTATTGAGCTTTTTAAAGTGGGTGTTCAGGGGCGTTTCGCTGCCGGGGGAGGGGGAAGGGGCAAGGGGAGGCGGAGGAGGAAAGGAAGGGGGAGAGTGCACTCGCTGTGTGTTTCTGGATTATTTTACACATTCTAAAAAATAGTTGCTCAATATTGGGTAAAATTACTACCTTTTCGAGAGTAAAAAGGGAACATGGTCGTCAACTTGTGTACTTTTTTTTACACACTAGCTAAAGTGCAGAAAAGTACCCATTTCAGTGTAACTTTTACCCATAATTGTGTTACGTGTTTGCACAACAAAGTTGGGTAAAAAAGTTTACCCATGTGACGACCATGTTCCCTTTTTACTCAATTATTGGGTATATCTTTACCCAACCCTCCTTTTACCCAAGTGTTGTGTCAGTTTCTTACCCAGATATTGGGTTCAAATTTTTACCCTGCACTATTGGGTTCTAAATTTACCCATCACTTGGGTTGTTTTTGAATTAGTTGTTGTGTACCTTTGTTATTGATCCTTGCGGTTTTATTCAACTTTGAACTCTGCAATGTGAATTGCATGCTAGAGACAGCAATCGCGAGGGATTTCAATAACTGAGTCCTGGGTTGGAAAGTCAGTAAAATGAATAAGATAATATTTCCCCAAATATGGTGCTGATGCATAAGGACTATTACGAGGAACGTGGGCTAAATAATGGGCAGGGGTGTTAGAATTTCCCTCAATCAACTCATTCAAATACAATTCCCAAATGTCGGTCACTTTACTCCGTGTTTCTAGATCTGAGAACACTCACTATACAGTACATGAAACGTATGCATCATGTGCATGGAATCGTGGTTGGCAGAGCCGTGACGTCCAAGTTGCACATAAATGTCCAAAAAATAAGCATGTTACTTCTCTAATCTCCCCGATATTAAAGGGAAAATACAACATTTGCAAACGTCAACAAATAAAACTACCAAATCATTTTGAAATACCTTGCTGGACTGTTAGTGAATAACAGTGTAAAGCATCCTGTAAAATCATGGCACCTGGTATACTGTCATTTTCAAGAAAAGTGGTATTTTTGTATCAATTTCCAACGCTGATCGGCCGATCAGCGTTGGAAAAAACTGGCTTTTTTTTCAAATACTGGCCCCAGTTGACCATCGCACTTGTTTGCAATCGATTACACACCTATGAACGGGTACAAGCCAGCTAGACTGGTTCCCTGACCTTACAATTCCCCAATATATGTAAACTGCTCTGTTTCTTCTTAAATGGAGTCTTGGTTTTTATAGCATTTTCGAACCCAAAACCTCAAAAAAGTCAGTGTAACTATATTTGCTATATATTTCCAACCCCCCAATTCCATCCATTTCTGAAAATTACAGCAAAAGCCAATGATGTATATTCCCTTTAATCCTCATACATCAGCATCCCATTTGGAGGAAACAACACTGAAATTCATTTCACTGACTTACCTGGAACAAAGAAATCACGTCATCAAAATCCCCAAATTGTTGAAGGTCTCACAAGCGGCGGCCATTTTGCACATGAGTGATGACGCGTGCACAATATTGGGTAAACGTTGTCACGTGCGTCAGTTTACCCCACACAGTGGTAACATTTTACTAATGTCATGGTAAATTCTACTCTTCAACGTGTACAATGAAATAATTGTTACACAGCGGTGGGGTAAATCCAGTTTCTTTAACCCATCGCTTGGGTAATAACACCATGATTTGAACTCTTTGCCTGTGCTGCAGGGACTTGTAGTCAATGTTGGGTACTATTTTACCCTTTACATGTGTAGCACATTTGACACAAGTAGGAGGTACAAGCGAAAATGTCATTTTGCTCAATATTGGGCAGAAATGACGCAATTTTTTTACACAACAGTTTTACACAACATAAATTTACACTTCTTTTTTAGAGTGCAGCTTTGCCTTATTGAGTTGAAACCTACATGTAATGTCAGCCATATTGCGATTTTTCTGTAGCTTACCAACACCTTCGATATATATTTAGTAAACATGAATAAACTTGGACACAATGATCGTGGATATTACGGCAAATTAGGTATGTTTAAGTCTTAATTGAGATTCGTTGATTTTATCAGTATAGTAGGCCTACATATCGAAAACGGTTGGACTATAAAATACCTGCATTTATGTCTTCTTTGTCGTGTTTGTGACTTCTGGACCAAGGCTGGCGTAGTTGAGGTGGCATCCGATTCTAGGGAAACACCGCAACACTTGCTGACCAATTGACGTTTAGCTGACAGCACGGAGAGGAAAGCTGTCTTCCTGGACTTCTTGACCACTTTCGTTCTAGTGACCATCTTGGCCCGTGAGTGGTCATAGATGACCCGAGCTGCCTTCACAGCATTTTCCCAATCCGCATACGTCTTCAAAACCATGGTGGATTGCTGGATTCTTCGTACTTCCTTTAAAAAGAAAATGATCGTTACAATTTAGCATAGGTTTTCCCGGTTTACTTAAATACTAATTGCAACTTTCAAATTCCTTAGAAAGGTACCTAAACTTCGTTCCAAAATGTTGTTCGGCTCCGTTATAAATTCAGATTTCGAATTTCCACATTGTATACCTGGTCCAGTGTAATTTGCGAATGTAGCATTCCGATTCGTCCTAGTTTCGGGAAATTCGTCTCATGTGGAAATTGGCGTTAATTGAAAAAGGAAAATCGTTTTTATCAGTCATTTCACTGTCCCCCTTTTGTTTGTACTCGAACTTTTTAAAAAGACCTCCCATATGTCTTGCACACAATTCCAAATTGGGGACCTCTTGGAGATTGGGGACCCTATTGTCCTCTATTGTTCAACGTCCCCTATGGGATGAAAAAAAAATAATCACTAGCACCCGCCCATACCCAGGCACGTTTGTTCATGGTGTAAATTGAGGATTTTCTTTTGTTCCTCTTCCCTTTTCCTTTGCTTGTACTCTAACAGTTTCCGTCCTCGATTCACCGATGATGAGTTTCATCGATTTACACCATAAAAAACGCACTTCAACGCAACTACACACCCACCAACCCACGGAAGGACAATGCGGAAACATATAATTATATGCCCCATAAAAATGGCGACTGTATGCGAACAGTTTCATGATTATGCTCTTTGCTCATCACCCATAATATATCATAACAGCAGTGAAGGTTAAAGGGTCATGTGGTCTATGTACACGAACTAAATTTACTCAAGTGCCAAATATTTAACGATAACGAAAAACAATGTATAGGCTAGGCTTACATGTATTATTGTTCGTGGTTGGACTCTGACACCACAGGCTACACTTCGATTTACTATCAACATTTTGTGGTTCTATTCAAGTAATGGACGTGCGTCTGATCAATGAGGTACTATGGGAATGGTCCAATGGAACCCGATTTGAATGCAGTGGTGGATCCAGGATTTTCCAGTGGGGTGACTTGTTGAAATTGTTCAAGGGGGATGAGGCGTTGCCTAAACAGACCATGCACAGGCCGTAATTGATTAAATGTTTATGTGTATATGTTTATTTAGTTTTCAAGCGATCATCTGCTGTCAAAATATATTGAGTACGAAACTTCAATCTAAGTTAAGGGGAATATACAATATTTGCAAACATAAAATAATCAAAACTTCCAAATTATCACAAAAAACCTAACTGGACGGTTAGTAAATGACAGTCTAAAGCATCGTGTAAAATCTTCGAGAAAAGTGGTACAGGGTGTGTTATAAAAAAACGAAACCCAAACCCCCCAAATTATATTTCATATTTAGAAAAATATGTAACACCAAAAATAATAATCACCGGAAAGCCAATTTTGTAAGCTACTTTTAGATGAAAAGAAATTGCTGAAATTGCTCAATCTAAAATTGGCTTTCCAGTCGTTATTGTTTTTGTGCTACTTATTATTTCTAACGCTGATCGGCCTACCAGCGTTCAAAGATTGCCACATATTTTGAATATGTTCAGTATTGACTTGCATTGTCATGTGACTCATGTCAAAACTTAGATAGCATTGAAATTTTCAACGAAAAAGTAACACAGCAGGCTAACGTTCCGCAATTAAAATGTTATGATTCCTTTTTTTATTATAGTAACATGTTCACAGGAGAGAAATCACCACATCGATTTTTTTCTCGTTATGAAATTCTGGTTATATCATTTTCAGGGTTTGAGAATGCTGGTTTACCACCTAAACTCCGTTGTGTGTGTGTGTGAAAAATCAGTAGTAATGAAATAGAGGATTTAGAACTTTTAGGGTATATATTTATCTTTAGCTTTAATACGCGCGCTCCTTAACGGACTTGGTTACCAGGCCGACTTCCGCATGGTTTCCGAAAGCCCAGTCAGGTTCCCGCTACACATATTCCGAACTCACAAACAGCGCACGTCCTATGGGACTGAGACGTACGTGTCAGGGATACAAAACAGTTGACCCTTGAACTTGATAACGGCAAGGTACTTCCCCGCGCCATGCAATCGAACTTGATGTGCCACCAACAACAAAGTTCAGGCCTATATTAATATACACTGTTTCTTTTCCAGAGGATGTAAAACGATTCCCCTATTTCGTTCCATCAGTGTTTTTTTGGCATAAATCCAAATGTGTTGGGTGGGCGATAATCTTTTGAAGTGCCTGTAAAATGATTGTGCATGAACTTCGTTGGAGTGTGGAGGATAATCTTCTTCACAGAAGATACAGATTAGCCTCACAGTGTCATCTGCAAATCTTATTCTAGGTTTGATTATAGGCATTCGCCTACTACTGGGGACAGACACCCGTCTTCATAAATTGAGTCATGAAATCATTCTGCCTTGTGATTAGACGTGATGTTATTTGGACTACAATATTTTAAAAGAATCTTAGAGGATATCAGCAATTATAAGACATTTCTCAGAACAAATTATGCTCTCTGACGTATGCCTACGTCACGCTCTAAGGACAGAAATTTAATGGTCTATACCAATCATCTATCCCAAATACATATAGCAACGCTTTTCACTCTACACAAAAATTGGGGGACGATACGGAAAGAATATTGCAACCTGACGCCACTTCAGCGGTTGTGTACAATGTCTATGGGGAGTTAAGAACATTTTTCCAAGTGTTTCTTGCAAAAATGGAAATGCTTCTCAGTCCCAGATTCATTCCTTATCATCATTTTTGCAATGACTGACCTTCATTGTTCATTGAGATGATAATGAAGAAAAAAGTGGCGTTAGGTTGCAACATTCTTTCCGACGATACACCCCGGCCAAAAAGTGGGGGTACCAGACATGCATTATTTGATACACATGAACGATACTGTAATGACTGACATTCCTCAACGGCACGCACGTCGTTTGCATATAATTATGTGCACTATACAATGTACGTTTGACATGTGTCCATTTGTATAGTTTCCCTGAATAAATGACGATGGTTTGTGTTGCAAATGACAAAATGTAGAAAAGATTTAACCATTATACACCCATTACAAAAGGCCAGGAATAGAAAGGTCTGAGTAAACAAAGCTTCACTCATATGCAGAATAATGTATGCAGACAACCTAGCAAGTCATGGTAGTACATGATGTAGTGCTATTATTAAAGTCATCCATATTACACGGTGTACATGTAGGCATATACGTATCCTTAATACAGAGATGAAACTTTTCAGATTTTAATCTGAAATCAGATTTTTTTTACTTTCCACTGAAATTTCAGATTTTTTTAACAATCCCACAAAAATGATTATTTAACCATTTTTTTTTTTTTTCATTATATTTTCCAAAAAAAGTCCATGAAAAGGCAATGAAAACGGCACATACAGTGTAGTAGTTTTAATCTCTTCTATCATTCGTGAACGGAGTGATTCTATGGTAGAAACACACCTAGGTCAACGCTGATCAGATATTTTTCCAGCTGGAGAAAAGGTTAAATGCTGACCTATGACATGGAAAAATGCACTGGGTCCCACGTTGATGTGTTGTGCTGCACTGCACTGCGCAACACTGTGCCAGCTCGGACCCAAGGTCCAATTTTAGATTTTTTTTGCCAAGGCCAGTTTCATCTCTGTTAATATTTGTGAACAAACAATGCAAGCCTACGCCATTTCCGACTCATGTCGTGTGCATGATGTGCTGAGATTGCGTTCGTTGTTTTCTCACATTTTCCAATCCTCACTGTTTTATATGCTAACATCTTTCCAAAATCCGTACTAATACCAAAATGACAACTGTCACCAGATAAGGAAAGACACAGCCCCCATGCACAGCAAGCAATTTTCCCTTGCATTACCCAGACAGCCACAGTTATACTGCAGTGCGTGCAAACCCAAACTAGCTCCACAGGCCCATCAATTACAAAAATGAACACTTCACTTACCTCGGCGAACGATATTCAGTAGGATTGTGGTTGGTAAGGTTCCCGTTTGAAACCAGTCTCGTTAGCCATGCGAATAAAGTAGGAACTGTTTCTGAAGACAACGCGGTTATATCCATTTATCGACGAAAATGTCCCATCCGCTAAAATAGTTTTAATCAATTCATCTAGTACTGGTTCCCTCTGCCTAGTGGTTATCACGCGAAAACTGACAAACCACGATCTATGACGTTAAAACATATTAAAGGCGTCCAGTAATTCGGGCTCCAATAATAATAGTAGGAATGGTCACTTAAAAAAATAAAATATCTCATATATGAACTTGCGGTGGCTAGTCTTGATTAAAGTCGAAATTTGTTTTGTTCGAAAACGTTGGTCTTTTCACTTGCTCGATGTGAATTCCATGCGGCGCTATTCTGACGTCAGTCGACAACTCCTTTAAATTGGCTCATTATTCAATGGCTCTATTAGCCACTTCTGCATATAGGCTACATAATTCTTGGCAAGGCTTACAATAGCTACCGTGTATAATAAGCTGACAGCGAAACAAAAAGTTGGATGTATTTGTTTGCATATATGTTAATATGTAAGACATTAAGTGGATTTCTTATGACCCAGACTTTTGAACCCGGAACCGACATATGTTTGGAGACCGAACATTATTGTATCGTGAGCCCCTTATAAACACGTAGAGGCATAACTGTATGCAGAAATGAAGTTATAATAAGAACTAGCGCTAAAAATACGTTTATTAATTCTCCATACACGTAGGGCCTACACATATTGCCTCTTTTCCCCCCTGCGTCATGGCAAATGCGCAAGTTCAATGTGAGTTTATGCAAGTTCAACAAAAGCCGAATCCGATTTCATCAGCTCGATACTTCCTTTGAGCATACACTGATCGTACAGCTAACCGTATAACCGTCGCAGACACAAACGATATACCCTCACATCAAATATATCATCAACTAAATACTGATATTATTTTCATTCATTGTCATGACAACTTCCAGAAAATTTGACATTAAAGAGGGAATGTCCGTGCCCTTCAACAAATTCAATTTTTTTTCGTCCGAACGGATTTTCAACTTTGATTTTAATTTCGACAACAAAACCGAACAACCTTTTGCCCCTGAAATTTTCATGTATGAAACCCTTTAAACATGCGCCGATTTTGATTGCTTTTGCGCACAATGGGATCCGAACTGCGAGTAGAGTGGATCCCCAACCTCGTCCCCAGTGCTTACTTTATTTCCAGCCTCGTTTCCAATAGTAAGCCCTGGATAGGAAACTTTCTTCCTGTATTCTGATTCGATACCGCAATTTGCTAGTAATGGATTTATAATATCGTGTAGTTGGTGTTGTTATTTCCAACGTGGATTACGTTTTTACGATCATTGTAATTTTAACGCCCACGCCTTCTAAAAAATACTCTTTTCCTTTCCAATTTGCTCATCGTGTTTTCGTAACTCACAGCGCGACAAATTGATTGTGTTTTTACCCCAGACACCGCATACCAAAACAAACGCTAACGTAACGTACAGGCAGGCACCAGACTATTCCTCATTTGCATATTGTGCAAACATTTTGCACATGCAAATTTACCAACACCAGGGTGACAGAGCAGGTAGTGGCGGGCGCGTACTGCTCGACACCCTGGGGACGAGGTTGAGTGGATCTCAGTCTCTCCGTTATCGATTCTGATAGTATATAGGCAGTGAAGTGTTTATAAACGCGAATCTAAGAGGGCGCTATGCAGCACAGCAGGGAAGATTTCAGCTGCACAAGTATGGGGTAAGAGCATGTACGGTGCATCTTGTCTCCAACTTCGAAAGGAGGACTTTCAAGTTGTTTCGGATGCAACCATGATTTTAAGAGCTCCCTGAAATTCGTTTTAAAACATAAGGGGATTGCGAGCAATCACACCATTTTTAATATATACATATAATTCTGAAATAATTATTGTTCCAAATCTCACAAATGTATTTTCAATTGAGCCACAACGGCTATTCAAAAAATCTTGTCGGGGGGGGGGGGGGCACGGGCGAGGGAGGGCGTGGTGGAGGTCACGAGCCTCGAGTGGGTGGGGACCACTATTGAAAAAATCCCGCTCTTTAAACTTAGTTCAAGCATCCTCTCTGTATATTTCTGGATCCACCACTATTCTCCCTGATTCGGGTCGATTTTTTAGCTCTTTCTCAGTCGTGTGCGTTTACTTTACAAACTTTGTACAGAGAATACTGACGTGTCAAATGCGAGCCATCAATCAACTGTAATAAGCCTTTATGTTGTTACTATTTCATGGTGTTATAATATATCGCAGTTCGATTTGTAGACTATGAAAGATTCCCATATCTGGCCATCACTTGTCACCCTGTGCACAAAGCCTATGAGATTGGTCTAAACATTTCTAATCGTTTTCTCAGTAAATACTGTATCGGACAGTTTCTGTAGCACTTTTGTTGTGGCTTTTGTTTCTAGCCGCCGCCGGAGGGCTCCGACGGCGCATTGTCGACACGTTGGGCCACAGGTGCGCTGACCTGGTTTTGGGTTTGGCTAGCACGCTCCGGAAATAGGCTCTATAAATAGGTTGGGGTAGTATTGTTCACTTATATGCTGGGAATCGATCAGTTGCAGTTCTGATGGCGGTGCGGCGAGTTGCCAGCAGAGTCCGGTTGGCAAAATAAATTAGATCTTCCTACAGAGTTTGAAATCCCGTCCGTGTGTGTCCCCTTTTCTTGCGTATTGCTCACTTGGCGGACAAGCGCCCACTAGGTTCCCGCTACAAAACTTCAGTATTTTCCCTTCTAAATATGACTTTTTGAGACATATTTCCGATGGCTGATTGGTCACTGAAGAGAACATTTAGTGGTGGCCAGATATGGGAATCTTTCCATACTATTTGTCAACGTTGCTTCACAACTTGAGAGGAAGGAACCAATCGTACTCGACTCAGACAACCAGATGTACCCTGTGTCTTTACTGCAACATCATTTCACCCATTACAACATATTCTTTTAGAAGAACAAAAAGTACCCTCTAAGAACAAAAAGTACCCTCTCCAAAAACAATCAACTCCCTCCAAAAAAAAAATCATAAAAATATATACACAATCATAAGTTTTAATTTAAAACGTTTTTACAAGAATATAAAATGATTGCACTGAACTTTCTTCAGACCCTTGTTGACAGGGACATGGAAGAGGAACGACTCTTCTTAATTTCTTTCTGCATTCAAAATCGGTAAATTAAAAATGCAGTTAGTGTTCTGCCAAACACCAAAGTAAGTAAATTGCAAGAACTCCGATCACTTTCAAAATGTTCTCAACGATGGAAACTATTTTCTCGAGGACTTACATGTTGTAACATTATTGACAATTTCCATATTTTGTGACAACGCATCCACCCTTTCAAAACCAGCCCCTACTCGCCGGATTTTAAAACAAAATTAATACATAATCATTATTTTACCCTCATGTCTAATGAAGTTATATCATAACAAACACCGACTTTTACTTGTAACAATAATGCAGCCAAACTCTTCCACAAATTTCAATTCAAATGGAGGCCCAAAGTAATGGTCTAAATATGTTCATATAGTAGTGAAAGTAGAGGAACTCTATGTTTCGTCAAGGCACATAGGGCCATTTGAATTGTGTGCAACGGGCACATTTTCTTCTAACACCTTCGATGATTGTTTTCTTCCGAATGATACCATTTCAGGCGGAATAATTTCACAGGGTATTTGGTACCAGCCCTATCTTCACTTTCAGCATGGACTTTTCTCGTTATATCGGTAGGTTCATGTAGGTACATGTAATTTTCAAATGTCCCTTTGAGTACTTTATTGTCCCTTATAAAACACGTGCCATTTTGTTGGCAAATGGGATGTTGTGGTCACGTGATGCTAACTTTCAGCAAATGGTTATCTCTTGAAATATGAATAGTTTAATGGTGTTCACATTAATTTGGTGTTGACTTAAACATTCTTAAATGTTTGGGTTGCCCGGCTGCCATGGTCTTTAGAACATTACAAGTTTGAGAAAGAACTACATTATTTTGTACATAAATATGATAGGTGTACATCAAATGGGAATATTACATTTCGTTACTGAAAAATATGTATTATAACCCGGCAGGTTGTTATGATCAAAGGCACATACACTGAGAGATGAAGTTACACTGGAACTGATGTATTTTGCTGTGGTGATTGCTCTCTGTCTGTTCTCAAGAATCTACTGAGTTTCTAAGATCTCACAGGTTTTCTTGCCTTAATATAAGGAATTGTTGACGAACTTTTGAATAAAGTATTGAATGTGTGTGGTCCACTTGGGTCTAGGGGTAGCCTGGGGGTTTGGCAAAATAACTATTAATATGGAAAACCGATTCCTTATAAGTCCTTGGTCTGCTGCAATGTGCCTTTAAGTTCCAGTCAAGCATATAATCCAGCCACCAAGGCATTGTTGTTAAACTAACCATTGCTTTTTGCTCGTATCCACCGCCCAAAATAGGGCGCAGGGCAGGGCTCATGATCTCCGTCACAAAATGTTCTGAAGGAAGCACAAGCGCGCCAAGCATTGTGGGGGTATAACTGCCGCATCCAATGCACGTACATTTTCTATGCGCACATGTCATGCGCAGGCGGAAAGCTTGACCTGTGTTATTGTTCAATTCAATGAGGCTCGAAGAAATTACATATGTCATACATCCGGAAGAAATTAGCCCTTCCCAGCGCCCTATTTGGGTGGTGGGTACGAGCGAAGCATGTGTCTCACTACTACTATAATGAAAGTGGTGCACGTTTTGCTTCAGTGGTCGACCATAACGAGGAAGACAGTTTTGGTGATTTTCAAATCGTACAGCTGCTAATAATATCAAATATGAATATAATGTACAAATATAGCTTACAAAGCATTATTTAGTTTTCATATCGTACAGCTGCTGTTAAAACTTTACGTATGAATATAAAACGTATGTAGCTTACAGAATATAAAACTATAGCAACATTTATATTTCCAAACCCATAGCAACTCACAATAGATATTAGATGGTAATCGTAATGGCGCTCTCCACAAGATATACCGTTATCAACTCGTGAGAGTAATACAGTAAAAGAAGAAAAAAAATGTTCCATTTCTGTGTTTGTAAATGTTGGCTTTTCAGTTGCAGGATATGCAACGGTTTCTTACCAGCTACATTTGAATATATAATGTGCGCTTCTCTACAGAAGCAATGCAGTTGGGTCGAAAGCAACCAAGTTCCCATGACAAAGCACACATGTAAACAAAACTGACGTCAGTTGGCAAGCTTGAGTCCATGGACAACTGAGTTCCCGGGTGGACCCTTGCCATGATGCGAATCAAACGAATGGAAGTATGGACCGCGAGATGTCCAGAGATTCGTAATGTTTCATGTTTGCAACGACGGTAGACGCGATTCATAGTGGAGATGCAGAAGAAAAATAAAGCAGATGGACGCCTTTATAACTGGCCTTCATTGATCCACACATGGCAGAAATCGTCTGTAACTTGGTCCAAATATACACGAATACATGGAGACAGATGTATCCACCTCATGCAACCGTTTTCAATGTCTCAATCTCAATCTTTACTGCAAAAAGTCCGGACCCTCGTCAGACACACCTCAAAGCAGAGATTGGCCACCGACTGTCAATCAGTGTGGCAGTGATATAGGACCTTGTGTTTTGGGGATGACATAGTCAGAGGAGAGGATTTCAGCGAGAAGTAAAGTATTTTTTTTATTAAAGCACATAATAATAAAACTTTGTAGAGTGCATATATAATACAAGAAAAAATCCCACGCTAATTTTTACCGATAGGTCAACTTTTATTGGAATAATTATTATTATCAGTCAAAGGTTGGCAGACCTTCAATCATGAGAATGGATTGTTGGGTTGGAAGCCAGCCATCCCCATTTACAGTACTGTTACAAGAAAAAATCCCACGCTAATTTTTACCGATAGGTCAACTTTTATTGGAATAATTATTATTATCAGTCAAAGGTTGGCAGACCTTCAATCATGAGAATGGATTGTTGGGTTGGAAGCCAGCCATCCCCATTTACAGTACTGTTATCACATTAAACACCCAACACTGTCGATGCAGTGTATTATCGGGATGGATTGAGGTATACGCGAATGAAGAGTTCGATTTCATTGTTTGTAAATGACCGAGAAAACTCTTCCTCATGGTCTCCAGGTACTCTGCTGAATTGGATTTACAAATTACCTGCCACACAGATCGTAATAAAGTGCGCACCCACTGTTTCTTGGGTATCCCAAGCTTCGATCTTGGGCCTAAATCTCTCTGCCTTTTGGTGGAATCGTGTCAGGCTGGATTACATGCCGACGACACATTCTCTTCTAGCGGATCGCATCTTCGGAGTGAAAACGCAAGTGAATTATATGAAGATCAAATTGTTTTGTGGCTCAACTCCTTTAGGACTTGGCTACTTAGCCCCATCCATACCTTAGCTTCACGAATGTTTATGTTGAATTCAATTCAACCAACTCAGTGTCACTCTTACGTTACAACAGTCACAGGTTCCACAAATCACAGAAAAGGCTAAGGCAATGTCTTGTCGCAGTGGATATATGCTATCGATGTTTCGAAATGTCTTATAACCATCTTTCATTGTCCAAGTTTGCAAACGTGTGCGATGGTTTATGGACTTTGCTTCCGTCGTGTGAAATCTGCACTCTCTACACGTCCTCTGATCGTTAATGATGGGTTGTGGTAGAAATGCCAGTTTCCAAACTTTATCTGTGCATGACCTTCTCCAACATGATTGATTTTGCGCAGTTCCGTCAGAAGTGACCCATATACAATCATATAACAAACAATCATTCACCTAAATCTCACTGAACTAGACATGTGGATTTTCAGATCGGAGGGATCAACAAGCCTGGGCATTTCAGGCCAATTCGCTCAGGCCGTGAGCTTCAAACGCATTTTTTTTTCTGTACTGCTACAATATCTGCGGAATATACACACAAAATACATCACATGCACCACGCTACCATGACGCACAGACAGAGTGTAGACCTTTTCAAGTTATCACGGTGCACCATTATAATAAAAAAAAGAGTCCACATCATTCCGTTCTCAGCTATTCACAAGCCACAAGCCACTCTGGTGAATACATACACCAGCAGACATCGACGTCCATTCAAGGGACCAGGAAATGGTAACGCCAATTTAAACGTCTTTCACAAAAGTGCACACATCGGTTTCCAACATGTGACAGAGATTGCGAGAGACAATCTTGCTGATCAGGTCTGCATTAGACCCTGTGTTGGCAAGCTTTAGACACTTCAGCTTTGGCAAGCGCCGCAGATGGAGAGTGAGATCCTTCATTGCCTCTGGACTCAGGACATTCTCAGTGAGATCGAGCTGAAGCAGACTGTTGGGCATGACACAAATCAAATCCTTGATGTCGTCATCACCCAAGTTGCAGTTACGAAGCAAAAGCTGCTTCAGGGCTAAGGTAAAGAGGTTACTTAACCACCTCACCTTACCGTGCATGTTGATGTTACTCAACACGAGGTAGAACAAGCTGCACCCCTTCAGTGCACCAACCAGACACTTGATATCATAGAGGGATCGGCCGAAGTTGGACCCTTTCAAGTTCAGGCCAAACTCACCACACATCTTGGACACACGGTTGATACAGCCGGAGAGAAATACCACGTCACACGGAATGTGATCAGGAATCCAGAGGGCCAGAACTAGCCTATCCACTTTGTCAACTGCTAACGTTTGCTCCAACTGTGTAAGATGCCCCCTCCATCCTTCAGATATGCTATACTTACACACGATCTGTTTGATTGACTTCATGTTGCCGCTTTGCAGACATTTCCCCAAAAGCTGGAGGTCGTCGCAGGAGGACACTACGATGCGCATCTGGTTTATGCTCACTGGTGAGCGAACGTATTCAAGACAGTAAGCGAATGCCTTCAGATCCTCTGAAGTCTCACACTCAACATCTGTCTGTGGATGTAGTTTGCTAGCCAACTCCTTTGAGCCCGACTCAAGCAGCAACAAACGTACCAATCTGCACAGCCTAACCTTGTCACCGCGAATCTTCTGCACGTGTTCCACGATAAGTCTTGCAGCTTTCGGTGATCTACCACAACAAAAGCGAAACAGATACTCTAGGCCGAACACATTTTCAGCCACAACATCCTTCAGATACCCTTTGAAGCCGTCCTCATCAACATCCAACAGATTTACCATGACGTGCGCTGCACAGTACTCCTGGACCGACTTGTGAACAAATATCACCACCCGCCTCACTTCCAAGCCGCTTGTGCATCTCTCCTCTATCAAGAAACCAAATCGGAGAGCATCCTCATAGACCTGACCACATTCATTGAACTCGTCACGGGTGAAAATCAATGTCCCTCCATTCGGACGGAAAAGCCCATTCAGGGCAACCTTGCCCAACCCGTTGAGGATTGAAATAAGCTGAACCCCATGGTCCCTTTGGTCTTTCGTACTTGGATTCCTGACGAGGACCCTGGCAACCTGGCTGTAAAGATCAGATAATCTGTCAGACACTGATCCAGGATTCTCCTGAATTATACACAGAATTAGTGAGATGATAGGAATCTGTGCTATGCTTCTCAGAGATGGAGATGTGGTCAACTGAGCAATCAACGCCTCTCTCTTTTCGACGTCATCCTTGAAGAAGTTGACAATGAACTCGTTGCAGTTCTGTTGGCTGAATCCCCTCGTTTGAACGACATCGTAGTGTGGATACGCACTAAGAACATGATCGACCATATGGGGTCGTGTTGTCACCAAGACACAGCTCCTGACCAATACCCTGTTCTCTAGCACATCTTTGATGCTCAACAGACCTTTGGAAGACTGGAGGACCTTCAGGGGTATCTCGTCTAAACCATCTAACAGAAACGCAATATGTTCCTCGTACTTATCAATCACCTCCTTCAAACGCAGTGGTGTCACTGTTGTGTTTCTGGGCAGGATCTGCTTTAACATTGCATCAATGAGACATCCCGTCTCCACCATTTGGTTCAACCTCAATGGGACCACTATCTTGAAGTTGGCAAGCGGCAAGGCCGAGTTGAAGGTCAAGTCATTTGCAACTTTCTTCAACAGAGTGGTTTTGCCACAACCAGCCCCTCCCGAAAGGAGGATTCGATTGTTCCGTACCTCCCCATTACCCATTAACCTGATAAACTCCTCCAATGTTATGGGTTTCATCGTTTCTAACGCATCCAACCGTATTTCACCCCCTGACATGTTAAGAGGTCGGCCAGGCATTCCTTTTCTGGCATCTACCGACATAAGTTCTGGTTGGATAAAAAACTCCTTCATACCCACTTTTCTCGACTGCACCAGCGGATGCAATGGAATGCTACTGGCGGTTAACTTGGTGAAGTATGTCACCTCCTTCTGAACAGTCTTCAAAGAATTTGCAATGTCGTCGCTAATGATTCCTAAAAACAGAGGTCAAAAGAAGAATTTAATTTCATTAAGAGTGTAAACTCCAGCAGATGGTGTTGGACTTACCAATCTTCATGTTTTTTTTGCACAAGAGTTTGTATGGGTATAGCAAACCCTATGGCAGATTCGCTATCCATTGGAGATGTCGAGCAGTCATGAAAACATTCCCCAAGAAACACGACATGCCGAGTCAGTGCTGTGTCAGTGTCGTGTCAGTGTTAATGCCAGCCTTAATCCAATATTGTGTTTTATTGAGGCAATGGGAGATGACAAAATATACTTCGACCTATAACAGTATAAGACGTGTTTGTGTACATCTTTACAACTCCCTCCCAGCTTCACTAAATACAAAGTTAATTCCAAAATGCATCAATCCGTTAATTTATAGAAGTGAAAAATCTGCTCGGTTATGAAACTTTAAGGAATAAAATTAATGCTGCAGCTGTCGTCTCTCTCAAGTGTATTATCAAATTGTGTGTTGTAATAGGTTCCGGCGAATTTCCTAATTTTTCTAATCAGTTTCATTATCAGCCATTCAATTTCGCGTGAGTTTTGCACATGTGGTTAAATTGGGGTTTCGTTTTCCTTCTTGGTTCATTCAATTTCATTTTAAGGAAGCCAGGAGTTTGCTGTAAATGTTCGTTTTCGTTTTCGGGCAGCCTATTTCGTTTTGGTGCATTCACGACTTAACTCGTAGCAGTCTTAAATTAAGTCTTTGCAACCTTTTGACGGTTGATGCATTCAAATTAGCGAACATCTGTGCGCTTATATTAAACGTATAATCATGCTTTTTGTTTCTTATTCGTTTTTGGGCAATCGCTTTCATCGTTTGGTCATTTAAATTAGTAACCTTCTTTAATCTATTTTCCTTCGAGGTTCATTCCCCCCCCCCAAAAAAATATTGATGACTGTAAAATTTACAATGTTACAAATTAACCGATTTGTAACATTATGGACATGTATGTTTGGCAATAGTTGTACCATCAGGAACACTGCTCTTGCGTTATTTCTTAAATGTTTTTTGCGTATGTCTGACCGAACGCTTACCGTATTCAAAGGGCCCATAAAAAGTAAGTTTTCAATGCAAACCTTGAAAATACATCTTTGTGTCACATTTACACCTTATTTGCAAGTCTTATTTTCCATTTTGAGGGGTGTTTTTGGTGCCTTCCCTGTTTTTATGCTAACGCAAAGTTTCAAATTCATTAGAAACCCTTTAATGCCATTCCGGGCATGATTAATGTTACATGGCTATTTTAGCACAAAAAGTTGCTAGAATTTTGGATATTTTGTTGTCAGAAATCTTTTATTTTTGGTGATTCTATGATGTGTCTGTACAAGGCAGTAAGCCAATGAGCAACCCTTTCCCCAAAATGTTTTCAATTAGCAAATTTTGGATGAATAATTTGAAAGAAAAAAACCTAAACTGAACAGTGTTTTCCTAAAATGACATCACAGTCACAACGCGCTCATACGTAGTCCGGAAAAGCATGGAAACTTTTAAATGTTTAAAGAAGTGCACTTTTGCAATAAGATTAAACAACAAAATGTTGTCAAATGTGTAGTTTCCTTACAGTAGTAAAGAGTTGCACAAAAAAATCCTGAGAAAAATTCATTGCACATACCCTTTAATTAAGAAAGAAAGGTCATCAAATATGATTTTAATACACTAAGGAATAGAGACACGTAAAAGATGTTTGACAAATTGTGAAATATGTTGAGTACCTTGCACCTCCCTGGAAAGATCCACTCGACCAATCTCCTCCAAGGCCCGAAGCAGTATCCTGCAAGCGTCGTCGGATGAAGACTGTCTCCTGCGCCAGGCAACGAGCATGGCGAAGATTTGGTTATCCGTCCGACGGTCGTTGTCGTTCTTAAATGTGAAGATTTCTCCCGAGCTGAAGCCAAGAACGGTAGCCAAACGCTCCCATTCGGAGCCAAGGTGCTGGGCGATTATGCGCAGTTTCAAATCGCCGACTCCTTAAAAGAAAGATAAAAAAATCCAGTAGCCTATCCCTTTTGGCGACTCAAAACCAACAGCAAGCTACATATATATGTCAATAAGACTAGAACATTTGACATGACCCCAAACACCCCACCACGAAAAAAAGTTTGGAGTTTAAATGGGTACAAAACTTTGTGACCCAATTTTGTCCGGCAAGTTGTCTTAAGGAGGCACTTTCATTCACGGTGATAAAATCAGCAGATTTTTGTGTCATTGCGATTGGCTAGGTTTTTGTAACTGTCACAAGTTTAACATTTTTGTAACTGTATGTTGTATCTTCAATCAAGTATTCATTAGTGACCAAATTTCATGTGCGGGGAAATTCAACATCAGTCATAAAATCAGGCCACCAAGAATAAAATCATAAAAATTTCGTGATTCATTCATTCATAAACTCGACAGCATCGTGTATGATTGTCTCTTGGCTGACATGTACGCATTTGAGCGAGGAAAGACATGTTTCTATTTTCAAATTCATTAACTGTAGTATGGAACGTGGATGAACAATCGACGCGTTTCCGTTATGAGTAGGTCATCCTGTATGAAGGTGCTGGCTTGCTTTACCTATTACTCATTAAAAACGTATATAGAAATGAAAATTCCCAGACAAAAATTATACATGGGTAGAAAGCTGGACTGTACAGCTACAACATGCAAATATTTCGATTTTTCCCCTGTTGTTCAGTATACAAATTCAAAAATATTTCGTGCCTAATGTTTTTCTCTTCACAAAGCGACAAGCTTTAAATATACTTTATGTTTCAAATTGCCAATAATCATACACTAAGCCGGTAATGAAAGAATAAATGAAAAATAAATAAATCTTACGAGATTCAGTTCTTTCGAGTACTGCATGCTCAGGATTGGTTTCATTTTGTGTCTCTTCCCCTGTGTAACCAAGGCGAGGTAGAATTATTTCAGTTCATTAAACATTTATAAGATGCTTGGAGTAAAGTCTTTCAAAAATAAAATATACAGGGGATGACAACTATAGTCCCTGTATCTTCATACAAAATGATTAACTGAAAAGAATTCAAAACCAGTGACTTCACTTGGATTATACAGATTTTCATAAGTGACAAAATTTCATGTGCAAAGATGCTCCATATCAGTCGCAAAATAAGGCCATGAAGAGAAACAAAACAATATTAAAACGTACGAGATTCATTCCTCATCTGTACAGCACCGTCGATGTTTGTTGTGCCTTCGGTGGCTTCCGCACCTGTATGCGGATAAATTATAAGTAGTTTTTTTCTCCAATAGTAGGCCTATATTTCACATTTTTTCATGGTTATAAACCAACAACCGCCGAGACCAAACTCAATACAACAGTGGATTTTTGTGTAAATTTCAGTTTTGGATACCATAGAAATTAGTCGTGGATACCATTTAAGTAATCAGGTGTTTGATGTACTGCATATGAAATGCATGCCGGTTGCCTAGATTTCTGCAACTGTCACTTTTTCATTTTGCATTTCAGAATTGTCTTGCATTGATATTCAGCATGCAAATTCAAAGCAAAATTCTAACGTTATGTTTTTCTCTTCACAAATCGACAAGCTTAAAGGATTCATGCAATGAGTTTTTCTCAGCAACATATTTTGTGCAAGTTTCTACCGGTGTGAAAACTATTGGTCATCCATTTTTGGTTAATTTTACTGAAAAGTGCACTTCTTTAGATATTTGAAATCGCCTAAACTTTTCCAGACAACTGATGGCGCTGTTGTTGTGATGTCATTCCAGGAAGACACTGTTAAGTTTATGTGTTTTTGTTAAAATTGTGAGCCCAATAATTTGCTCACTGGAACATTAATTGTAAGAAAAGTTTGCTCATTAGCTTACTGCCATGTGCGAACTCATGCAGCTAATCACCAAAGAAAAGAAACTTTACAACAGGAAAGTATTCAAAGTTATGACATCTTTTGGTGCAGAGAGAGCTGTAACATTGAGTTGTCTGCATGAAATGACATCACAATTTGCTCATGAATATGGGAATTTGCATTAGCATAAAAACCCAAAAGGCACCAAAGTAACCTTCAAAATGCAAAGATGAAAATTTAAAAGAGGGTTACATGAGATACAAAGGTGCACTTTAAAGGTTTAGATTAAAAATACACGGGCCCTTTAAAAGTAAAAAAGAAATTGTCAATAATCTAACACCAAGCTGGTAATGAAAGAAAATACATTAATGGGTAGTACACAAAATATGAAAATGAAACATTTTAACTTACGAGATGAAGCTCCTCCAAGTTCTACATTCTCAGGGTTAGTTTCATTGTTTGTCTCTTCGTCTGTGTAAACAAGTAGAAAAGTAGAACGTATTCATGTCTGTTCTCATGGCAATAAACAACCTCCGAGAACAAACTCAATACAGCAGTGGATTTATGTGTCAATTTTAGTTTTGGATACCACAAAAATTAGTCATGGGTATGATATAAGTAATTTTAACCGGTTATAAAATTAACCGGTTATGGACATAATGTTTGGATTATGGTATCAGATACTTTCTGTTGACAAATGTTGCTGCCTCCCTTTAAATGTTTGACTTAAAAAATGCACATCAAAAATACACTGACTTCTTGGATTATACAGTTATTCATACGTGACCAAAATGTGCAAAGATGCTCCATTTCAGTCACACAATAGGGCCGCGAAGAAAAGCAAAACAATATTAAAACTTACCAGATTCATTCCTCAACTGTACAGCGCCATCGAGGTCTTGGAGGGCTACTGCACCTGTAAAAAGTTTAAATAGTATTGTATTTCAAATAGTGAGGAGAGTGTAAAATCGCCAAACACATGTTCATTCACGCGAACTCAAGAATGTAGGTCTTAATTGTGAACAAAATCTCGTTAAATATCTTTCAAGAGAAACAAATTATATCACTATTTTTAAAACAAATTAACCCAGGGCTATGTTCAAATGTAGACCACGTCATACTTGTTAACACCATTGCTTGTTGTGGTCACGTGACGCCGACTCTCACCAGGAAATGGAACCCATCAATTCTACACCGCATACATCACTTGAAGAAATGGCTGGGTTCAAAAAAGTTTGTTTTAAAATATTGGAAAACATGGCTGCTTTGCATGTCAGCAATCAACAGCCATGACTCCACAGGTAAAATGGTATGTACATAATTAACATGATCTTTATCATCCGAGACGTGAGGTTGGCGCGATACTTTTCTTCGCCCTCCACCTCGTACCTCTGTGATCCTGGTTCAAATCCACCCGCACGTTGTGATCCTAACTCTCATTTAGGCTTCCGAGTAAAAGTGCCAGTGCACTGGCAGTGCACAGTTTGAGAATCCATTGCTTTCAAAATACCGAAACGGAAAGAAAATATGGTACAAAAAGCTCATCACAAAAATTTTATCACCTCCGCCACACTGACCTATGCGTTATAACAACCATCTGGTGGTGCTTACATAGTATCCAGCAGAAGCAGAAGCAGAATCAAAGATGATCTTTTCCTGTTTTAAAAGCTTATAAGAGGCAGCATTTTTTGAGCTTTGTTCATAAAAGATCTTCCATACTCCATTATGTCAAGTCCAATCCATCCTCCAGTTACTCAATTATGCATTTTGAAAACAAAGTAAATAAATAACTTTTCGCTATAACCTCGCTGTTCTTACCTAACTCCGCTGATGAACAAGGGTCTCCATCATCTT
Source organism: Patiria miniata (assembly GCF_015706575.1). Classification (NCBI taxonomy): domain Eukaryota; kingdom Metazoa; phylum Echinodermata; class Asteroidea; order Valvatida; family Asterinidae; genus Patiria; species Patiria miniata. Next base: position 27,752,633 of record NW_024037076.1, on the reverse strand, counting down.
CGTCCCTCTCACTGATAATTCCTGTGTGAAAATAAAACATGAATTCATTGGCGCAAACTTTCATTCATTGTGCGAAGATGTTTACAGCCGTGTTAGTATAACACTTTACATTTTAAGTATGGCATAAGCTTTCGCAGCTGCTTCATAAGCAATGAGAGACAACCTAAGTCAGAGTTAATATACTGTCTGGAGGAAGAGTTCAAACAAAAGCTGATGGTGTATTCAGGTTGAGTTTATCCATTTACTGTGATAAAGTCAGAGTCCCAATTCAGACCTTGTTGAATGTAGTTTCATGTATATCATTGGCAATTTAGAAAGCAGCTTGTACATGTGGGGGAAATTCTGTTGATAGAAACTACTCTCTTTGAGAAATATGATTCAAGGCCACTATAAATACAACACAATCCAAACAAAGTATCTGTCGATTAAGCATCCACGCATCTGTATGAATTTTGAAGGGAGATTAAAAAAATGATGGTATAAGGAGAAGAATACTGATTGGGAAAGGTTGCAATTAATCACCTCTCTAGTTTGCGTGCTTAGTTCATCTGGCACATTATCGGCAATGTGCACCTCACGTCTAAATGATCAGATGCAGACATGTTCAGCTCGTGAAAAAACACAGGACAAGCCTTAAGGAGATATTGGCCCAATTTCATGGCTCTGATTACCGTTAGCGAAAAAACCTGCTAGCAGAAAATTGGGCCCATTTTTTTGTGCTAAAATATGGCGAGCATTATGGTGACATTTATTCCCATCAACGACACCGTTAAGGGCGTTTAAAGATACCTTGAAATGCATTTTAAGATATCTCGAAAAATTATTTTCCGATATCTTGAAATACCTCTAAATACCTTACTCTCTAAAAAAAGAGAAAAACATTTATAGAGCTAGACTATCCATCTTGGACTATCCGGCTTGCAGCAAGCAAGAAGCAACGTGCACGCATCAACTTATAGTATATGGAAACTAGCATAATAAATTATAGGCTTTCATTAAAAATTATACATTCTGTAATTACCCATTTCCATTGAAGGCTCATCCTGATGATTATTCCTTCGTTGACCTGTTATGATAAAACATTTCATGGAACATTTTGAGAAAATGCCATCATTAGTAATAGTAAATCCGAATTTCAACTTCAATTCCTGCAGGACTAATTTTGTTATATATTTCGTTGCCAATTAAAAAGTTAATAATAGCTATCTTTGTGGATATAAGTAACACAATTAAACATCAGTGCATTTTATACAGTCTTATTTTCTACCACAGTGTGATTAAGATGAAAGGAAGTTGTGTTTGGTATTCATACCTTTAATCCGGAGTGATATGCAGTGAACCCCACAACCTTTGAAAAGCAAAGCAAAGAAAAACACACTTGTTTTACTAGCACATCCCATCAAGACCTCCCAGAAGTATCAACAAGAGATTTATAAGCGAATATAAGCAGGTGCATTTTCTAACCAACCTCACCATTTCTCAATCAATAATGACAATTGCAACACATTTATCAATCGAAATGTAATGTGCATTCATTCACGCAAAGCAGGCCTACCCTTGCGAGCTGAGATCCATTTTGAAATGTTTGATTTTACTTCAATTTTACTTGATCTGCAATCAATCTATCTTATTTTTAAGTCCATTCAGCCCTATGCACGGTTATACAGGGGTCCCTTTCTCGCAAATGAGTTCAAATTCTTGTAAAATACTCTTGTTACAGATACATTCAGGCAATTTTCGAATCACAAGGCTGCATGAGGGGAAATACTGTATTATCTACGTGTGTGACAGCCATAGTTGCAGTATGCAGTACTTTGTTTCAGGACTGACGACCTTCTCCTTTCGGATTATTCTTTGCGATGAACATTAAAGAAGGAGAGATGCAAAATACATATCTGTCTACTGTCTCCTTGAGAATTTTTTTCTTCAATTTCCTTTTCTATCCAATCTTTATGCAGCCCAAATTTTGAGTGAACCTTGTAAGGCCATTGTGATGGCCGACTCTCATAAAAAAAGGAGTGAAATAATTAACAGAATTGGGAGAAACAATTTACTCTTGTGGACATCATAGACCTAATTGGGAAATAGACCTAAAAGGGAAATTTCTTAAAACAAGCTAAAGGATGCATAGCAGTAGAGGGTCAAAGTTGCAAGTAATTTCTATATGCTTACCCAAGACAACAACAGACACAAGCACAGATGCTCCCAAAATATAGTATATGAATGCGCTCGCCGGTTGTGTGGATGGAGTTGTTCGTGTGTTCGCACTCGTTGCGGTCTGTCTAGTTGGTAATGCGCTAGAAGCCGTTGATTTACCTGGCGATTCTGGTGTGGCTGAAGTTGTTGGATTCTTTTTTGTTGAAGGGCTTTCAGACGTCGATGTTCCCGAGGTTGCTTGTGTGTTTATAGTGATTTGGGTGTTTGTAGTTATTACTTCGCTTGTAGCAGTTGGTTGGACTGTAGTTGCCTGTGCGGTTGTAGTGCTTGGGTTCACTTGAGCTGTTGATGAGACTTCGGTAGTTGCTGCGCCTGAAGTGGTTTGGCCCTCTGTAACAGCTGACATGCTTGCAGACGTTGATGTGTCTGGCGATGCTGCTGTGGCTGTGGTTGTTGAATTCCTTTTAGCTGTTAATTGGCTTTCTGTAGTTGGCAGTGTGTTTGTAGTGGTTGGGTTCTCTCGAACTGTCGAGCCTTCGATAGTTGATGCGTCTTTAGTGGATGGGTTCCCTGTAGAGGTTGATGTTCTTGTAGTTCTTGGTGGGCCTAAGGTTGGTCGTGTGGCTGTAGTTTGGGTCTCTGGATCTGTTGAGGAGTTTGTATTCCTTGGTGGGTCTGAAGTTGTTTGTGTTACTTGGATCTCTTGTGTTAACGCCTCGGTAGTCCTTGCACGTGTAGTTGATTGCGTTGCTGTGGTTATTAGTTCATCTGTAGTTGCTGATGGGCTAGTTGATGCTCTTGTAGTTGATGGCGAGTTTGCTGGTTTTGTTGTTACAACATTTGACTCCGTCTTTCTTGTTGACGAGAATGCTAAAGGTTTTGAATCACCTAGGCAAAAACATTGTACACTTTATAGAGTGTTTTAGTTACCTAAAGTCGATCTTATCTTTGGATTATACAGAGTAGATTATGAATCCTGATCCCAATTACAAGCAGAGGGAAAAACATCCTTCAATAATTGAATGTGACATGCATGCACAGGACCCAAAATAGTTAATTCCATATTTCCTTAAAGCCTATGCTCGTTCGAATTCATATGAGGAAGGCTGTTTTTGTTATCTTTTCGAGTTTGGTAAACAAAGATTGGGTGGAAAGAAATGTGTTATTTCCATTACAAACAAATGTTGAAATGTGCGTGTACACGAGTCATAAGATTATGCAGCTTAGCTGTTGGTATGAACACTGTAGTAGGTATTGCTCCGCTATTAACTATAGCTGCTCTCCTTTATTTTTTACGTGCTCCTTGCAATATACATGCTAAACAAAGTGGCCTCATGTTTTTTCACTATACAGTTTGAATGGCAGTTACTATTACTTGTCTATAATTATTGACAGAACAGAAAGCCGTCTTGTGACATGGTATAGGATAAACGACCAATGACTAGAAGATTGTTTGCCTTTTGATCGACTGACTGACCAACAGACCGACACACCGACACCAGCAACCAATCAAACAGCTGGAAGCAATTATTTTTTTATGCAACCAAATGTGGTCAAAACCATAATGCGCATACGTGAAACATATCAACTAAATATGTCGTCTGATTCGGAATAAGTTTTTATAGCTTATATTCCGCGATGGTCAACGTTGTCTCGCTGTGGCTGGTGCGTTAAATCACTGATCTGACTGCTGGAGGTGCTTAGTTCAATGTTTTGGAGCCAATTTTACATTTTCACTTTTTCCGCCACAAGTGAAGTTTGTCTCCTATAGTCATGCTTAATCAACTCATGATGATCAATAACATGAAATTCAGCCTTTGTCCGCATTCATGTCTCTGGAGGAGGAAGTTAACTCCGAGAACCCTTCCGTTACCAACTGACCAGGCGCATTATGCTTGACTATACTTGGTTGCATAAAAAAAATAATTGCCAGGGGGATGACCAAATAACCAACCAAACGAGGAAACTGCGACCTTTTTAATAAAAGTCGGTACTTACAAGGAATAGCTGGAATGACTTACCTTCGGAAGGCTGCTGTCCTGAGGTTGTTCTAAGAAGCACAACGAAAACCAGAAGGAAAAAGATGAAAGTTGTCCGTAACGAAACGGCAGCCATCTCGCCTCATCAGTCACGCCTCATCAGTCACAGATTTCTGAGTCGGGGCAAAAACAGATTGGAGAGGAGAATCATTAGAATTGTCGAGATCATTTCAAGCCGGTTTTGTTAACCACAGTAAAAAAATACTAAGATAAACTCACCCTTAATTGGTGAGACTGTTGCAGACAGGTGCACTGAAAAATTGCCTTGGTTAATTTAACCCAAGAAAGGGTGAAAACTGCAACTACCCAAATTTGGGTTTGTTCTTTACCCCATTGATTCAACCAGAACGTGTGATCATACATGACTACAGCTTTTGGTTGAATTAACAGAATTTATAACCCAAACAATTGGTTATTGAACAACCCAAGTTTTGGTAGTTCCAGTTTTCACCCTTTCTTGGGTTAAATTAACCCAGGCATTTTTTTCAGTGTGAAAGAAATAAGACAAAGAAGGTTTTCGTTCACTCTTATTCTATACGGGTTAGTTTAAAACAAGTGTGAGTGCACAATTAGCTCTGGCCGTCTTGCATGAAAGTCTTGCATGAAATCTATCAAAATGCACCATGCCAGAGCTTAAAAATGCGACGCCCAAAAATGCGACGCCGATGGCACATTTGGAACACCGTACTTTAGATGTATACATAGATTTATAGCGATTTGTGATAAATACCACTTGACTAAAACATTTCTGCACATATTTTGCCTCCATTTACCAGTTTTTTTATAAACATCTTTCCGAGTTTTTTTACAAACAATTTTTGTAGTTCAGTACTTCATTTATTTTGATTGCTTTTTTTGAAAAATTAAAATTTGGTAGTTTAAGTTTATGGGAAATTTAGGGGGGTTATTTCGGTCATTTTCGAGGAATGGGCATATGCAAAAAAAAAAAAAAAAAAAAAAACGCGCATGCGTATCGATCGAAACAAAAGCGGTGTTCCGAAAACCGTCAGCAATAATGTATTAACGACGGCATGGCATTTTGGTCAGTTAGTCAATTATTTTTGGTCAATTAGTCAATTATTTTTGGTCAATTAGTCAATTATTTTTGGTCAATTATTTCGGGCAATTTTCGGGGACAGACACCCACACCGACAGCCTGTCCTGACAGACCGACAGACCGACCGACCGACCGACCAAGAACCAAGAGATAAAAATAACTTTACTAGGCTATATGTCGTGTTGCATCACCAAGTATTGAAGAATTGGCACCAAACTTCATTATTTTGTTTTTGATCGATAGCCAAAGTGATTTCTCACAGGCTGTGTACACATAACAATACGTAGATGAGAGGTATAATGAAGAAGCCTAATTGTTTGTGTTCATACCCAAATGAACAGGTAATTTAAAGGTGAAATATATCAGCCCTGCCATTTTTTTGGGCAGACAAAGGTCTTTTTTTATTAAAAGATTTCCAATACCCCTATCTCCCCCCTTTTTTATTTAAAGGGCATCTGCAATGCCACCAAAAGGGTTTTGTTTTGGCCACAAAGAGAGTCTCCTCACGAGCCGACTTGTGTCGTGGGAACCAGCCTACCCCGGTAGAACGGATCATTGTCGGACCGTAGGCAATTCGAAATTTGAAAAGTAATGATTCAATAACTGAACACGGACGTATTTTTTTGTTCAGAATGAAACTGGAAAAGAGCACGGGGAGTGTAAGGGGAACCTTTAATCCATATTTTTATACGTAAAACCCAGTGTCCTTGACATATCACGCCAGAAAAAAATTCCTGAAGTCAAGCGCAACGCCAGACTGATCCTTTTGTTGCAGAAGTGCTATATTTACCCAGTGCCGGATTTTGAGAGTTGCTACAATTTATGAATAATTTGGACGCCAATACTGCTCACCAGTTTCCGTAAATATTTTTTTTGGGTCTGTTTTATGTTGAAAATGCCATCAGAAATAACCACTGAATCTCATGACAGCAGGTTTTCCCCAATTTTGGACCTTGAGTGCATGGTGTCTGGGATCGGTACCCCTAACTAGGCCCCATGTCACACTCTCTCAATACGCTGCTCGGGATACACTCAGCTGAATAACAATAACTATTATGTTAGGGAATTGTTAAGCGTAGGCCTAATCCCGTTCAAGGTCTCGGCGACAAAACCTCGGCAGTGAAATCACAAAAGAGCATTCCTGCCTTTTAAAAACATGACATTGCTCGCGGGAGTATGACCTCTCATGTGAATGTTTTTCCCAAAAACATTTACAGGCTTAAAGCGTCGACATGGAATGTGAATGTTTTTTTTCCTCAAATACATCTACAGGCTTAAGGCATCGACATGGAACGCAAATGGATTACATGCATATTTTCATTTTTAATTAATCGCAGAGAGCGGATCATGAACGAATTGCACAGTAATGGAATATGACGAGAACAAAAAAATTGTGAAAATCAAAGTATTTGGAGAAATCCGGGCCGACCAAAATTGACATTGCAGGTTTGTTTCTCCTCACGAATTTTCAACTAGAATTTCCATTTTGATGGAAAAATGTGTTTGTTTGATTATTTGGCTTTGTGGGGGTGAGTTTGTGTTACATACCCTATGTGGACTTGTGAACAAAAGAGGTCCACATAATGCAGGTTGTGTTAACCTTATGTGAACTAAGCCGTGTCCACATAAGGTTTTGCCCTTTCTGGAAAACAGGTTTAGAGGCATTTTTGGGTTAGGTTTATGCGTAGCAGAATGAAGAGAAACACTATAGGGAATCATAGAAAAAAAATTGGGTTAAAAGAGTTTTCACAGTTTAAGTAAAGTTATTTTTGGTACCGAGTTTTCTTAACTACACGAAAACAAAGCTATGTCCACACAAGGTACGTAACGTAAGTCTGGGTGTACGTAAATGGGAATTTCTGAAATTTATGGCAATCATTAAGTAAAATACTGAAAGTGAAATGGAGAACCAAGATGTCTTTTAACGTTTTTAAGTTGAAAGTGTGAAAAACGCTAATACACTAGGCGTCTATATACAAAACGACTTGAAATGGGATACACAGATATCGAAAACGTGCAAACGGTAAGCTTCATATGCTATGTCTTCTTAAGCGGCATTGTGTACCACGTCAGGATTTTTTAACCATATATATGGGATATCACATTAAGTATATATATGGGATATCAGACCTCTTACTGAATATGCAGCACCAGTCTGGAGTGGAGCCCTGACTCAATACCAGAAAGAACGCATTGAGAATCCAGAAACTGACCACTGATCTCTATAATAGAGATCAGTGGAACTAACGCGCCCCGCTTGGAACTGCCTACACAACTAATCCTCCCCTGCTGCTCGCTTCAATCGTTTAGTTGGAAGACCGCACAGAATCACTTCATGTTTCATGAAGGGAATAAAATGTGTGTTTGGGAGGTATTATTGCACTCTGTTTAAGACCGGTTCAAGTCTGGGAGACCTGGAAACGTCAACGCCGGAAGTCAAAGGTCTTCAATGAAATTCTTTTTTACTCATCTCCATTTCCCCCTCAGCTTTACTTCAAGCTATTATTTCGAATGTTGCATCTGATTGAATAGCAGCACTACACGAATTTCGTCCGTGTTTTCTTCACCAATTAACCCTCAATAAATTTACTTCATGAAACTTACTTCATATATATGGCATTCAAATCCAGTTCTTCCAATCACCGCACTTCCATAGAGACTTCATGTATGTAGTACATGTCCCTCTTGCTGCACAGTGAATCTCCATCTTCCGATTAAAAAAAACCACCCAAAACTGCTGATATATCCTCCTTAGCACATATCCAAATCATTTACAGGAGGCAGACAACCAACAATATAGCCCGTGTATGGAAACAGGAAATAACGAGGCTCGCCTGGTGAGAAGCAGACGTCAGACAGAGCTGACACCAACGCTGTCCCGTAGGCCAACCATATCACAACTGGGGGACTGAGCCTGCAAAATGGGTATCAGTACCCTGCAACTGTACAGCGGTCTTTCTGTGTTGAAAGTGAACCCTTGCATAAGATTGCGTCATTGTCAGAATATCTTCCGGAGATTTCCAAAAGTAAATTGGAAAGTAAACGCCCTTAATTTGTTTCCATGTATACACACTGTTTTCAGCAAATGGTCGGGATTTTGACGAGGAAATGATTTCACTTTGACGCAAACTGAGACGTAAATCACACAGGACCTAGTTTTCACCCGAGAAGCTCCGCTTAGAAAAGGCAGGTGTACTTTGCTTATGAATAGAAAAGGGAAGTTCAGTGAACATATCACAATGCCATGGGCCTTGTTTGGTACACCATACGACAAATGGTAGACTGAAAACTCCTGGTTCACATTGTGTCAAATTGTTAGTGCCCGCAAAAACTAAATTGAGCTAAGTTCATACATTGCACAACAATGTTTTGCCTATAGGTTTAACAGTTAAATACTCACTTTCGTATCGCGGGGGAAAAACATCAACAAAGGTTGTTTTCTCAGTTCCACATCAAATACATTTTTATCCGTTGACCCCCGACATTTCAACATGTGAATGAAATCATACGCCGTTGTACAGTACAATTACAAAGCTTTCATTAAATTCTCGGAATATGATGGTTCCCCTCACGACCTATTGGTCACACTAGCAAAGTGCACTTCGTTAGTATACATACCCGCTGCTTAAGTAAATATCTTGCGGAAACCGTAGAGCTAATTCAACCAGTCATTTTTTCCGTCAGCTAGAGTCTAAATTCCCTATCATTTTTGTTACATTTTTGCACGTCTATTTTCGTTGTCATCTGCGCCAAGCAAGTCCTACCCTGGCGAAACCCAATGCATATCTTTCCTATTTTGACCTCGTGATGTTAATTACTCATGAACACATCCAAATAATGGACTGACATAATTTCTGACCAATCAGATCGCTCTTTACAAAAGCTGACCCAGAATTGACTTCCTACCAAATACAATGGCACTGCGATGCGCTGCCCTGGAAAGCACTCCTCTATTGGCTAACAAAGTTGACTTTGTAATACCACACCTCAATATTCAGTGCCAAGGAAAACGTCACAATTACGCAGAGAATCTTATTGGCTGACGGTGAGTGTCAAAATAGGGGAAATATTTGGGGGAATTGTGCCTTTGATTATACAAGCATGGCATTTGGCACACAGTCGGAGTATGTCTTATGGGAGGTATTTGGCTATATGTTCACCGCAGATTTGTCATTGGAAAAAAATAAAGGTTTTCATACCTTTCAAAACGGCTGCCATTGCTTGTTATTCTACCCTATATATTATTCAAAGGACATACCTGCGAGGGCCCTTTACAGCTAAATATAAGTTTCTAATGACATACTCTGACTGTGTGCCAAATGTCATGCTTGTATCATCAAATGTACAATCCCATCACTCTATTGTAATCATACGGTTTAATCGTTGATGAGTTTTAAGTTCATTCAGTAAACCTCGCAAATAATAGGTTTTTAGTGTCGAGGAATTTGATGTGAATGTCAAAAAGATGGTGTCCGGAAATTGGGCACACAAAACAGGTACAGAAGGTGCCCTGATGCACTTCAGGAAATGAAGGAAAGTTCCTAAGCTAGTCTACATTAAATTATTTAACTCCATTTTATCCAATAAAACATGATCAACAAGCATATGAGGTTGTCAGAAATATTTTCTAGTTTGGAGCGCACTTTTAAAGGTTTGACATTTTTTTTGGGGGTAATTTTTTTCGAGTTTTAAATTTTTTTAACTTGCAGGTATGTCCGGACTTTCACTGCCTGTATAATTAAGGGTTAGTCATTTGCACAAGGAAAGCACCAGCCATCAGCGAAGAAAAATCAATGTGCGCCACCATAGGCAAACAAGTATATAAGTTGGGAAATCAATCTAATAATATTTTATTATTTTTTACCGAGGTAATATCAGTTACCCCTTTTTCTTCCATCGTTTATCAGCATGGCGAATTGTGGCTTGCATTTTGTGAGAGGTCCGTGAAAATTGGGAGGCCCTATCCCAGTTCCGGGCCCGATGGGCCCGTGCGTTAATCCGTCACTGATGGTAGAGCTAAAGTTGTAATAAATCTCACACAAAAAGATAGGCTTTTTCTGTGGCAGCAGACGGAACACTGCTAATGTTGCTCCACAAATGTTGCATCTGACAAAACAGCAGCACTACACGGGTTCAGTTGTCTGCAAAACCAAGCATTTCGTCCATTTTTTCCTCCAACCCTCAATAAATTTACTTCATGTAACTTACCGAATTGCATGGCATTCAAATCCAGTTTTGTCAATCACCGCACTTCCATAAAGACTTCATGTCTGTAGTTCCTCTTGCTGCACAGTGAATCTCCATCTTCCGATTAAAAAAAAAACTGTTGATAGGCCTATATCCTCCTTAGCACATATCCAAGTCATTCACAGGAGACAGACAACAAAATATTTAGCTCGTAACGGCTTTAGCATGCAACAGGAAATAACGAGGTTCGGCTGGTGACCAGCTGACAAAGCTCACACCCACGCTGTCCCATAAGATCACGGTACAACTGGGGAGGCTAAATAAAGCCTGCCTGCAAACTGGGTCTCAGTACCCCGCAACTGTACCGCGGTGTTTCTGTGTTGAACCCTTGTACATGTTGTAAGATCACGTCATTCATTGTAAGAAATAGCTATTTCCAGGGATTTCCAACAGTAAACAACCGAGTCACGCCCTTAATTTTGTTCATGTATAAACATAACAATATTTCAAAAGAAAAAGGTCTGGATTGTGACGAGGAAGTGATTTCACTTGACGCAAATGTCTGTGAAATGGCTTGAATGTTAATCCTCGGGAAAATGGCACATTGTTTTGAACATGGCTTGGTTAAAACGAGAAATGCATGATAAACAATAAAATCCAGTTTTGAAACCAACCCGACTTGTTTTTGGGGTTCTTTTTTATGCACTCGTGTCTTCTTCTTGAATACTTATTCGCATGCACACCATGCCTACTGGTTTGACATGAAAGTGAACCAACTGAAATGTTGCATCATTCAAAATCTCATGACGTGGCGATCGGTGATGGATGACCCTGGAAATGTAAACAAGGTATCATTGAAAGGCATAGAGATTACGCTTTCAGATTATACCAGTTTAATAGCCAGTAAACATTTAGTCTGTCCATAGAGGTTCTTCAAAGTTGGGTTTCCTTTTTATTGAAACACCCTGTACATGAAACCTAAAAGTAGAGGGTGCTTGACAGGCATGAAATAATAGTCTCGGCGAAATTCGCTATAGCATAGACTTGCGTGTACCATTGATAACTGAAACCAAAAGCAACCCTTTCAAAAACAAATTTGTATCAAATATCTACTCTGCCATTTTTTGACGTTGCACACAATACACATTGGCCTAGTAGCATGCCAACTGCATGTCTATGTCTAACGACAAAGGGGAAATTGGCAAAGGTCATGTTTACCCTCTGAAATCGAATAGAGACCTCAATTTTGAGAACAGTGAAAACAGGAACTAGATGTGCAAAACATGGCTCGTGGCTTTTGTTCAATGTGGCCTGACTCTTATTTTCACAGGGTAGCCCTGTATTGTTGCTGCCCTTAAAGGGTTCCCTTGGTTTACAAAAAGAATTAAAAGGTATACTTTTTACACCAGAAAAGGGACTTTAAAATTGACAAGATCTAAACCAATCAGGAGCTAGGGGTCATGAATTCCTCCTCTGAACTGTATGAATACAATGAGGAATCCATATTAATTAATTTTCTCTTTCATAGTGCATTTCTTTCAACATCCGGCTTATCAGGCCTGAACGTGTCTTGTGATCTTACTGAGAACTCATACGGTTGTTACTATACAATTCTGCAACCTCGTTCGCAAAGGTCAACTTTAAAGGGGTATTACGGCCTGAAATTCCCGAAAATGTCATTTTTTTTAATAAGTGATTGATCACCACTCTCTGTTTTTTTTTTTAATGTGCATGTACCCCTATATTAACCTTGTATGATGATGCCCCTTTTCATTGCATCTGAGGAAGTATATACACGTAAGCTCTGAAAGCTTATGCACAATTTCAATCTAGTTAGTCATTTAAAGTGCTACCTTACGTCTATATATTTGATTTTTCCTGACTAACACGGCTGCCTGTAATACCCCTTTAACATCGAGACAACAGTAGCCAATGCATAACTCACCCCTTGTATTCTGGCTCGATCGCGCTATAATGACAAATAATGGTGTATTAACTTTCATTGTGAATTATCCTCCTCAACAACTATTTTCCCTTTTCATCTATCTTATTATCATATTCAATGAAATAAAATTAATTATTTTGAATGGGTTAGATTATCACATTGGAACTTTGAATAGTTTTATGTGTTTTTCGGATCTGACAACAAGCAGAGAGCTTTAACTGATACCTTCGCATTTAAACGGAACAACGATTGAACTGCAAAATTGGTACAAACATCTATCCTGATGCATGTGCATACAATGCCGTTATCATGTATTTAATTACAAGCGACGTGGGGGCGCGCTATATCGGCACGTGAACAAAACATTTAAAAACCACTTGTGAACATTTTACCAAATTCTCTCCACTTGTTTGGACAAGGCCCATACAATAAAGAAATAGGCCTACTTTGCTAACTTTCATAATGATAACGTCATCACACCGGATGTCGGGTGACAGTGATACGTCGGTCCTTTGCTCATATACATTTGCGTTATTTTTCATTCTTTCACTTCATCCAGCAAACCTGTCTAAACTACATCAGTATTTATTGTGCACATTTTAACTGATGACGTCAACAAACCGGAGGTAAAATGTGAAGAAAATGTGTTTTGAAATCCGTCGATCCCTAAAGGATGCATTCGTTCAAATTAATAAATGCAAAAAAAAAAAAAAATAATTGAATTCATACTATTCCCGTTTTTTGTGCTTAGGCCTAAGCATGTTTGCAGCTGAGTTACAGAGTGCCAAATAAAAATAGTTCTGAGCTTAAGACAAACGCAAACCTCTAGTTTACATTTCAATGGAGGTCATCTGCATTTTTCATTTGCATGGACAGTAATTTTATGGAAAATTAAGCGGTGCATGTACGCAGGTTGTCCTACAATCAATAACAATAATTGGCAGGTCTCTCGTCTCCATGTCAACCAATCCCAACTGATCCTTGCTGAGCGAATCGTTAAAGGTGACTCATCAGCGTTCCAATAGTCATGCAAAATCCTGGAAAATGCTGGAGTGTAAATCTTTCATGGAAAGTCATGCGAAAGTCGTGGAATTTTGTTAAATTGACAAGGAGTCATGGAATATTGATATTCGTAGACAAAAGTCGTGAATACGTCATGTGATCTTGCAACGCCTGTGCGTGACTATGCGTAATATACGGCTAATGACCGGCTTCCAGTCAACATTTCCATTTGTTTTTCTTCCTCTTTTTGCATAACACTTGTTGCATGTTCAATGCACCATTGCAATACTTCAGTGTGAAACTTGACATTGAAACGGTCATGGTTTCCCTCACCCCCAGTGTGATGAATGGCATTGTATTGTTAACTCCCGAAATGCCTAAAATAGGATAGGACCTGGTCATGCAAAGCCCTTATTACCAGGTATGTCCTGGAAAGTCATGGAGTTCCATTTCAATATTTCTGGGGGGAGCCCTGACTCGTGGATCTCGTGATCCCGAAATAGCGGGCCATTTAGATTTCAAAATGTCTACTAAGGTTTTTTTATATTAACAAATTGTGAGTCAACTAATCGATCCCAAAAAGTCATACAGATAGGGGAAAATGTAAACAATCATGTTAGACGACCTTTGTTTACATATGACTGGTAAGGCTTTATACCGTGCCTTTTCTATACATTATTTGAAAGGTAAACACAGCCGCCAAAGAATAATTAAATGGTACAATGATACGCATATAATAATGCACACAATCTGATGAAAAGTAGCCAGGGGATCGCACCATTTGTCACTGCAGTGAGAAACCACCTGAGAATGAGATATTCAAGTTCAAATTAACTGCATGTCAGACATTTTCCCGGTAGCAGGCTACGCCAAGCACACGCATATTGAAGAAAAGATATTGCTTTGCACTGCGGCAAAACCGCTCAAGTTTTGAGGACCAATTTGTTGTACTTACCTTACTTCCTTTCTACACTTTCAAAACGCTGGTTAAAATTTTGTTGGTTAAAAAAGTTGGTTAAAATTTTAACCAACGTTGTGTAAAATTGTCCAATTTTGCCCAACGTTTGCCCAACTTGGGCATATTGTGCCCATTGTTGGTTATTTTTTTAACCAACCGTTGGGCTGTTCACCTGTTAAGCAACAGTTGGTTAAAAGTAGTCAATTTACCCAAACGATGGTTACAATCGGGTACATTTAACCAGAATTGGGTGAAAGGACTACTTTTAACCAACTGTTGCTTAACAGGTGAACAGCCAAACGGTTGGTTAAAAAAATAGCCAACGTTGGGCAAAATATGCTTTACGTTGGGCAAACGTTGGGCAAAATTGGACAATTTTACATATCGTTGGTTAAAATTATAACCAATTTTATTAACCAACAAAATTTTAACCAGCGTTTTGAGAGTGGATAATACTTCCTAACCCCTTACTTCCTCCTCACCACTATAATCGTATGTTTTGGAGTAATAGCTATTTTCACGGTGCATTTCAGGATGGTGTGTTCCTTTAATACATGAATTTCACGATCCAATTCTTACATTTACGTTGACCGCGACTAGACTCGGCAAAATAATTGCATGGCTCGTTTCAAGACCCTTTTGAAAAAAAAATCAATTCTATCAGCGAATGCGCAACAAATCTGGCAACAACGCGACCTGAAGCACCTCCTGCGTGAAAGTGTACGTATAAAATGTAATCCAGTCATTGAATGGTGTCAGTGACGATAATCTATGTAAACACAGTTTTAATTTTAAATGAGAAATTTACAACAATATAGCGATAAAACAATAATAAAGTATTGGGGGCACTATAAGGTGTTGGAGACAGAACTGTGTTGTGGTTTTCGATTATGTAATGGATTAAGACACGCAAAAAAGAGATTTTATATTCTGAAGAAAAAAAATCATCACCGTGAAAATAGACACTTTGCATTGTTTTGTGGCCATATTTGGGTTGAGAGCTCTTATTACACAGGGGATACCACGAGAAAACGCCTAATTAGCAACTCGATGAAGAAACAAAATCATCATCAAAGTTGACTCCCAAAAAATACACATAAAATCTCTATAAGAGCAAACCGAAGCATCTGAATATGCAGAAAAACATGAAAGAAAAAAGTAGCTATATCTATTTCTCTGTCATAAATATCGTATTTATGTCGTCATGACAAGTGAATATCGTATTTATGTCGCCATGACAACCCCCCCTCCCCGAAAACAACCGATCCCACGCAAATGTAGGGCCGCCGATGTTTTGTTATATACCAAATTGCTTCCGAGTTACTCCTGCGTTAAGGCCTTTCATAATTGACACTTAACTCGGAGTAAAGGGCCGCACATCTGTTACGCTCCACTGGTCATTCGTTTTCTCATCAGCACTGTCATTCTTGCGTCTAAGTAGCTTCACGAAATATTTAGGCGAGATGAGCAGAAACTGCAACGGTGGAGCGAAGAAAAAGAAAACATTAAAAAAACCCCAAATATTCGTGCGCATTAACATTCAGTATTAACTTTTGTTCGTTGGGCTCTTTTAATAGTCGTTCGGTTTATTTGTATGGCTCTTCTGTCTTTTTTTTTGGATCGTGGGGAGTTGTGGGTGACAATGTTACACTAAATTGCTTCCGAGTTACTCCTGCGTTAAGGCCTTTCATAATTGACACTAAACTCGGAGTAAAGGGCCACACATCTGTTACGCTCCACTGGTCATTCGGTTTTTTCATCAGCACTGCCATTCTTGCGTATAAGTAGCTTCACGAAATATTTATGCGAGATGAGAAGAAACTGCAATGGTGGAGCGAAGAAAAAGAAAACATAAAAAAGCCCCAAATATTCGTGCACAATAACATTCAGTATTAACTTTTGTTCGTTGGGCTCTTTTAATAGTCGTTCGGTTTATTTGTATGGCTCTCTTGTCTCTTTTTTTTTGGATTGTGGGGGGTGGGTGACCGATCTCATTTGGTTCCGTCGCCATTTTACCTGGATGTCTGTAATTGTTACCTATTTCACTTTACGTGGGCACGACTTCCACAAAAACCGGTCACTGTATTCAAATTGTCACAGGAAACCGGAATGAAGTTCTTGGAGTACCAAACGAGTATAATATATATATTTTTCTCCCATTGGTGCTCGAATCGAGTGTAAAGTGCTTACACAATATGTAAATGATGAATGACTCTTGAGCATTAAGCAATATATATTTTTAATACAATCGTCTCACTCCATGGCAGCAGGTCAATATTCTGATATCTTACATCCGTACAGCGAGGCGGTCATATAATAATACTGGCCTCGACATCATTACATTCGCGCATGCGCAAACTGTGGCCGACTTGCGTTGTAACACGATAGCGCAATAACAGCTCATATAGACCTAGGACACAGAGCTCTTTGGACAACTACAGTGCGTCCATCATGCCAGTTGCTTAAATGACATTTAGCAGGACTCCTGTCCCTTTTCGTGATCCTTTGGATTTGCATACAAGTCTTCGAAGACGTGTTTCAAATGCTCGGACTCGGAGATAGCTGTTGGACTCAGATGCTGCTCTTAGTCATTTTCTTTTGTAAGTGTTTTTTTTATTATCTTGTGGGATGTTATACAGTGTAGAGGCACAGAGAAAGTGACCTGGAACAATTATTGTCTTCTCTTAAAAAGCAATTACATTTGATAAACCGGTATAGCATGTATTACACGAGCATGTTCTTCCTTTCATGTGATTTTTCCCCACCGAAATCGATCCATGCGCTATCAGAAGTAATTCATGTTTCACTGAAAGAACCGATTTTTACAGCTGTTCGTGGAATTCTGAATGCTTTGAAGCTATTCAGCTGAGTGAGAGCCAAAGATTACACACAGGCTCTGACATACAAGTGAGATTTTAATAATTTGAGTCAAGTTTGAAACGTTTTATTTTCCGATATCTCGTGGCACCTTAGACTGGTTCCCGCTCCCAATGGGGACCAGGGGCTTGTTCCATGAGCCCATTGATCTATGTATGGAGATCAATGCATAAGCCATTGATTGGTTCACCTTAGAGCGAGCGCAGTATGATTTTTTAGGAAAAATAATGCAGTTTACAGCCTTGCGCCTGGAGGACATTTATTCACATGGCTTTCAAAAAACGGACTCTTACCATAACCAGTAGGCAAATCGCCAAAGTGTCTATACACGAAGGCAATTTTCAAGCATTTGAACTACATATAGGTTTCAAATAATGAAAAACAATGCCCCTCGCTTTATTGATATAGTTGCCAGAGACACTTTCGACGTTCCGTGTTCTTCTGGTGTGCCTGTGCAGTGTTGCAGTCCAGTACTTTTCCACGGGTACGAGTACGAGAACGAGTACGAGAAGTTTCCCTGAGTACGAGTATGAGTACTTTGTCATGAGTACTACTTTACTATGAGTACGAGTACGTGTACAAGTACATTTCCATTGGTAAACGTATTCCCTAGTACTTTTCGCACATTAAAAACCAAAAGTTCATGAACGAAACAAATGATCACAGGTGAACCCTTTATTAAACCAAACAACTTTACACAATTGGACAACTTAATTCAACCCTGAAGTGTAGCCTCGTGCATTGCAGAGTAAAACTGGAACAAGTGGGAGCCGCGGGAACAGTTTGATATTTTTCACTTTAAGACAAGTATGACTGCAGTCGTGCATTCGATAGCAAATGTTTCAGGACAAGAGTGAGATTAGATTCAAATAGATATTGTTTAATAATGGTTGGTGCTCTCTAATAGTTTATGATTTCAATGAGTCCTTAATTTTTCCCAACAAGCTATTAAATGTTTTTATCTTGTAAGAGCCAATCACCGTGTAGGTTGTATATTGTATTCAGCATGGAGCTACATGTATATTGGCTATGCACTGTCTACAGATGAGAAAATCATGTGTGCTGAACTATAGCCTTCATTCAAGTCATTTTCCCACCATTTTTTTTTATACAATGTATTTTACATAGTATGAGTACAAGTGCTTTTCCATGAGTACGAAGAGGAGTACAAGTTTGAGTCGAGTACTTTGCGATGAGTAAGAGAACCAATACGAATACAGGCATTTTTTCTTACGAGTACTAGTTCGAGTACATTTCCATGAGTACGAGTACAAGTACGGAAAAAGGACTCGAGTGCGAGTACGAGTACTAGTACTATACTTTTCACTGTGCACTTCTGAATACCGAATAGTGACACATAATACATGTATACAAATAATAGAATACATGTACGTGTAAAAACATGTCCTACTTTTGATCCTAAATAACTGTGCTGTTCATGCCAATGGAATTAAACCAAAATTCCCCACCATGTAAACAAGACATGACACATTTTATGGAGCGATTTTCATCAGCTTTGTGCAAGAGGGCAAGATTTAAACGCCATACGGACAAAAAACACCCACTTTCAGAATATGCCACGTTCGACTCGGCGTTCTCCAATGTCGATAAAGCGCTCAGAGACAGTGGCCGAAAGCTCTGATGTAATGCACAACTCCTCGATCGTTTGGTGCAACACACGAGGTGTGCAATGACATCAGGGGTTTCCCGTCGCTAGTTCCGGCGACCTCGGAGTTTTCAAAAAAGTCCACAAATTCAATGAAATTTACCAGGCGCGAACGGGTTCAGCAATCCTAGTATCCTCCATTGAACCCCGTGTGTTTGGGTCTGTTTTGAATTCCATGGTTGCTAGGCCCACGCTGGGCCAGGAATGTGGGGAAAATAGGGTTACTGTGCGGAACCGCCGACCACAGAACTATTCAGCGGCATGCCCTGATGTGATTCACAAATTTCAGGGGTATGTTTGTGTTTGTTTGTTTGATGATTTTTTTTGTGTTTTTTAAGCATTTACATATAACGGTGAAGGATTTTCCTGTAGTGACTGCGTCGATCAAGGACACGGAAATTGCGAGGCATGACCACTATATTAGATCTGTTGACATCGCTCGTTTTCAATAAATGAAGTCTTCAAAGACTGTCGTTTTATTTACTTTTAATAGAAGAGATTAGGTTTAAAAGTGTTTCAAAGTTATTAGGGGTATTTAAAAACATCTTTACTTCTGTTTTACAGGTAACAGTATATCGACCATCTTTATCATTGAGCAAGAAAACAAAATATAAATGAAGCTTACCCAAAAATAATGTACATGTAACATGCTAAATACAATTGAACAGTACAAAATAACCAGATCAGAAGTCCAGGCTAGAAAGCATTAGTACATTGTACCTACGTCACATCACATGGTTGAGACGTCTTACCAATGGAGATCAATGGACGTCACACAGTTGAACGGACATGACACTCCTGCCACAACGCGACATAACTTGATGGTCACAAAACGTGTCAGATATTCTAACAAGTATTATGTGTGGCAGCGAAGGATAACTTTAAGTACACTTCATGCTCGCTTAAATACCAAGAAGAGTTAAAGAAACTACCGAATGTGTCCTTCAAATGAATTGTGGAAATCATAATTTTTTTCGTAAGTTCAGTACGGCTTCATATTTTATTATTATTATTTATGACTGGCCATAAGTGTTCCAAGTGCTATTTAAGTACACAAACTTATTCATAGCAACTCTCTTTGCAGGCTGCTCTTACATGAGTTACACCGAAAAATCGCTCAGTACTATTCTAAATGTCGATACTGGAATAAGAAATGCATGTATAGGTGATACAAACACTGCTTTTACTTGAAGCTGTAAAGTTACATTTTAAGCTGTATTTTCGAATCATGCCAATTACAAAATGAAAACGATAACAGAACCTAGAATAAGGGTACGTGAGAGTCAGACACAAAGATTTCTCTGGGCCTATACCCCTTCATAAGGAATCAAGTTAGTTCTACATTAACAGCTGTAGTCTGTCACGCAAGAGTACGACTAAATATGTTACCGCTTTGGGTTTTTTCTGGCAGTGTATTTGGAGTGGTCGGACGTCACGGCCAATGTGTGCTACCTGGGACAATTGCCGGATCCATCTCATCCGGGTAAACTCCGTTGGGTGATGCCGACTAACAAGCGCAGAGACCAGTGCTCGTGTACAAGCCTTCTGCCTGCTGGTATATTGAAAGCACCGAGTGGACCTCATCGTCCGTACTACGTCGACCGGCCACTGTTCACGAACGATAAGGAAAAGATCTCGGACTTGTTCGACTGTGGAGGTAGGAATAACTGATCTTACGGGGTCCGCTCGATAGTTCGAAGGTTTAATAGTCAGAAGGTTTGTTGGTCCGAAGGCTCGATTGTCCGAACACACACATTCCCATACCCGGGAGGGGGGGGGGGGTATTAGTCCGATATGAAATAAGTTTCGTTAATCCGAGCATTTGTTGCCATAGTCCGAGGGTTCGTTATTCCGAAGGTTCGATAATCCGAAGGTTCATTAGTCCAAAGTGAAAACAAAGTTCAATAGTCCGAAGGTTCATTAGGCCGAAAGCACATGCCACTATAGGTTTAATAGCTAGTATGCTGTCAATTCGGACTGTTCAACCTTATTGTCGATTCGGAGTATCGAACTTTATCGTCTATTCGGACTATCAAACCTTCGGATTATTTAACCTTGCTCTATTTTCGAACTAATGAACACTTCGAACCTTTGGACTAACGAACCTTTGGTCTATCGAACCTTCGGTCAAACGAATCTTGGGATTAAAGCTATAGTCCATCATTTGCAGCCATCCGAAAAGTAACTGGCGTAATTACTGTTGAAAAACAAACTTGGTTGAAAGGTGGTAAGGGAACTAAACTCCCTGTAGCCTTGGTCAATGCTCTCGGTGTTATTCGCCCGCACGCGGTCAATCGTCGGCATATATCCTCACGCGCTATGCACATGCATGTAAAAATACAGCGCGAACAGCGACCTCACGCAGCCACTATTTTTATGCAAATCAGTTGGAGACGATGCATGTAACTTTTGATTTGAAATTGAGATCTTAGAATGCTGCTTTTCTCGGAATGTACAGCTGAAGCTTAGCTGAAACTTCATCAGGTTAGTTGCTCAGTATCCTTCATTAGATTTTGAACACTTTTGTTGCTTCAAACAAACAAAATGCACTAATTACAAATGATGGACTATAGCTTTAACGAACCTTTGGACTATCGAACCTTCGGACTATCGAGCGGTAACCGATCGTACACGTACACCAAAGAAATACTTTTTTTGATAAACATTAATGGGTATTAACAATTTTATAAATCGTTTTAGTTAGACTATCTCGTGATGGCACCTGATGTATCCAGAGTACCATGAATATAAGTTGGTATATCGTACCAGCTCACTTTAATTTGCTGGTCCCAGAGGGTCAGCCTACTAGTGTCCAATCTAATGAGTGACTGACTGATTGACTGACTCCCCGACTGACTGACCCCCCGCAGACTGACTAACTGACCGACTCCCCCACACCCCCGATTGACTGACTGACTCCCCGCAGACTGACTGACTTCCCGACTGACTGACTCCCCCACCGACTGACTCCCCGACTCCCCGACTGACTCCCCGACTCCCCGACCGACTCCCCGACCGACTGACTGACTGACTGACTGTCACATGTTACTGATAGGCTGGAGATTTTTGGACGCTTGTGATTTATGTGCCCTGCTCGTTTATAATTTCAGCGTCGGTTTGAAAGTCATTTCTGTTCAGCAAGAGAGAGTTGCAAAATGGAGATCCAACCTTGTTTGCTTTTGCCTGCTAGTACCCGCTTCAAGCTCCCCATAAGTAACACAGGCATTTTATGCAGGTTGTTTGGGTTTTGGTCACCTCAAAATGGTCGAAGAGTTTCCGGGAGGTTTAAGCTTTTCCTTTATTCCGTCTTTTATACTTTGTTTCATATTAAATATTCTCCAACTTTACAGAGTAATATATTTTTTCAATCCACGTTAAGAGTTATCAAACAAAGACGGATCACACTGTTATTTTTTATTTATTGTTATTTTATATTTAGAGGAGTTTTCTATCATCGGTAAGCCCGCCGAACAAAGTTCAACATACCGTGCCAGGACTGCAGCAAAGGCTGTTGACGGTAATGTCGACACACAGACTAACGGGAACTGTGCGCATACCGGCGGCCCAGGTAAATGTAGTCTTTGTTATAATGATGTGCAAACCCGACCCGAAACCGAAATCGACCCGACCCGAAACCGACTTCGGGTCGGGTCAGGTCGGTTTGTCCATCTTTTAAGTCGTGTCGGGTCGGTTTCGGTTTTGCATTTTCATTTTCGGGTCGGGTCGGCTTAGCCATCTTTTGAAAAAACCGAAATAAACCGAAATAAACCGAAACAGTTGAGAAATTTAGGTGATGCAATATTATTGACAGTCAATGTGACCGCAGCCCTAGTGTGGTGTGGCCAACGAGCGCACTATCAAGTTCCCACGGTATTAATTTCTCCAGTCGGATGGGACTGACGAAATATATACATTGTAACAGTTTTCATGATACCGCGTGATGATACCATGCGTTTGTTCAATAAGCGGAGTTACTCTCGATCAGCCCACTGAGTATGACAGAGAGAGACGATGGTTTTGCAAAAGAATTCATGCCACGTGGTCAAGGGCAGGCACAAACAAGTGATCACTTTGTCCAAGCAAGGTATTCTTTTTTTCGGTTTTTTTTCGGGTCGGTTCGGGTCGGTTTTACCTTATTTTTTGTCAGGTTGGGTCGGGTCGGTTTGAGGGAGTTCAGATCGGTTTCGGTTCGGATTCGGTTTATATCTCTAATGTTTCGGGTCGGTTTGGCCTGGTCAACCCGACCCGATGCACATCATTACTTTGTTACAACTTTCTTACTTTGATGAAAAGCATTCTCAGTCAGTCACAACCTCGTTCCCAGTGTGTCGTGCACTACGCTCCCATCAAAGGGGTGATAAAGGCCTGATGTCGAACTCAGAGATTTTTTTCTCCTCTTTTTTGATAAAAATGAATCAAGGATCCTTCCTCAAGCCGTACAAGCGGTTTGGGGGAAAATTGCAAAATCTTGCTTCTTCAAAGGGTGCATATACCAGTAAATAGGCCCGAAATTGCCTACGCCGGAGAAATCACGATTTGCATGCCTTCATATACTCCGGTATTACAGCACTTTGATTTGAAGGCTGGAAGCCGTGCACATGAGACAGTACAAGACAAAAGACATAAGAAAACTTTATTAACCTCCAGATGAAGAAACTACAATGATCGCAAAGCTTATAAAAAGGGAAGAACACTGAATACAAAATACATCGTAGTATAGTGCTTGAAATGCTAAGTTTTGTCAACGAGATTTCGGGCATATTGACGGAATAATGCTTGCGATAATAGCCTACACATGACTGGTAATTATAATAATAATAATTATTATAATAACGGGTTCTTATAAAGCGGTTTTAACTAAGATCAAAGCGCTTTACATTATTATTACTCCTGATCATTGGGCCAATGAAACATTCCAAATACCATCTCAGCTCCCTGGGGAGTATACAGCTCGATGCTGCCCGTTAGGCGCAAGGAAGCTAGAATCAATCACAATTACCATCTCTGCCTAGGAACCCATTTACTCCTGGGTGGAGAGAAGCAATGAGTGACAGAGTGTGCCTTGCCCAAGGACACACGCACCATAACCCCAGGCTGGACTCGAACCCACAACCTGCAGAATTACCCACAGACCACGAATTCAATGCCCCAGACTACGAGGCCCGGCAAAGCAAAATAACCATTCGTGTATGTCTTACTAATATTATTTGGGCAGACGCTAAAGCAGAATACCAGCCCTGGTGGAGAGTTGATCTTGAAGGGGAGCACTGCATCACTCAAGTCAGTATCCTCAACCGTGGCCACTGCTGCAGTAAGTCACTTTTCTTAGAGATACTCATAACCTGAGCGGATCATTTGCTGTCCTTGCATTAAGTTTTTACTTGAAGCAACAAAATTGTTCAAAATCCCATGTAGGGTCACGGTACCTAAGGTTCCGACGTACCTTTAAAAATATTTTTATCATATTTTGAATAAAGTGACTTTTTACACGTTTACACGTAGTGAATGGATAAAGTTGCGGATTGCTCAGTTTGAGAATGACTTGAAAAGACAAAACCGCTCAGTTGGTAGAGCACCGGAGCGGTTATCCGGAGGTCGCGGGTTCAAGGCCCGATCCAGTCAATTTCTGCGATCAACTTTTCAACGGTAAAATCGACTTTTAGAGCGTTACAGCCTACAAGTGTTACGAATCTGCTGAAGCTACAGATATGGCAAAATAAGTCATTGTTAAGACTGCGCTGAAAAAAACCCCAGACGTATTTCGACAATTTAATAGGCTTAACTGGTTTCCCCTTATAAACCCCCCCCCCCCCACTATATTACTCAGTCTTGTCACTATGTTAGAACAACTTCCAATTGGTCTCCAAAAAAAAAAAAAAAACTGAAAAAAGACCACGATTTCAAAATGTCTTTTTTCTTTTCGTGGGTTACGTACAGGTGAGCGTACTACTCATGCGGTAGTCCGGGCCGGTCCGAGTACCAACGTCACCAACAACCCTACGTGTGGATCACCGGTGACAGCCGAGCAAGCAGCGCCACCGGGCGGCCTGATCGAGATGGCATGTGAGCCACCGTTGAGGGCGCGCTACGTGAGCGTTGACATACCAGTTGTTACTATCTTGAACTTTTGTGAGGTGACAGTCAAGGAACTTCCCCTGTCTAAATGCCCATGAATTAATCGTGTAAACTGGAGAAAACCATGCAAAGCATTGATGGTGTGTTAAAATTTTACTTTTCAACGTGGAAAATAAATAATTTGCAATATTTTAAACTGACAACGATATTCCGACATGAGGGTAAAAGCCATTTTCCATTCATTAAATATATCAAAAAACTCAACCATTATTTTGTACACCTGATCAATTAATCAGTGCAGAACTATCTTGACGTTTCATACTACCAAGTATCTTTTTTTGGCGATGAAAGGGAACTAAGTCCCCTTTTTAAATGCATTTTGGAATAAGAATTCTGGTGTAGCCTGATAATAATGAGGCTCTTCGAGAGTTGCTCTAGAAACGAGCGATTAAAAACATATAAATACCCAATGAGTTAGGACCTCATATGAAAACAAACTAACTCAGCATTAAGGTTACCTGATGCCACCACAAATATCTTGACAATTCAAGAGCTTCAAGACTCAAGCCAACCTTTCCTAAACATAACAGGTGAACTGAAAGGCAATAACAATCGACAAAAAAAACCCCCGAATAGTTTCAAAGTAACGTCTATTTAAGTACGAAGATGTAATAATGTCAAAGACCTATAGACAATACTCAGACAGTGTAGGGCACACTGAGTGCTGAAAAACCTGCAAAACGAAATCAGGCCATCTTTACTCACTCTTTATTTTAGCCAGTAAAATTCTCCAAAATTTTCAGTGGGTAAACACGTAGACAAGGTCCTCAGTATTAAATCACCAACCAAGTTTGAAGTCTCTTTTCAATTTTGAAAGCAAAGTAGACAATACATGTACTATGGGCAAAAGATAAGGAAGCATTTTTATTCTTAACACAGCCAAGGGTAGTTCGAAAATTAGGGTCTCTCAATACTGCGTATGAGAGTCCCAAAACGTAAGGTATTAAAAACATACAATACAAGAAATAGACTGGCACCTGAAACAACCAGTCCAAAAAACCTTCAATGCTGCATCAATCAACTGTACCAAGAGAAACATCTGGCATGTCTGGTACTGGTCTCTAAATCTACTCCTTTCTCCAAAGTCATCAGCTACCAGACTAATAAAGATGTCATCTTTTCAAACAGTTGGACCGTGGTTGGACATGTACCAGTCTAGTCTTTGGCCTCAAATTGAAATCACTTGACTTCCCTCTAGGTGCAAAATATTGAAAATGAGAAAAGTCTCCTTTAATAATTGACTTGAGACTTCAAACTTTAATAGTTGGCTGAGGTCCTTGTCTTTGAGTCATGAACATTTTGGAGAATTTTGTGTACAAAGGTTATTGAAAGTCGAGAACATTTTGTAAGTATTTCCTAACAAAATTGGAAATGTTTTTCAGTCCCAGATTTATGTCTTATCATTATTTTTGCAATGACTGACCATCATCGAGATGATATATGAAGAAAAAAAGCAGCGTCAGGTTGGCAACATATTCTTTCCTTTTGTCAGCCAAAGAGTGAGTAACGTTGGCCTAATTTCGATTGGCATGCATGTTTTTGAGCTCTCAATGTCGCGGTCTGAGCCAAGGGAAACGATTGTCAATCTAAACTCACCGAAGTCTTTGAAGTCTTCATGTCTTTGAAGCTCCTTGAAGGCTTCCATTCCAAGAGTCTGCGGGCGAGGCCGATAAAACGGAGATGTGCCCCATGTACCGTCGGTATCCACCAGCCCCGGCTCGCTCGTGGTAGCGCCATATTGTGTGTATGTGAACTTGTGTCATCTCGGATGGGGCACTTATCCCAATATCATCATGCTGCAACGTCTGCAGTTTATTTCGTCGTCCGCTCTGCTGGTCGGCTGTGAAATGAAGCTCGCCCAATCTTCTCTTTTATAGTCTCTTGGTCTGTCTATAGTAGCCGGGGAGGGGTGGAACTCCTACAAGGGTGTTTGAAGGGTTGTTAAAGAGGTGTCGTATAAAAGGGAAAACCATGTCAGCATGTTACTGCTTCTCCATAACCTGAATAGTCAGGAAATTGCTGCCATGTTAGCTGAAAATATCCTGATGCGGATCGATCTCTGCTTATAAGCTGCCATCCTTGGACAGGTTTGCTCCCAGAAACATGAATGCAGCTTCTGACCTCCTCTAGGTTCCAATACCACTTATGTAGATGTCAGCACTTTTGTCATTCATTCTGCTAACGATAAGCTCGGTTAGTTTTCTGTGCTGACTGCCATGCCACAAACTCCTGCCTTGTCCACATGTCAATTGGCAAGGTCTTGTATTTCACCAGTGCTGCTGAACATTTATTGGGTCTATATGCCATCGGCGGAGCGTATGATGTTGCAGATTGGAAGTATGAGAGAAGTATGGTGGAAGTATCACGGCAGACACTCTCAAATGAACACATCTTGAAGAAGGTCCAGTATTCACTCGGCTAGTCCCACAAATAATAGTATAGCCTCCACAGATACGTCGTTGAACCCTGAATGCGAAGGCTCTTGTCCACATGAACCTATACGGGTCCTTCACCACACAATACATTTCGTCTGTCTAAATGTTCAGCTAGGAATGCCCTGGCTTCGTGCCAAGAATTTCTAGTCCTGCATAACAAAAGAAAGATACAATGTTTATATTGTTTCGCTTGGTCTATTCTTTAGCTCATGCAACTCAGATGCAGGGCGACAACCGCAAAGCTGGGTGTCAGTAAATGCCAAAAGTACATGGTACAGTATATAAAAGTTCAGCAAAAGAACATGTAAAAGAGCTAGTGTATTAAAAGAAAACATGTATAGCTTATTAGTTCATGGCGCTGATTAGTGAGGCAGTTCGCGAAACCATACATTTATGTTTATATTTAGAACTATTTAAATAGCATGCCACGCATGAACGATGTAAATACTAAAATAGTCCGCTGTAGCATGAATTAGGTTTCTATGAAATACGGACTCGTTCGTAGTATTGCGCATGCGTAAGCATGATAATTAGGAGAGCGACCGGTCACGTTAGAGGGTTTATCCTATAATCGGGCAACGGAGTCCGATTTTCATAGGAGTCCGATTTTCGTGTGACACATGCAGTCACCCTTTTAAATACTGTCTTGTATGAGAATCTCTATCTATTTGGGTCACAAATAAATCATGTTGTTTTAGAAAGCATCCGGATCTTAAGTTCTTGTTTTATGTGTGTATAATGTGTAAATAGTTTAATCAACTGGATTATTATCAAATTTCTCATCCTTGTAATGATTCTTTCAAGGTAACATTTCAATTTATGAACTTTTTAAGTAAGATATATGTATCGAATCGAGAAGGATAGACGTCAAGACGTGATTCATATTTAATATGATAATGATAAAACGGAGGGACAAATTCCATTTATTGTAAGCATATTGTATGTAGACCAGGTCACTGCAGTTTACCAAAATAACCTGATAAATGTGACACCGAATTTCAGTCAATCAAATCTACTATTTCATTATTTCTTACTAAAACTACAGGAAAAAGACAATGAGATGGTTGTGCTTTGCCCGTCTGCTACTAACAGGAATATGATGTCACCAGTGACGTGATCTTTATAATCACAATAACATTGCAAATTAACTCTGACCGATAAAGTAATGATGCATGTTGTTTCAAACTAAGCTAGCAAATATAATTTTATCGAACATGTAGAAGAATACTTAAATAAAGCGAAAGCACATTTCATGCGAATCTCGCATTCGTTTTAGTCATTCTATTAGAATGTCTCGATCACAATATATTTTTTTAAAGCTAAACAATTCAAAGGAATTATTTACTACTATTTATTTTTTGAATTCTGTTGAACCTTCTGACCTTAATCATATTCATTGGGTTTGTGGTTCATGTGCATGTTTGGGTAAAATCTTTGAAATCTTATCAAGTGGACAACCACCTGATGTAATATTTTTTTCTAAATCTTATGAAATAAAATATCTAAATAATTGGAAATGCTTATGTAGCATCCAAGGTATTAATTTTGTTTATAGACATTCCCTTTAATAAGTCATAGTCAGCTCTGAAATGTCCCATTTTCTTGTGAGATTGCTTTCAAGAATGTACTTGTTTTTGTCATTCCCCGATCGGTTTAAAAACTGAAAATTCACCGCAGCCATTAATGGTAAAATGTAGCATCAATTGTTTTCTTAAATGCACGTAGGCCAACCACTTAGAATGTTTCTATCAGCAAAAAAGTCTATCCGCCATCCTGGAAAATCGGCCATCTTAGGTAAAAAAGGGCCGCTTCCATCCTGTTTTTCCACCAAAATTCCCGGACCAGAAACTA
Organism: Patiria miniata; assembly: GCF_015706575.1. Lineage (NCBI taxonomy): Eukaryota > Metazoa > Echinodermata > Asteroidea > Valvatida > Asterinidae > Patiria > Patiria miniata. The sequence goes on along the minus strand of NW_024037076.1, from coordinate 27,723,324 downwards.
ATATTTGTACTTGGCCTGATAGGCAACATTGCAAGACCACAATTCGCACGTAATCGTGCCTTTAACGCCTCGGAGCCCCCATAATATGGGGACCGGTAGCTATAGATTTCATGTAAAGCCTTTGATTGGATCATCTCTGCGCTTGCGCAGTAGGCCACGTTATATTTTTGAATGTGATGTTTCCATTCTTATACTTGCGAATGGATGACTCATCTGATGCATAAACAACGAAGGCAATTTTCAAGCATTTCAACTGCATGTTTCAACTGCGCTTAAATTCAGGGGCGGGAATCAGACCTATGCTAATTTACATACGCCTGGCCCACCAGCGCGCTGGTGGGGCCGCTGCAGCGGCCCCTACATTCGATTCGAAGTCGGAAGGACAATGGAGGGACCGGGAACCAGTCTACGGTTTCAGCGGATTTCAACACTCGGGGAATTCCCGTTGTACGCAATAATAACCATGTTACTTTGCGTTTCGTTTCACATTCGGCCAAACTGAGTTCATTTGTAACGGGTCCTCCGTCCATCGTACACGTATGTTAATCAGTCTTACTTAAGTATAACCATTTAGACCAACGGCAACAGTCCCTTTAGCTTTGGGAGCCATTGGCATTAGGTCCAATGGCTTCATTTAACCAGCAACAGAAAACATCTGTTTACGTTCGCGCTCCCCCATTCGGATCTGATGCTCAGCGGTCCGCCTTCTGTGACAAATTGTGGATCTATTTCCAGAAGAAACGAGTGAGTAACGACAGCGACGTACAGGATGTGTGTGTCCTGTCCTCTGACGATGAGGCACTATGGCTGAAGGTTACGTTCAACGAACCGTCTGGTGAGTTGAATTTCTTGCTCAGAATCGTTCGTGAGGATAGCCTATACTGTAATAAGATTGTCAAAAAAACCCATTTTGTTTCCAAACCGTAGGCAGCATTTTTATGTGCTTCCTTGTCGGCCAAAATTTCCTTCACAAATGTAAAGGAAATAGGGAACCACTGATTTTTTTTAACATGTTGATTAATAATTAATCCAAACAAAATTTCAAACTTCTCAATTGTATTCTGGCAAAACATTTTACAGAGGTATGGATCGGTATATTTAATCAGGCACAGCCCCATTTATTTATACGGACAGACCGCGGAAATACTTGTACTGCATAATGATGATGTACATGTAGTTTCAACACGTCAAGCTTGTACATTGAATCTATTAAACAAATTGGACAAGATTTCTGCCGTTATATTAGCCTGCTCAGAACACTACAGCGCATTATCTGGTAATTAATGAGTCGTGACGGTGACATTTGAGTTTGAAATAATTGAATATCTAGGCCTGTAGGTCTGTTGTTTTGTTGATTTGTGGGCCTAACAATACTTGAAATCTCTTCATTTTTTGCTCAGTTTAATGATATTATGTCACATGTCTTAGTTCAGCCCCTGAACAATCGGCCCCCGAATAAATATATAGGCCTAAGGTTATGCTGTACTTATGCATAGGGAGATTCCTGAGTTGCGTGACAGTGGGAATTCCAAAACTGCGCAATGTACAAATTTCCCCATTGAGCTAAAAGGGGAATGTGAACTTTGCACCTGACTCCGGAGATGAACTATAGTGCAGAGGCGGAAATTTCTGAGCGCGTGCAAATGATATAGCTTATTGTATTATTCATAATATATATTTTTTCGTACCAAAGATTGATACAACTTAGTGTTTGTATTGTTTCGGGCGATGACAGCACAATCTTTGAACTAAAACATGTGTGACTAGATTGACAGCAAGCACTCCACTGGCCTACCCGGTACATTCGCGCGGTAATTACATGAAAACAGCAATATTAAAGGCATAGTTGTAGGAAGGTTCATATTAATTTTTTTTTTATGATTTAAATTTCCAACTGATATCACTTCGTACAAGGGAGTCCAAACTCTCTTGAAAATGCTCCTTAAGCAAAAGTCTTAATGTGGTGTTTTGTTGTTGCATGTTTCGTCCTTCATTTTGTCATTTTAAATGTGGAAAAAATTAATGTTTTGTATGTACACAACACACATATATTGTCGTATACAAACTTTGGCACTCGCGTACATAAAATTCGGATTAAAAACGTGATCTGTTACACGGTACTCTCTTGTGACGTGCACAGTAGGGAACAAAATATTGAACACGTCTCCACAGGGCAATTTCTATGTTAATATGTGTCTCCACAAGGTTATCACGAAATGGATATGTGAATTTTACTCAAAATCTAGGAATTCCCAAGGTGTGTTGATCCGTCGATTGGAGTATTTTATGTAGGGATATTAAGTCCAAATTTCAGTCCATCAAATTCATTCTGGTTAAAAACGGAGCATTTTGAAAGTACACTTTCAACCTCGAAATTTTAGTACACGAGAACAAAGAAATTACTCCACAAGGACATACATTTCAGTATGTGTGTTTTTGTCATTCCCCCCCTTTAACAGTTTTACTTTGTTAGTCGTGGTCTTCGAAGGAGTTTAAGTCGGTGTGCAAGCATTACATTCACTGTATGGACTTCCGAAGAAAAGATGTCCACATAGTTTTCAGATACGTTGTGTGGACTTGCCCACGTCCACACAAGGTATCCCCTCTCTGGAAAACAGGTTTAAAGGAATTCGTCGCAAAATGAAGGAAAACACGCAGGGGAGTCATAGTAAAAACTTTGTCTTGAAAGAGTTTTTACAGTGTGAGAAAAAATAAGATTTTGTTCACAGGAAAACTTCACTACACGAAAACAAAAGGAATGTCCACTCGTTCGACCTGATACAAGGTACCCTGTGGAGACAAGTGTACAGTACTAGGTAACAAAAGACTATACCTCTTCACAGGACAATTTCTAGGTGAATACGTCTCCATAAGAATGTTGATTTTACTCCAAAACTAGGATTTTCCAAGGTGTATTGATGCATAGCAAATTGAAGTATCTTATGTAGGGGATATTAAGTCTGAATTTCAGCCCAGGAAATTAATTTTTAAACTAGATTTTCACCTTTTAAAATTTTAGTACACGAGAACAAAGAAATGACTCCACAAGGATACACATTTCAGTATACGTGTGTTTGTGTGATTTGTTATTTTCCTCAGGCGTTGACGCCGCTTTAGCTACAGAGAACCACGAGCTGACCATCGAGCACGAAACTATTCCTCTTCACGTTCAGTCATTTTTCCCGAGTCCAGGGTTCACAGCACCACCCGAATCGGATTCCGATATTGAGGTTATAAATTGGGTGGGTATCTTTCGTAATTTATAGCAGCCGGGGCTATAGACAATTGGGTATTAATGTTTTTGTTGTTGGTTTAATTGACTTTCTGTCTTTAATAGGTGTTTGTTTTTAATAATTAAGTTACATTTCGCAGGTTCAGATTATTAGCAATAAAAAGTATTACTTAGTAAATTTGTGTTATAGTGTTTTTTCTGACGACGGTTTGCCACATTTCTGCTTTTAATAAGTTACATTACGCGAGTTTTCTACACAGATATTGTTATAGTCTTTGTGTTATAACTTACACATTTTGAACGGTTTTGAAAGCAGGACAAATTACACATACAGGACGATGAATCTGGAGCAAGTGCGGGCGAGGCTTGGCGTGCCGAGGGTAGACCTGGTCGCTCCCCGTCATCTCGGCACGAGGGCAACCCTTTTGATAGGGCAGCCGACTGGAAGTCGCATCATGCCGGCTCCCATGAAACAGCGACCTATACACCTCTTGAAGCTGAAGACTACGTTCCTACTTGTTTAGCGTATTCTCAGGCGCATTCACCTATGCCACCAGTTACTGCGCCTCCATCTACGACACCTGCGATGGCGCAATCATTTGCAGCTTCTCAACTGATATCAGGCATACCTTCAATGGCATCCCCTGCTGTGCCTTCGACTGCACCTAGTGTACCTCCCCCAGTGACCTTTACAACGCATCCTAACTCATTATCTACCAATAAAATGGTATGTGTTACTACAAAGTTTCCAAAAGCAAAATATAAAAAAAGGCTTTGTCGTGAGGGCCGTCATTTTGTTGTAGTGCGATTTTTATGTAGCTTCGAGCAATGTAATAATGATTTACTGAGAATTACCTGAAAAGAGAAGCTTTCAACAGCTTTTGATAAATTACTTCATGCATCTCATTGAATTCAGTTAAAAGGAATACTTGCCGTTCGCGTAGATTTGCGTGTTTATCCATTTGAAAAATTCGACATTAATTTGCACAAGCCCATGTAAAGCTTTAGGAAAAGTAGGCCTACTTAAAAAGTATAACATGGCCACAGACATAGTATAGTGTACAGAAGCTATACTATTCGTTTCCATGCACTTATTGTATTCTATGCAGGTTGCTTCAGCTGTGTGGGATTATCAGACTCCTATGAATGAGATCTTGAGTTCCTCCCAACAGAAAACCCAAAGTCAAGGTGTATCACAGACGTCCAACCTTGGTGCCAGCTACAACACCAACGCCGGCCCCGACTCACAGTTAAGTTTTACACCAAGTCATCAAACACCAAGCACAGTGGCAAGTATTTGGAGTATGACCCCGGTAGCTGCTGATGTTGAGCAGGGGCTTTGGTCTGATTTTGTTCCCAGCAACCCCTGGCGCTACCCAACTACCCAACCTCCACCAGGCTTCCGGTACCCAACTGCAGGTCTGGGTAGAGGCTTCTCTCCGAGAGGTAGTACTGGCCCACAACACTACCGCATGGCTAGTATCCAACCCTCTCAAATACGCGGATTCCCCCTCGTACTTCCAACCCAGTTTGATAAGTCCGAGGCTCCTGGCCTTCTTGATGGCAACTCCGCAAGGGACAAGACTGCACCTTCCGCTCGTCAGATGGGTCTACGTGATAGGGTTCCAGGCACCGCTGTTCGTACAACTGCTACCAGTGAAGAAACCTCCGTTCCCGTAGAAGAGGAGGAGAAACAGGTATGTATATTATGCCACATAGTAGTGTGTGAAACCCTCCATGTCAGATTGAAATTTTACTGATCGTTTGTGCTTGTTGACTTCTAGGGTGACAAAGGCGAGGAAAAGGAGGGGGTTCAGTTAGTTGAAGTGACCGGTTTCAAATCCACCACATCGGAAGATATGCTGCAGATGTATTTTGAGAGTCCACGAAGATCTAAAGGCGGCGAAATAGAAACGTGGGAGATGGACGCCAAAACCAGAACCATCCGAATTAAATACAGCGACCCATCAGGTATACCCTGTTCTTGTATCCATGTTTTCCTTGTTTGTGTGTGCCCTCAATGATATATGTCTTCAACGATAAACGTTTCAAAGTATTTGTATATTAACGCAAATGTTATCGATGGGGAAGTTGCTGATATATGTACTTTTTTGTTCGTATTCTTCTGCATTCACCTGGTCACCTGGCAGAGTCACAGAGAAGCTCATATTGTCTATGTTAAACAACTGTTAGCCAGATCTTTCGATAAGGCAGATTTTCGTGATAAAGAACAAATGTATAGACTGATTGGGCACTCGCATCTGTCGAGAAACAGTAACATGTAATACCCAAGTTGTTACCATTTGCACTACGATTCGTTCCTCATTTTAGTCTGTAATAAGATAACGTCTAAAAGTAAACCATTATCTGTTGCCTTCCGACAGATATAAATATATCATGATACATGACTTTCTAAGGGGTTGTTTGCGCATGCACCTTGTGAAGTGACTGTCTCAGAGAAGTGGTTCTGAAAAAGAGCTGCTTAACTCCACATTTCGGTCAGTAGGCCTCTACTCCAATCATCACAATGAGTTTCTTCTGCCGAGATGTTGAGTTGCTCCAAAATGCAGTCAACTTCACAATGCCTTCGGTGTATCTGAAAATAAAAGCTCATAATTTTTAGGTGAACTCTCTACCAGGCAATCCTCATATATCTCTTTTAAAGTGACTTGATCGTCAGTGCTGGGCTTTTAATATGTTTTATTCGTAGTTGCAAGAGCAGTGGCGGAGAAAACTCACAAATTGGAAGACCTAAATTTGAAGGTGCGGCTAGTTTTAGAGGCAGAAGAGGAGGAGAAACAGGTATGTAAATTTGTGAAATAGTGAAGTGTTTGAAACCCTCACTTGAGATTGAAATTGCCCTCTTTTTGTATTAAAGTAGACCGTCGGGCAGGGCTGAATAGATCACTGTTCACAATAGTAGGATAAAGCGTTGGATCTCCGCCCTATAAACAGAACATCTTTAAATAAAAAAAAAAAATTATGATCATTGAAGAGTCTTTGTGACAAAATCATTTTGTATTCCAAATAATTATGAACAGTGAATTTGAGTGTACTAGGTGTGATTCCTTTAAATGATGCATGCATGCCAACATGATGAAAGTATTGTTGCTGCCGTCACGTTGTAGAACTCCATACTGCTTTGGTACAAAAGGAGAAACGTGTACATCAGGTTGAATTACATTTTTAAAGACCAATCCTCCACGAATTGCTACTAGCATTTCACTTACGTAGCCGAACACTAACCTGCCAATATCCTTTTCGGGCCGAAAGTTCCGCATCATTTTGTTGTCAAAGGGGAAATGTTTTGTCTCGAAAAAGCCCTTCAGAGCTAACACGCAAACAATATAGCCTTATGTCATGAATGTTTTTTTTTTAAATGCAGCGTACAAATCAATTAACCATGTCTGTGATCGTCTGTGTTTGTTGACTCCTAGGACGACCACGGTGAGGAAGAGGAGGGGGCTCAGTTAGTTGAAGTGACCGGTTTCAAATCCACCACACCGGAAGATATGCTGCAGATGTATTTTGAGAGTCCACGAAGATCTAAAGGCGGCGAAATAGAAACGTGGGAGATGAACGCCAAAACCAGGACCATCCGAATTAAATACAGCGACCCATCAGGTATACCCTGTTCTTGTATCCACGTTTTCCTTGTGTGTGTGTGTGCCCTCAATGATATCTGTCTTCAGCGATAAACGTTTCAAAGTATTTGTATATTACCGGAAATGTTATCGATGGGGAAGTTGCTGATATATGTTCTTTTTTTGTTCGTATTCTTCTGCATTCACTTGGTCACTTGGCAAAGTCATAGAGGAGCTCATATTGTCTATGTTAAACAACTGTTAGCCAGGTCTTTCGATAAGGCAGATTTTCTTGATGAAGAACAAATGTATAGACTGATTGGGCACTTGCAGCTGTCGGGAAACAGTATCACCCGACTTGTTACCATTTGCACTACGATTCGTTCCTCATTTAGTCTGTCGATAGATAACGTCTGACAGCAAACCATTATCTGTAAGTGACTGTCTCAGAGAAGTGGTTCTGAAAAAGAGCTGCTTAACTCCACGTTATGGTCAGTAGGCCTCTACTCCAATCATCACAATGAGTTTCTTCTGCCGAGACGTTGAGTTGCTTCAAAAACGCAGTCAACTTCATAATGCCTTCGGTGTATCTAATATAAAAGCTCATTATTGAACTCTCTACCTGGCAAATCCTGATATATCTCTTTTAAAGTGACTTGATCGTCAGTGCTGGGCTTTTGATATGTTTTATTCGTAGTTGCAAGAGCAGTGGCGGAGAAAACTCACAAATTGGAAGGCCTAAATTTGAAGGTGCGGCTGATTTTAGAGGCAGAAGAGGAGGAGAAACAGGTATGTAAATTTGTGAAATAGTGAAGTGTGTGAAACCCTGCATTGAGATTGAAATTGCCCTCTTTTTGTATTAAAGTAGACCGTCGGGTAGGGCAGAAAAGATCACTGTTCACAGTAGTAGGATAAAGCGTTGGATCTCCGCCCTATAAACAGAACATCTTTAAATAAAATGAAACATCCTGATCATTGAAAGTCTTTGTGCAAATCGACAACTAATAATTGTTATATTACAAGTCAGGATACAAACCAGTACTGAGTTCTGCATCATTTTGTGTTACAAATAATTATGACCTGTGAATTTGAGCAAGTGTGATTCCCTTAAATTATGCATGCATGTCAACATGGTGAAAGTATTTTTGCTGCCGCCACAATGCAGAACTCATACTGTTTTGGTACAAAAGGAGAAACGGATACATCAGGTTGAATTAAATTTTTAAAGGCCAATCCTCCACGAATTGCTCCTAGCAATTAACTTACGAAGCAGAAAACAGTATCTTGGCAATATCCTTTTCTGACCACAAGTTCTGCAACATTTTGTTGTCAAAGGGGAAATGTTTTGTCTCGAAAAAATACTTACAGAGCAAACACGCAAACTATAAAGCCTCATGTCGTAAATGTTTTTACTTTTTAATGCAGAGTATATCTTAATTAACCATCGCTGTGATCGTTTGTGCATGTTGACTCCTAGGATGACCAAGCCGAGGAAGATGAGGGGGTTCATTTAGTTGAAGTGACCGGTTTGAAATCCACCACATCGGAGGAAATGCTGCGGCTGTATTTTGAGAATCCTCGTAAATCTAAAGGCGGCAAAATAGTAACGTGGGAGATGGACACCAGAACAAAGACCATCCGAATTAAATACAGCGACCCATCAGGTATACATACCTTGGTCTTGTATGCAAGTATAGACTAATTGAGGACTTGCAGCTGTCAGGAAACAGTAACATGTATTATCCGAGTTGTTTGTTCCTCATTTTAGTCTTATAAGATAACGTCTAAAGTAAACCATTATCTGTTGCCTTCCGACAGATAAAAATAAATCATGACACATGACTTTCTAAGGGGCTGTTTGCGAATGCACCTTGTGAAGTGACTGTCTCTGAGAGGAGAAGTGGTTCTCAAATAGAGCTGCATAACTTCACGTTCCGGTCAGTATACTCCATTCACCAGAAGATTGGTCTGACGCTGTAGAGCATGCTGGCTGAGACGTTGAGTTGCTCCAAAATAAAATGCAGTCACTTCACAATGACTTTGGTGTATCTGAACATACAGTCACTTCACAAAGGTGAACTCTCTACCTGGCAAATCCTCATATATCTCTTTTAAAGAGACTTGATCGTCAATACTGGACTTTTGATATGGTGTTTTATTCCTAGTTGCAAGAGCAGTGACGGAAAAAACTCACAAACTGAAAGGTGTAAATTTGAAGGTGCGGCTGATTTTGGATACAGAAGAGGAAAAACAGGTTTGTATATTTACGCAACATTGTAGTGTCTGAAACCCTCCATTTAGATTGAAAGTTTCTTTTTTTTTCTTTTTTCTTTTTTAAAGTAGACCGTCGAGCAGGCCTGAAAAAATCATACTGTATGTAGACTAGAGCGTTGGATCTCCGCCCCGTAAACAGAACATCTTTACAAAAAATATAAGACATCATGATCCTCGGAAAAATCTGCTACTAATTGCAATATCGCAAGTCAGGATGCAAACCAGTAGTTCTACGTCATATTGTATTCCCAATAATTATGTCCTGTGAATTTGAGTACTTAGTGTGATTCCTTTAAATGATGCATGCATGCCAACATGATGAAGTATTGTTGCTGCCGTCACGTTGCAGAACTCCATACTGCTTTGGTACAAAAGAAGAAACGTGTACATCAGGTTGAATTACATTTTTAAAGGCCAATCCTCCACGAATTGCTCCTAGCAATTCACTTACGAAGCCGAACAATAACCTGCCAATATCGTTTTCGGGCCGAAAGTTCCGCATCATTTTGTTGTCAAAGGGAAAATGTTTTGTCTCGAAGAAGCCCTTCAGAGCTAGCACGAAACAATACAGCCTTATGTCGTTATAGATTTTTTTGAATGCAGTGTACAAATTAATTAACCATGTCTGTGATCGTCTGTGTTTGTTGACTCCTAGGATGACCAAAGCGGGGAAGAGGAGGGGGTTCAGTTAGTTGAAGTGACCGGTTTCAAACCCACGACATCGGAGGAAATGCTGCAGATGTATTTTGAGAGTCGTAAATCTAAAGGCGGTGAAATAGAAACGTGGGAGATGGACGCCAAAACCGGGGCCATCCGAATTGAATACAGCGACCCATCAGGTATACCGCGTTCTTGTATCCGCGCTTTCCTTGTTTGATGTGTGTCCTCAATGATAAATGTCCTCAACGTTAAATGTTTCAAAATATGTATATATGTATATATATTCAAAAATGTATATTAACGGAAATGTTATCGATGGGGAAGTTGGCGATATATGTATTATTTTTTTTGCATTCTTTTGCATTCACATGGTCACTTGGCAAGTCATAGAGGGAAAGGAGCTATACAGGGCGAGTCACACAAAAAAAGGAAACCAAAATGTCAGGACACATTTTTTATAGAAGTTCTGCATGTAGCTCTTTTAAAATCTAGGATATGAAAGCCCAATTAATAAGCTTTAGTTTAGTACAAGAATTATTCAAATCGCTCATGTACTTTTTAAGTTACTGAATTTTGAACACACACAACACTTTGAAGTTATCTGTCCACGGATCAGAAAATGGTAAGGTTATTTCTGCCAACGGAAACAATTCACACACATGTATATAATCCCTTTGGATAAGTTTTTTGTCTCCGTCAAGATTGGGAAAGGTTACCAGTTTTTCTCTTCAGCCAACATTTTTGTCTGGGTATTGACCACATTCAGTACAAGTTTCACTGATATTGAGCCATGCATGCAAAGGATACCGGCCTTTCTTTGTGACTACCCAAATACCCGAAAACACTATCAACACAATGTTTCCTATTAGGGGGTATTTAAATTTATCTAATGGCGCAAACAAGAACCTGAACAAGGGGAGCCAAGATCTCCAGATCTTATCTTATGACTTTTTTTCTTTGGGGTTTTACCTCAAGAAACGGGTGTACCGCATTGTGCCAAACACCCTGCAGGAACTTGACCATTTAACAAATTACTGTTGAAACCTAAGCTCTCAGAAGAACACGGATGGTCCGCAGAGTTATTGCAGACATGAGCACACGGGCACAACTGTGCATTGATCTGAATGACATACAGGTGGAGGGTCGATCAGCAGGAGAGTTAAAATGTGAACCTTACCTGTAATTCAGTTACAAGTTCAGTAAATTTGCATTTAACTGATGTCATGTTCTGTAATTCATTTCCTACATTGTCCTGACACCCATTGTTGACAGTGGAAGGCCTATTCTGAACATTGTGTCTGTAATGTTTTGGGGGTACAGTTTATTTATTTATTTATTTATTTCTTATTCAGCGGAATCCACTGGTCTCCTATGGGTTCCAGCATACAGTTACAAAGAAAGGCCTGTATTCTTTTCATGCATGGCTGAATATTAGTGAAACTTTCATTGATTGTGTTAAATTCCCAGACCAACTGTTAGCTGACGAGAAGAACTGGTAACCTTTCCCGTTTCGTGGGAGACAAAAACTTATCGAAAGGGACATTTTTGACTCACCCTGTACAAACAGTTGCTTCACAATGCTTTTTTGGTGTATCTGAAAAAAAAGTTGATTATTTTTTAGGTGAACCTCTACCACGCAAACCTCATGTCAGTTTTTAAGTGACTTGATCGTAATACTGGGCTTGTGATCTGATGTTTTCTTCATAGTTGCAAGAGCAGTGACGGGGAAAACCCACAAGCTCGAAGGCGTAAATCTGACGGTGAGCCTGATTGTCAAGAGAAAACCCCGCCCTCGTCCGGTCAAGAAGCGATGCTTGTTTCTCAGAGGGATCCCCGACGGGTGCAATGCAGAGCATGTGGAGCTTTACATTGAGAATTGCTCTGGCATGGATGAGCCAATTGTTCAGTACGGGGAGAATCCCGGAACAGCATTGTGTACATTCAAACAAGACATCCCAGGTAACAGATGGTAGTGTCATTACCAGTAATAGAGTACGATGTTATAATAACCATTGTACAAGTCTAAATTATTATCAATCAGATGGTAGTTTTCCAAGTTTACACAAAAATAAAAATAAAATTTCAGGCTCAAAGTTTTAAAAGTTTTAAACCAAATTGTTAACTAATCTGTATTTTCATCTCTCACCAGAAAAAAACCCATCGACGTCGATTTCAATTTGTTGCATGGCTATTGCTGCGTCAATTCGATTCAAATGATTGTTATGCTTTTACAAATCTGTGTTTATAAATAGTTTAAGTTACTTATGGAGCGTGAATAAACATGCCATCCAAGCGTCCTTATTCCATTTGAAATTTTGCAGTTATAACATTACTTAAGTTGTGTTGATGTTATTCTACGTCTTTGATTGTTACATAGACTTACAAAAAGTCATACGGAAGATTCGCTCAAAGAAGCTACAAAAAGCCCAGGTGACAGCTGAAGTGATGCACGAGTCTGACTGTATCCTGGTGCAAGGTTTGTTTGTATTAACGGTTCTCAACCTTTCCTACATGTTTGTTTAAAAGCATGGGTCTATATTAACTCGAATCGAGTTCAATCACTCTCAAAACGCTGGTTAAATTTTTTTTGGTTAAAAAGGTTGGTTAAAATTATAACCAACGTTGTGTAAAATTGTCCAATTTTGCCCAACGTTTGCCCAACGTTGGTTATTTTTTTAACCAACCATTGGGCTGTTCACCTGTTAAGCAACAATTAGTTAAAAGTAGTCAATTTACCCAACGATGGTTAAAAGCGGGTAAATCAACCAGTATTGGGTAAAAAAGACAACTTTTAACCAACTGTTGCTTATCAGGTGAACAGCCCAACGGTTGGTTAAAAAACCCCCAGCGTTTGGGCGAACGTTGGGCAAAATTGGACAATATTTTGCACAACGTTAGTTAAAATTTTAACCAACTTTTTTTTAACCAACAACATTTTAACCAGCGTTTTTAGAGTGTATATGTCGAAGTTAAGATGTTTTATTTTCAAACAAAAAATGAGGTACTTTGATTTGAACGATTCATAATTTTTTTTCAGGATTGACAAACAAAACGTCTTTGGAGTTAATCGAGCTGTATTTTGACAACAAAAAGAAGAGTGGTGGCGGCGGTGTGAGAGAAGTACTGCCAGGAAGTGCAGAGGACCAGGCAATTGTGTTCTTTGAAGACTGGAGAGGTGTGGAAAAGCTTAGCACATTATTACTTCCATTTGCCTGCAAAAAAAAAAGATTTTCACTTTTTTATAACGGCATTTTGATTTCATGATAATCAAAATGGGGCAAAATGTGCGAAAAGGCCTACATAATTATATTGTCAAGCCTATAAACACCAAGCAAGTGACTGTCAGTTTATGCGTTAAACTTTAAAAATATTAAAATTTTCAAAATGGTACTTGCATTCCATGCTGATTTCTCAGATAAGGGAACTCTGAAATGTTTTCTTTTCGTAGTTGTTGCTGATGTATTGTCCAAGAAAGGACCTCACAAGGTGGGCAGCATTGAAGTGTCGGTTGAAGAATACCATGACTGCTTGGGAAGACTGAGTGAATTAGATGTTCCATCGCCACACACCCCTAAGCCAATATCTATGCAGGTACCTCAGGACATAATGGAATTCATCTTTGGAGCAAAGGGCAAACACACAAAGAAGAAGCTGGTTGAAGAGTTGAAGAAGGTGAGAGCCCTCCTACGCTGGCCCGATGGCGACAAGAAGACGGCCGCTAGACTCGAACCCCTAGAGGAGGACGGGCAGCCTCAGTCTTCTTGGCTCAACTGGTCTCAATTCTGCAACGAGGTTTTGACAGGCTTTTTGAATAGATGCAAATCAAATGCAGTTAATGTCCCGAGTCCGTTGTGGAAAGAAGCAAGTGCCAAACTGGCAAAGATCAATGCCACTCAGATCTGCTCAGTCCTGGATGATCAGACTCACTCAGTACAACTAGTGGGGGAGCAACAAGATGTAGACGCAGTAGCAGCTGACATCCTGGTTGTCATTAAGGAGTTGCAAGCAAAGGCTGCTAGTGATGCACAGCAAACAAAGGAGGAGATTGCCATGCCACCAGATAAGCTTAAGCTTTTCACCCAGTGCGGTATTCGCCGTAAAATGGAAAAGATGTTCCCAGACCTGAAAATCACTATCTCGCCTTTTCAAGGGCAAATGGGGCTAATCGTGGAAGGAACGAAGAAGAAAGTCGTGGAGGCAGAATTATGGATGAGAAGACAAATGGATGAACTGAACAGTGTGGAGTTTAAAACTGGGATGGGCAAAACGGCGTTCATTCGCGATGTTTCCGACAAAATTCACGAGATATTAGGGTCAAAGGATATCAACGCTGCTTGCAACATTTCTCCAGAAGGCAAGATCAAGATATATGGGTCCAGCAAAAATGATACATCTCTGGCTAAAATGTATATTGATCAGGAAATAGAAGAGGATGTGATTCGCATCAATGGGCCTGCCGTGATAGCTGTTCTGAAAAGCCAAGATGGAACACGGCTAGTTGCAGGCATCAACAAAAAGAAATTTGTTAAGGCTGACATCAACTATCAGTCAGGTAGGAAAACAGTAATGAGTACTCCAACGATATATTTATATATAAATAATGTTTCATTAAGTCAATGATTTAATTCGCCCTATATTATTATGATTTTGTCTTTAATTGTGCTTGTTCTGCAGGAAATATAGAGCTTGCTGGATTCCGGAACGAGTTGAAAGAAACCAAGCAGCACATTCTGGCATTTCTGAAGGATACTGTCAAAGGGAAGGGTACCATCCGCACTAAAAGAAGCAAAGTTCGTCTGATCACCTCGTTCCACGGCCAGGAACTGATGGGTTTTACAGCCAAACACCAGAGAGACCACGTCATCATTCAGCCACAAATGAGCGGACGCAACGTGGGGTTTCTTGTCGAGGGAAACGCAGAAGGTCTGGATGCTGCCAGTCAGTTCGTAAGCCAGCTTGTGGCTAGAATCAAGGAGAAACCATATCCTGTCTCAAAGATTGGCATGGTTCAGCTTTTCCGTGAAACTAAAGGAAAGAAGTTTCTGGAATCCGTCGAGAAGGAGCTCGAGTGTGTGATCGACGTGATTGGAGAAAACGAAAACGATGACGAGGATGTGGAAGGTGCAGAAGGTGCTACCGCAAGTCCACTTCAGTCCGGAGCCACAGAGGTGCTTTGTAGAGTCACTCTTCGTGGTGGCTGCACTTTGAGGGTGTGCAAAGGAGACTTGACTAAGCAGAAGGTTGATTGTATTGTAAATGCTGCAAACGTGGATCTGAAACACATTGGAGGATTAGCAGCTGCTATCCTTCAAGCTGGTAAGCTGAAGAATTTCAATTTGTCATTTTAAGCAACTTTATGTATCTTATGAAATGGGGAGGATTTGCTGTGAAAGGGGATTTTCAAGGGGGAGTGATCAAACATTAACAAAAGACTCAACATTGTTATTCATGTTGGCTCTCCTACGTTACATATCAGTCCTTAAAAAAATGTTTGAACGAAAAACCTTTGAGACGTACGAGTTCCAGTCTTAGATGTTTGTGCTGATCCCAGGATTCGTTTGGACGTGTATTTTATGCACACCTTGCTTTTTTTCTGATGATTTATTTAAGGCGGGCAAATAATTCAGACAGAGAGTGATCAGATACTGAAGAAGAAGGGTCGGAAGTTATATGAAGCAGAGCCCGTTTGCACTTCTAGTGGCAGCCTACCCTGCAAGAAAGTCATCCACATTGCTGGACCACGGTGGCCGTTTTGGAAAAGAACCACGCCGATGCTGGACGACCAACCCATCACCCACGAAGAGCATCTCCTCTTTGACGGCGTCGCCAAATGCCTTCAGCTGGCAAATAAGCTGAAGTTGCAGTCCATCGCCATCCCTGCCATCAGCACGGGCGTGTACGGCTTTCCCCCGAAGCTTGCCGCCGTCCAGATTGTGAACGCGGTGGTCGAGTTTAGCCAAAAAGTGCCCGACACCAGTCTGACGGAGATAAGTTTGACCAACCACGACCAAGCAACTTGTGATGTGATGAAACAAGTCACAATGGATCAGTTGGGACATCTTTTGGAGGAGGAACCTTCTCTCGATGTTACAGCAGGTAATAATGCCACATAATCCCACAAGAAATTTAGACTTTAAATAAAATACCTAAAACTCAGAACTCGTCAACATCGGGCTCGATGGCTTAGCTTCGAGAGCACCGGTACGATATAAGTTCAAATCTCGCTCTATCAATTTGCCTTTTCTTCTCAAATCGAATATTGTCTTGTACGCCGAATTAAAAGAAAATCAAGTTGTTGACTGGTCTCTTTCAGATTATACGAGTTTCGCTATTGTGCGCTTCATTTCAATATGGAATACTCTTAAGTGTTTGTGACCAATTTCCGGTTGTCTGCCACTGCTTGTCCTCAAGTTTGACACCATGTTACTGTATTGTTTTACATACCATTCTTTTTTTTCTTTTGTTGCACCAACAACTCGACAGGTGCGCCTGGAGTCTGGATGCCTGATGATGAACCGGCTATAGTACCGCCAACATTTACTTCTTCTGGGCCAAACATCCTGACAACAAATGAAGGCGTTAACATTACCCTGAAGAAAGGGAGCATCACTGAGGAAAAAGTACAAGCCAGATGGGGAACGAGCCCTGCATTTAAAACATTAGTCCTTATATTAACCATCAAATAAATGTCTATGCAGTCTAAAACTTCTTTTCATCTGGAGTTTCATTGGATTTAGTAACCCCTGGGAAATCGCTTCCTCCATTACTATGAGGCCAACGTTAATGGACTTGTCATGTGGCATCTATCTACAAGTTATAGAAGCCTTTCTATTGATGTTTAAAATTTGGTTTGAAGTATTTAGCCTACTCTTGCATTTTATATTCAATTAATATTCAATTTACAATTAACTGTTTTTTTCTGTAAACTTTTTGTCAGGCTGATGTTATTGTGAATACATCTAGCAATGACTTGAAGCTGAGTGTCGGCTTGGTGTCACAGGCAATACTGCAAGCTGCAGGGCCTGCTCTCCAGCAAGAATGTGACACGGCGATTGCAGCTCGTGGCAAGGTACCCTCGGGTTCCTTCGTAGAAACCGGGGCAGCCGCTATGACCAACTGCAAAAAAATCTTTCACTGCGTCATCGACCGATATAACTCGAACACGTCCGAAAAGGTGAGGCCAAAGAAAAGAAAAACAATTTAGCTGAACTCATACCTATCATTGCAGTGGCGATGCCCAAAATTGTTGCCTGTTAATTGAAAACAGGCAACTTCACTGGGAGGTATACACATTTCTCAGTGGCTTTTGGTATCATATTCATCTTGGCCTGTCCCGTCGTAAACGACGATGAGTTCGACGTCTTTCACAATCGTCAGTGTAGGTCTGTGAAGAGACTGAATGCCCAGAGTGGATAGTGAGCGCCAGGAGGAGCGACCCAGTGCAACAGTCTCCCAGGTATCATGCGGAATGTCAAAGGCAAACAAGTCTCGCTTTAAGAAACGTATGGTATAGTGCTGCAATATATCGACTTGTTGCACATATACTTTGTATGTATCTTGCATATTAGACTATTGTAGACTAATGGAGCTTTTGTTCTCGTTCCAGACTTTGGGTGCCCTTGTCGAAAATTTAGTGGAACGTGCCGAAATCATAGAAGTGTTTTCCCTAGCAATACCAGCCCTGGGCACGGGCAACCTGGGTTACCCAGCTGACGTCACTGCTCGGGTCATGTACGAAGCTGTGGCAGCATTCAGCAGCAAGCATCCCAACGGTGTTCTGAAGGACATTCGATTCGTGGTGTACGACAAGGACATGAAAACTATTAAGGTAAACTGTATTGACCTTCATCATCAACTGACCCACATTTGATTAAAGAAGCAGTTGTGCATGTTTTGAAGACATTGTGCATGTAGGACTTTTCGATTACATGTGTTTTTAGTAAGTTATTGTTTAAGAACTTACACTGATTTCGAGAAACATTTAGATACCCAACAAATCCTTTTCCATACAACAGGGCTTCGAGGATGAAATCAAACGCCTGACAACAGTGGCTTCTGGAGGAACTGCACCAGCTATCACTCAAAGGAAATTGAGAAAATCAATCTCGACATCAGCTGGTAAATCTTGGAAGCTGCCAATTTCGAAACAATTCTATTTTGTAACAATTTAAGAAATGTTGTCAAGACCGAACATAGACACCCCTGGCCAGATATTGCTGAAAAGATTGTTCTTCCATAAATTTATTTGCATCCCTTATTATTTATGAAGTCAAAGGTGCCCTTAAGCTTACATCTTTGTTGTTAGATGAAGCTGTATTCATCTCCAATATGATAAGTTGACTAGGCAGATATTTTTTTGGGGTTGAAAGTATGTGACTACATTTATCTTTGAAGCTTTCCTAATCACTTTGTTTGGATGAACCTAAGTTCACCAATTACTGCGATGTCAAGATGGAGACGTGGCCCCGATTGTTGTGCAATAGCCCTTTTGTTATACTGTCATTTATTGATACACTGAGGTCATATTTATTTCATTCCATTTCGATTTTAGCCTCGGACCGGCACTCGTACTCACAGATAAAGAAAGACACGGCCGGAACGTTGCAGGCCAAAATCGGTCCAGTGTGTCTGCAGATCTGCCAGGGGGATCTCGTGAAAGAAACAAGCAGTGCCATCGTGAACAGCGTGGGAGAGAAGTTGGATCTGCAAGGTTTGTTAGTAAACAAACATTATTCATTTCGAATGAAGCACCGTATTAATTGATGCAATGGCAGACAAACAGCAATGGCAGACAAATAACATTGCATTAGAAACGAGAGGAATCAGCACATAGGCCTATAGACCATGCTACCGTTGACGTCATACTCGTGGGCAAACGACAGTAAACTTTAATTAGCATCATTTACACGTTATTTTACCCCCGTTAGACACGTAATGTCGCGGCTTTTACATCGATCACATTTCAAGAGATATATACATATGCAGTGCAGAAGACAACAGTGTGCTGTAAGTTGCTATTACGTGACCCCAGCATCCAATTTGTAAACAAGTATGTCATGGGTTTAACATGCAATAACATTTGATAGTGGACTTCACCGCAGTCAGAAAACAAAAGCTGCTCATACTACTAGGGCACCAAAAGGTTTGTTGCACATTGTAGACTTGTGCAACAATCACGATTTTCAACCGAATTCTTAATATGTCTTTTTGTTTTGTTTGATTGTGCCAAAGTTGACCCTGTTCTGCTTTTTAAAATTGTATTGCATATGTTGACAGGTCCTGTGTCTGGCGCACTCCTGGCTAAGGGTGGAAATAAAATTAAGAAGGAATGCGATGCTCTCCGTAAAAAGGGTAAATAATTATTCAATTTGTTTAAGATCTGTTTGGTATTTTGTTATTTGTACAACATTTTTGCGTATATGCACACAATAAGACTCCTGCTTATTAATAAAAGCAGACGTTTTAAGGAAACGTTTAAGATACACCACGAATAGATTTAACGTTCACGTTTAGCTGTCACGTTCTTGACAACTCTTTATGTCAATTGAAGCGATTTTCTTATTTTATATTGAAATATCAAACATATCAGTCTAAGTCGTTGAGTATTGTTACTTTTTTCTTTTTCCCCCCAAAAGATGCAACGCAGTCGGTTTATGTCACAAAGGCTGGGAAATTGCAATGCGACTTCATTTTTCATGTTGTCACGCCCAAGACCCCCGAGGAGATTAAGATTATCGTAACTAAGACTCTCCAGGAAGCAGAAGGAAAACAAGTCAAATCCATCTCCTTCCCCGCGCTTGGAACAGGTATACACTCATTAACCTCCAGCCCTCCAAGTAATTGTCTCAAAATATTGATCACAGATGATGCATTTTTTTGTGTCCTGCACGAAAACAACACCTTGCTGTGAATTTACATGAGGCGACACACACCGTTGCAAATTTGGTTTGTTCAATTCATAACATTAAAATAATGAAGTATTTAGATAAGCATTCGAAGGAGATAACTGCTGAATTTCTACATTGGATGTTTGAAAATGTTATACAGTACAATTATCGAAAAATAATGTGTTTCGACCTTTTCTGTATTTGCCTAAATATCCACATATCATCATTTCCAATTATTCAGGCCCACAGGCACGACAAGCAGTTGGTCCTTCGGCCAGCGCCATGCTGGCCGCCATTGGAGAGTTTGTATGTCGAGAGAAGCCTCGTCACCTGCTCTTCGTTCGCCTTGTCATCTTCAAACCAGAAATGCTCCCTGACTTCGAGAC
Source organism: Patiria miniata (assembly GCF_015706575.1). NCBI lineage: Eukaryota > Metazoa > Echinodermata > Asteroidea > Valvatida > Asterinidae > Patiria > Patiria miniata. The sequence goes on along the minus strand of NW_024037076.1, from coordinate 27,703,301 downwards.
TGCATTGAGACAGGAAGAGGGTCGCTCGTACAAGAAACAAGCTAGCTTGTTCTCCAGGGGCTTAGGTGAAAACAAACGTGTATTACAATTATCCGTGTGACATGCCTGGGGTGAAGGTGAGGTCACGCGAGACAATTTTCACAGATAATCTAGAGGCAACTGAATGCACTGGACAAAAAAAACCATATGAATTCCCAAAGTTTACGGCAATTCCACAGAAAATTACAGTGAACTAAAACTTAGAGCAAATTGCCCTGAATTGGCCTTTTAAACATGTCGTGACTCCTGAAAATATTACAATCTCTTTGCACGCCCTTTTCAGGCAATATTTTGCCATCTTAACTCATTGAAGTGAAGGCAAATCCGTTCTTTATTTATTATTATCTGTTGGAATCCATAAGGCTTAGCAAAATCGTTCCTACTTGGGGCCGCTGCTGATGACACGTCCGACGATGAGTCCCAACGAGAAACGATCCTCCTTCACATCTGCGCCATGGATGACGTCATCATACAGAGAGCAACAGACAAGATCGATAGATATCAAGACGAGGAGTTCACATCGGAGGTAGGATTTCGAGGACCTCCGCGTCCTTGCTCTGTATGTAACGACGAGTAGCGGGCTATGGTTCTGGTGTTATGGAGTTGATCACAATACAATGACAGTTATTACAGTGACTTGTTATTGACTAGTAACTGTGACGATTTCACGTAATTTGCGATACTCCAAGTATAACTTAGAAATACAACACTCGGTTGTCCACCACTGATAATTGATGCATGCCTTGAACCATGGTGGGAAGGGGTTGTCTTCTATCTCCATACCTGAACGTAAACTTGCAAAGGAAAACAGAAAAAAAAATCACATCATCATTTAAGAAAAAGACTTGCTTTGTTGTTAAAAAACAAAATCAATGTTGACTGATGTGAAATGGTACATGCCCTTTTGAACACCCGAGGGGCGCATAGCACCAGAGGCGAAGCCGACGGGACTGTGCAGTACTGTACTGTACTGTGTGGTACTGAACTGTAGGGGATTTTGATGTGAAAATCACAAAAAACAAAGTTAACAAACAGCAGTAAGCGCAACAATCATGACAATCGACCGTCATGCATGTCGCGTGCTCGAAACAGATGATCGTCCGCTACTCCCACCCATGTGTGAAAACATGTTGAAAATAGCCTGTGCACCAACAATACAAGCGTTTTCACACCGTACGATAGCACACTCCGTGATATACCACAGGAAGTGTGCATTGACTGAAAATACAGTATTCAAGACAGAGGTATAACAATCTCATTGGTATTTCTAAGTTTGCGTGTAATTACTGGTTATCACTCATCTGATTATCTTCAAAGCATTTAGCACTCAATGAACAGCTGTAAATTTGTTTTATTAGTTAAACATCTATAAATTAATAACATGGATCAATTAAGTAATTAATTTCATCACACGAGTGGAAGAATATGCTAGCTTCATAATGTGCTTCATTGGTGTATCAAAATTAATTATTTTTTATGGGAAAAACATTTAATCCAGGTCACTTTTCTTTTCGATTCGCCCTGTATTGCAGATCATTGAAGTGGACATGTTCACAAAGGCTATGGTTTAGAATAGGGCTGCAAAAGAAATGTTGACGTTTGGTTTTCATTTTTTATGCGTTTTTCCTATCTAGGATATGCCAGATTCCCTTGGAATGATTGCAAAAATGACGGAAGAGCACCATGCTGAACTCCGAAACATTGAACGGAAGAACAATGTATGTTGTTGGTTTCTTTTCAAAATCAGACTGCAAAAATATCAAAATGTTTAATATGAGCCTTAACGTGGCCTTAACTTCACATTATGCGAGTGCTTCACTGTACGCGCGCCGCATATGCAAGTTAAAGATGTTACTTGGATATTTCCAAGTTTAGAAGTGAAAGATGGGAAGTGGTTACTTGTTGAGTCAATGATGTTTTCTTTGTTGACTATTATTTCTTTCAACCGTCCCTTCCATTTCGACCTATTTTCTCAATATTGTTGATAACTACCTCTATTATGGCTGGTGGCTCATCAAAGTTTGTTTTATTCTCACAGGTGCTAATAGAAGTTTCAAAAGGTCATGCCAAGTTCTTCCGTGTGCAGGGCCTTACAATCAATGTGAAAGAAGCGAGATTCAGCATCCAGGAGTTGTTCACGAGAATGCAGGTCCAGGAGACCAAAAAACAACATAGTGAGCATTTGACGAAAGAAGTGAGTTGTTTCAGCAGATTATAGTTAACTGACATTTCGTCCCCTCTGTGTGTCAAGTCTGCGATGAAACAAAAAAATCAGATGATACAACATGCGCTACTCATTATTTTAATGATAATTTTTTTCCAAGATCTGTCTCTCTATATCAACGTTTACTCTTGCCTATTCTGTGTCTACACATGTATATTCGAATGGGATTTTTTATTCTGGGACAAATGAGGAATCATGCTCATGCAGGGTGACATTGAATATAACAAAGTTGGCCTCATTACCAAATGGGCTTTCCTTGAAACGATTGTTCTTTGATACTATTGTGAAGGTACAAATGTAATATGTTTGACGAAGATTATAAAAGAGCAACGAACAAAATCAAGCTAGAAATGGCTTCATATGCCACATCCTCACAGGTGCAGTGGAAGTACAGCACACCGACTGGTGTGGAAGACTACGAAGCCGAGATTAATGTTATCATAGAGGACGCCTACCAAAGGAAACAGCCGTCGGTTTTCCTCGATCTGGAAGAAGGGCGGGTTACCATTGACTTCAGTAAAATGCAGGAACTGTCAAGGGCTGGTGCTCTCAGCGTAAATCGTGTTGACCTTCAGCAAGGTAAAATGTAACGAGCATGCATTGAAACAAAAGACAAGACATAACATATATTGCCTAATAAATTTTACCTGCACACGGATTAAGTAAATCCCAATTTGGTGGACGGATGATGCATTTCTTATAAGGCCTTCCGATTGAAAAATCTAGTGGCTGAAATCGCTTTACACTCAGTGTCTGGCTTTCCCTTAATGTAAACTCTTACAATCAAATATGCATGTATGTACACATATACATTTTTTCAAACATAATAGGCCAACAACTTGGGGGTTAGTATCAAATGAGGGGAATAATACTCATTGTGATTTCTTAGTATGGCATGCACCCATGTAGTTGGAAAATATGTGATAGCATTGCAGCTGCTGCAGCGGTGGCAGCTTTTTGGGTGCTATTACTGAAAAATAAAATTGCGGCCCTACCATACTTGTTATCACATATAATTAATCCAGTAACAAGCATATTGGCGGCCATTTTGAAAACAAAAACCAATAAAAATGATCACACTGAAAAACTGCCACCGCCCACTGCAAAGCTATTTCTACATGTATAGATGTGCATACCTTGCCAAAACCGCTATGAGCATTGCTCCTTTCTGTCATTTGATAACGGTGGCCCAATTTTTGGACCGAAGCTGAAAGCCTTTAACTACCAGACATTGCTTGCTTTGGAGTCACATTAGAGCATCAATTCTGACAATACAGGCATTGATTGACGTGCTCATTGAGTTACAAAATGTATTACATAATGCCATGTAATTCATAAAACAGTACAATATAGGCTTACCTTGTATAATAGGTTAAGGAAATTGTTCACAATATAAGACTTTCAATTTACCCTTGTTTTCAAACTCATGCTTTTTTCAGCTGCTAAATTTGAGACACCGAGCAACTGGATACCCATGAAAAAGGGCGAGCACTTCCAGCTAGTGAAACTAGCTGCAGGAACCCAGGAATACACGGATGTCGAAACACGATTCCGATCTTCCATGGGTACCCAGGCCCCCATCAGCCAAATCGACGAGGTAACATTTTGTAATCCATATAATAAGCAACACAGAATTGTCAGGATCACCACACAAATGACTAGCGTAGGATTATCTGCAATTACTCAGAAAACGTACCTACCGATTTGAAGACAAAAATGCTGCACAAAGTGAAGATATGATTGGTACCAATCCTTAGTCTATTTGAAAGGGTGAAGAGTTAAGAGAAGCGCCTGATGTGAAAGGGAGAAGTTAACTAAAAGTGGAATTGTACTTAACCAGATGTTTTTCACTGCCATATTATATTCAAAATCTACTGTTTCAAATTTCAGCTGACAAAATTTTCTTACGTGCGTTAGAAACATAATCCTCTTGATTTTAGATACTACGAATCCAGAACCAAGATCTGATGATGCAGTATCATGCCCGTAAGACAGTGCTAGAGGCTCGTCTTGGCCGTACAGACATCGTACAAGACCCAGACAAGACCCCCCAAAAAATGCATATGTGATTGTTTCTCTTTTCTCAGAAGTGAGCTGAACTGCAACGGTTAAGTTGTTAATTGCAACGTTTTAAGCATTTTTGTTGCTTCAAACGAAAAAAGGCCCTCAAAAAGCAAATGATTCAACGTACCTATAAGGAAAGATAAAAACAATTGAACAGTTCTTTTCAAGTCCACTATCTCCATCTAGTCACTATCTCCATCCAGTGTGTCCGAAGCATCGAGCCCCTATTCAGTACTACAATTTCATTCTCCGTGATTGGTCTTTGATTTCAGATACTACGAATCCAGAACCAAGGCCAGATGATGCAGTATCATGCCCGTAAGGCAGCGCTAGAGGCTCGTCTTGGTCGTACCGACATTGAGGAGACGTTGTACCATGGAACCGATGAGCAAACGTGTGACCAGATCAACAAGTTTGGATTCAACCGCAGCTTTTGCGGTAAAAATGGTAAGATAAGAATAGTCGAGGGCGTTGTACCTAGGTTCAATTTCTTTGTTGCAATTCTTATAACTTTCTGGTAAGTTCAAAATTCCACATTTTATTTATAATTATGCTGAGCATTTTTGGATCTCACGCCCTTTACACTGATATTTCACCCTTGATCCTATAAGAATCCGAACCCTGATGTAACGAGAGTACACGTTTCAGGAAAAGTATCAAGACTAACACGTTTGTCATGACACTACGCCTAACCATTAGTCCTGGGAGATTACCAAAAAAAGCCACCATGCTAGAGTTGTATTAATCTTAAAAATGTCCTATCCCGGATTTTGTATTTTTTTCTCAGCAACTGTGCACGGCAACGGGACCTATTTCGCGGCCGAAGCTAGCTTCTCGGCTAGATCCATCTACGCTAAACCGAACGCCAGCAACACAAAGCACATCTACGCCACCAAAGTCCTTGTGGGAGATTTCACCACTGGTGCCCAGGGTATGGTGGTGCCCCCGAATAAACCCAACAACCCAGATCAGCTATACGACAGCGTGGTGGACAACGTGGGCAAGCCCAGCATATACGTCATCTTTCACGATGCCCAGGCTTATCCAGAACACCTCATCAAATACAAGTAGATAAAGCATAACAGCTGCCAGAAAGTCTTTTGCAATTTCGATAGAATTAAGAGTAGAAATCTATACGATTGGTAGCAGCAGCGTATCAGTCCTTACGGGTGCAGACCAGCAAATCGACTCCAATAGACCTCAGTGATAATTACGCCTTTCCACCGAAAACTATTACAAATACTGGTATTTGAGACACCCATCAAATTAAAGCTCTTTTTATCATCTTTCAATTTCTGTTCAATATTTTTTTCCCAATTATCCGACGACTTTTGGAAAAGTTCCATCCAAAGATGATTAACCCGAAAATTAGTCCTGTGGGCCATCGCCATTTTGACAAAATAATGCCCGCGCTATTGCAAAATAGAGCAATTTTTGGTCCCGATTTCATGCGCATTTTACAGAAATACAAGCTCACAACTTTCTGTACGGCTTCAACTTATCTGTGTTTTTGCAAACCGTCATTTTCATGGCCCACAAAATGCTCTAACAGCAAAGAATTTGAGAGCATACAATTTGTGATTTGGCCCGCGTAGTCAATTCTGGGCCTATAATTAACATGTTTAAAAGTGATGACGCCATAGCAACGACTGTCCAAAACATATGACATTAGAACAGGACTGTACCGGTACTGGTAGTCTAAGGATTACTACTCGTAAATGCATTTAAATTTGAACGTTAGGTTACCTTGAAGATAAAGGTTAAACAAAAGGGGGAAAATTAACCAAAAATGTATATCAAGTTAAAATATGTCTGCTCACTAAATACGAAGGCAGTGCCTTATTCTGGTTGAGGAGAGATGTTGTAAAATATTCAATTTAAGGCCATTGTATTCCAGATGACGACATCATTATGTCACTGTGACTTAACATGTGTTTGCTGCACGCATGATTGTCAGTGCTACTGGCCCTTGAACATTTCATGAGTGTCTCGTACGTGCGAGTCGGAATCTTGTTATTGCTTGATTTTGACCATCCGTTGAACCCGGCGGAAGGAAGGGTCTCAAAAAATCTTAAGTTTAATTGATAATCATTGTCTGTGTATTTGATGATATTTTCACGTTGATATGTTAGTACTAAAGTGCCAATAATATTTAAAGGAAATTTGCCTACAACGTAAACAACCTTTATTATCGGTGACTGTTTCAACGGCCTTTGGATTAAAAAGAAAATGATTTCCAGTGTCCTAGTTATTTTGCTTTTAGCATTATGTGTACTCAGAATATAAGGATTTAATTTGCCGATTATCCTGACGTATAGTAGATATAGTCCAGTATAGTTTGGTGTAAACATAATCTTACTTGAACATTTAACTCTGAACAGCGCACTTTGAGAAAATTATCATTACAGTTCTCATCTTATTTTCAAAACATTATTCATTGGTTAAAGGTAGGTCTGTACTTAGTTAATATTGTACTGAAATCGTTTTGGTGAGATCGAATTATATGTTTGGTGCTTCAAGTTGACTTAAAATTGACATTCGATGATTTGCCAATAAGGTTTAGGCCAAAATTGTTAACTACAAAAGAGCACCTATTTTAAATAGTTTAGTAATATTTTTGATTGTTTTGTAAATACTTCTATTGTGAACTACTATTTTAAGTATCCTTCAACATATTCGTTGAAACATTCTTTGCTTCTTTAGAAAATGAATCAGTTTTTGGAAGAATTATTTTATATAAATGTGCTTATAATTGTACATTATACTGAAATTAATTATGATTATAATGGAGCTATCAGCTGCATCCAGCCGTGTGTCTTTTCATGCGTTTCCCCTACCGTATGCTGTCTACCTGTTATTCAAGAAACTTGCATTGTAGAGTAGTAGGCTTTTTTATGGGCGAAATTTAAATATATAAATATAAATCACTTACTATTGCTGTAATTTTTAGAAATGGATGGATTTGGGGGTTAGTATTATATAGCAGATATTGTTACACTGACCTGTTCAAAGTTTTGTGTTCATAGATATTGAAAAAAAAAAACAAGATAAAAATACTGTTCTTGTAGTCTGGCTTCCTGACCCTACTTCAGACGGGGCAATTTGTAGACGTCGGTGAACTGTCAAGTCAGGGAAACAGACTAGCTGGCTTGCACCCTGTCATGGATTTGTAAACCGATTCCAGACAAAAATGTTGACTAACTCAATTTGCTAAATTTGGGGCAGCATTTGAAGAAAACAAATCAGGTAATTCCAAAGATGGTCGGTCGACCATCGTTGGAAATTGTTACCAAAGTTTCACAGGATGTTTGAAACTATTATTCACTAACAGTCAAGTAAGGTTTTTCATCATAATAGTGTTGTATTTTGATACATGTAGTATGTTACCTTTAACAAGTCATTGATTTTTCTTTCGGTTTATTGTAATCATTTTTAACCAATTACATTAACATTACTAAAATGTTCTCGAGTTTTGTATTTCTCAAAGAGATATCTGATTATTAACAATGAACGCATCTTGCTTTGAGAGGTCTCAATTTACATGATTATCTTACTCAAACAACCTGATCAAAATAAATGACTTTCCAACTAAGTAAACGAAATGTTTACAGACCAAACATTTTCACCAACACCAACTCCTTTCATTACCTGAAGGTAAAATGTCTTATTAAAATTATTCCGTTTTTGACCTGAAATTAACTGGCATTGTTTTACTTAGGAGGTTGACAAAAATATTTCGCAACCTTTGGTTACTGCCAAGAAAAAAAAATTATAGTATAGCAACAAAGAATATTTTTTTTTTACATTGCGATGCACTAATTGTAAAAGGCGCTTTGATTAAACACAATAGTGTGTTCAAACATAAATATATAGTCAAAAAGTAAACAAAAAAGCACTGATGTGAAAATGTATTTTATTAGTTTGGATCAAAGTTAATAGGATCTTGGAGCAGCTGCTGCTGCTGCTTTTTTCCCGCAATTTTGCGAAAAAAATCACATTAACAAGATTATAGGCACTACTGACATTCCATGGACCATGGGCCTTTCCCCATCGTTATGCTTTTGTATCAAGGGGCGGAATCAGACCTGTGTTAATTTACATACGCCTGCCCGCTATAGCGCTCCCTGCAGTCGAATTCTGAAGGACAGTGGAGGGACCGGGAACCAGTCTACGCTTTCAGCAGATTTCAACACTCGGGGAATTTCCGTTGTACCCAAAATAACCAATCCGGTTCGTTAGTAAAAACGTCATACAAGCACACACACCACTGGTTACCAGCGCCCATTGGATAAACACTCGAGTTGCATCAGCTTCCAGTGGTTCCAATTTTACTTAAAGGGAATGTACATCACTGGCTTTTGCTGTAATTTTCAGAAACGAACTATTTTGGGGATAGTATAATAGATCAAATATTGTTACACTGACATGTTTGAAGTTTTGCGTTCGAAAATGCTGGAATAAACCCAGAAAAACAAAAATGTTCAAGTAGTCTGGTTCGCTGACTCCACTAAAATGAAATGGATCAAAAATGCTGGAAAACTATAAGGTAAGGGAACCAGTCTAGCTGGCCTGGACCGGTTCATGAACATGGAACCAATAGTAAACAACATTTGGACTGGAAAAAAAAACAATTGTAAATATGGAGCAGTAGTTGAAAAATAGTTGGAAATGTATACAAAAATACATTTTTCTTGAAAATTGCTTCACACTAGGTGACATAATTTTACAGGATGCCTAAGACTGTCATTTACCAACATCCTAGTAAGGTATTTCGTAACAACTCGGTAGTTTTATTTTTCAATGTTTGCAAATGTTGTATTTTCCCTTTAATGGCCAGTGGGCGTGGTTTAAACTGAACTGACATCATATGACGAACCGGATTATTATCGGCCAAACTGCGTACATTTTTTGTAATGTCTTCCGTCAACTGTAAATGTATGCGTATGTTATTCAGTCTGTAACCGTTTGTACCAACGGTACCTTGTTGATTAGCTTCCGGACCATTAATGGCTTCATTAAAACAACCCCAGAAAACATCCGTTTACGTTCGCGCTCCCCCAATCGGATCTGATGCTCAGCAGTCATTCCGTGACAAAGTGTGGATCTATTTCCAGAAGAAACAAGTGAGCAAGGACAGCGACGTAGAGGATGTGTGTGTCCTGTCCTCTGACGATGAGGCACTATGGCTGAAGGTTACGTTCAACGAGCCGTCTGGTGAGTTGAATTTCTTGTTCAGTTTAATTCTTGAGGATTATGATCTACACTTTAAGATTGTAAAACAAAAATTAAACATTTTTGTTTCAAAATCTTACAGTGTATGGGCTACATTTTGTGTGTGTTTGCTTTGTGTGCAAAAACGTCCACTTTCTGAAATGCAAACAAAATCTGAAAGTGGAATCATTTAATTTGTTTTCGTTTGATATGTTTACTAATTTATTAAATTATTATGTAACTAAATCGCACACTTCGGAGTTATATTGTGTCAAAATATTTTACTGACGTAGGCCTATGGGTCACTAAATCAGGGAGCATGCACATCCCCAGTATACAGATAGATCACGGAAATACAATATACATGCACTGCATAATGATGTATTTTCATCGTTTAGCCTGTATATTGAATCCAACAGAAAAGGATTTGTTTTACTCTAATGGACGAGATTGCGGCTGTATTATCTATAAGCCTGCTCAGACCACTACAGCGCATCTGCTTATTTATGTCTCAGGGGGACATGGACATTTGCGTTTCAAAATGCGCCTGTTGTTTTGTTGACTTATGGGCCTCACAATATTTTTAATTTCTTCAACTTTTGGCTCAGTTTAATGATATAATGTCGCATATTTTAGTCTAGTCCCTGAACAGTAGGCCCCTGAATAAATTTATCGGGGTTGTGCAGAGGGAGATTTTCTGAACTGCGTGACGATGGGAATTCCCACAGTGCGCATTATGAAAATTTCCCCATTGAGCTAAAATGGGCAAGGTGAACTTTGCACCCATAACTGCGGAAATTACTAATGGCCGCCCAAGCGTTGCAACTGCATATGCCAAGCGTACAAATGCTATTGTGTTTTATCTAAACAGGTATTCTTTTGCCCGGAGATCGCTAAAATGTAATGTTTGATATTGATTGGTACCCAGTTCTGGGTCTGAGAAAACAAATACACAAATAATGCATACACACTTTATGAAAAAAATATGTCAATGAAAAACAACCGTTGTTTACATTGGGCACGGTGCAGCGGGTTTTGTCCTGCCTATACGTATTTCAAGCATGCCATCGATGTTTGTTCAATCTGTGAACACTGGCACGGCATAATGCTGGGCGATCATAGCACAAAACTATGTAACTCTTTGAACTGAAACATGTGTGAATAAATTTACAAACAGCGCTCCAAGTCTCCAACGGCAGTGTACTTAATGTATTCGCTGTAATTACATAAAATAGCAGTATTTAAGGTTTGTGAACGTTCCTATTTCCAATTTTTAACAATTTTCCCAACTGATATAATTCCATGGTAAACGAATATTCTAGTTTAAGGGGGTTGCCATTGGGAGTAGGCACGTTTGGATCGGTTTGGGGTCAAAAGGTCAAATGTCAAGGTCACCATGGTGAGTTAAAGGTTAATGATTTCCGGATAATTTCAGTTTACAAATGGATTTTGGTGTCCAACTTTGGTAGGGAGTTGCCATTTGGTGCAGGCAAGCTGGGATTTTTGGGGGTCAAATGGTCAAAGGTCAAAGTCACAGTGGTGAGTTAAAGGTTAATGGTTTCTGGACAACTTGACTCCGGCTGAGGGGCAACAGTAACGCTGTTTTTTGATATGTGAATAGTTTTCATTTTCTGAAATATCACTTTAATACCTCGTTACCTCCGTGGACGAAAAATGTTAAAAAGTTGTGTTTGCGTGTAAAATTCCTTAACTGAAAAAGTACTTGAGTGATAAAAGAAGTTTACTAATGGCCTTTCATATCCTAGACCCTGATCACGCACAATGCAGAACTTCTTAAAAAAATATTAAATAGGGCTTGCCATTTCCATTGTTTTTTTTTTTTACTTAATCTGTATTGCCAAATACAAACATGAACACTCAATTACATACAATTCGGATTTGAAACCGTGTTGTCATTTTCCTTTTCCTTTTGAAACTCTCGTGTTATTTTCTTTTCTTATACTTCTTTCGCGAGTCGTGGTTCTCCGGTTGTGTTAAATCATTTGTTTGTATGTTTTGTTGTTTTTCACAGGCGTTGAGGCCGTATTAGCTACAAAGTACCACGAGCTGATTTCCGAGCACGAAACCATTCCTCTTCATGTTCAGTCATTCTTCCCGAGTCCAGGCTTCACAGCACCGCCCGTCGAATCGGATTCCGGTAGTGAGATTCTAAATTTGGTGGGTATCATTGGTAGTTTATAGCAGCCAGAATTATAAACAATTCGGTTATAAACATATGAGGATTATTAACATATGAGGATTGTTTGATTGAATAATTGAATATATAAATATTCATGATGATTGAACTAAAGCAAGCGGTGTAGCTATACTTTTGAAGCATACCAACTATTGTTGCAAATCCTATTTAAAAACCTAAGCTGAAGACAATAGTTCTTGTTTTGCTCAGCATTTGTCACAATCGCATCATATAACGAAGCAATCGAACTGATAAAATGGGAGACAATTTTAAGAAATACAGAAAGACATTAAAACTCAATTAAGACACAGAACCAACCAAAAAGGTCCCCAGGTCCCATGTAAAATGACACGTTATTTGCTTCCCTTTACCGTCCCAATAATATGCTGAAAAAGAATAAATGCACTTGCTGTTCGCGTAGAGTTTGCGTATTTATCCATTTTGCAAAAAAGTCGACACGAAGTTTTACAATCCCATAGGACCTATAGGTCATTGCGTGCCAATTCAACACGATTTTTTTTCACCCGACCCTCACAGATTGAAACGATATTTGGTGTGATGATTGGCCTATATGAGAAACCCACAGAAACGATTTTTTTTTGTAATTTGGCAAGTTAGCTTTTGAGATACAGGTCAACGCAATTTTGTCTAATTAGCATGACCTCCGAAATATAAATACTTGTATCTCAAAAACTGAAGCACCTCCAAAGCCAAGTTGAACGTCATATTACTGCTCTTTGAATTGCCTCCATTTCATAAAGTTAAATCAAAATCGTAGCATGAAGCGCAGAAAAAATGACCTTTGATCTTGTATTACGAAAATAAATCCGCTTCAAATTTCGGATTTTTTTCCAGATGATGGTTTAATAATTATGTAACAAACAATCTTTAAACATTTTGTGATGGGGCTCTTAAAGTCTTTAAGTTATGATTTTGTAAAGAGAGCATGTCCAGGAAAAATCGTTAATTGCGTATAATTAAACATGTATATATCAATGTATGTTCATGTTGTGTGACTACGGAGGTGGGGCTGGGAGGGTATGGGTGTGTACGGTTTTTTCCCAACAACAATATAATTGTTGTTGAATGGGAAAATGTTTGTCTCGAAAAGACCTTAAGGAGCTAGCACTATAACAGTATAGCCTTATGTCGTAATTGTATTAATGTTGTAGAAGGTGTTTTATTAAATGCAGTGTACTATCTCTGTGATCGTTTGCGCTTGTTGACTCCAAGGATGTTCAATGCAAGGAAGATGAGGGGGTTCAGTTAGTTGAAGTGACCGGTTTCAAACCCACAACATCGGAGGAAATGCTGCGGCTGTATTTTGAGAATCCTCGTAAATCTAAAGGCGACGAAATAGAAACGTGGGAGATGGACACCAGAACAAAGACCATCCGAATTAAATACAGCGACCCATCAGGTATACTTTTTTGTATGCATGTTTTCATTGTTTGAAGTGTATCCTCAATGATAAACATTTATAAAAATGCATAATAACGATCTTGGACAGGGAAGTTGGGGGTAAGTTTATTTTTCTTTTATTCATGTTCTTTCGATCAAGCAGATTTGCGTGATAAAGAACTAATGTAGACTGTTGATAAGTTGTAGACTGGTTCCCAAATGCCTTGACCCACGGAGATGACCTTAGCATACCTTGTTCAAATATCCCTCCCAATAAATGAAATTCTTTGCTAATTTTGCACTTGCAGCTGTCAGGAAACGGTTACATATTTTACCCGAGTTGTTACCATTGGCGCTACGATTTTACCACAGGTCCTATTTTTTAAAAGTCATTCCTCATTTAGTCTGCTATAAGATAACGTCGAAGCTATACCATTATCTGTTGTCTTCCGACATTAAATAAATCAAATATGAATGACTCCACGTTTGGGTTAGTATACGCCAATCTTCACAGGAGTTTCTTCTGACGGTGCAGAACATGCTAACCGAGACGTTGAGAGTTGTTTAAAAAACAGGCATTCTGTGTATCTGAACAAACAGTCATTTCACAATATCTCTTTAAAGTGACTTGATTGTACATATTGGGCGTTTGATATGATGCTTTCTTCGTAGTTGCAAGAGCAGTGACGGAGAAAACTCACAAGCTCGAAGGCGTACAACTGACGGTGAGCCTGTTTGTCAAGAGAAAAACCCGCCCTCGTCCAGTCAAGAAGCGATGCTTGGTTCTCAGAGGGATCCCGGATGGGTGCCCCTCGGAGCATGTGGAGCTTTATATTGAGAATTGCTCTGGCATGGATGAGCCAATTGTCAAGTACGGAGAGAAACCCGGAACAGCATTGTGTACATTCAAACAAGACATCCCAGGTAATTGGTAGTGTCATTACCAGTAGGCCACGTGGAGTGTCATAACCAGTAAGTCACGTGCGATGTTAAAATAAACACGTTCATTTATTATCAATCAGGTGGCAAATTATTCAAATTTACACGAAAGGCAAAATACAAGTTCAGGCTCAAACCGATTTTTATTTTGATTTTAGAAATCGTAGAACAGTTCCATTGCTGATTAATCACTAGTTTCTTCCCTCACCAAAAATTTTGACGTCGATTTGAATTTTCACTTGGTTATTGCTGCGTCAGTTTGAATGGAATTGATTGTTATGATTGTACAAATTCTTGTCTATGGGTCATTCCATGTCAGACCAACGCACTTTTTTACCTCATGTCTTCCGATTTTAATAAAAATTGCTGTGCTTGTAGGTCCTAATGAGCAATGAATACACACCAATTTTTAGCCCGATCCGACCTACCATGTGGTCAGGGCAGAAGCCACAAAAAAATGGCATTTTTAGAGTAAAATACCACCCTTTTGGTATAAATATGTCAAAACTATGGCAATTTTCATCCAATATATGTGAATTTGGTTTTAAAATAATGAGGATTGCATGCTCAAATCACTTCTTTTGTCAAAATTAAATTTTGTGAAAAGTAGGTCACATGACCTTTAATATGCTATCGTGACCTTTGACCCATTTTTTGTAATAATGTATCATTCCAAAAATCAACGAAATAAAAATAACTTGCTAGAGCATGTCTTCCTCTATCAGAATCTACTAAAAATCAGTTGGGGTCTTCCAAATTTACAACTTTATGACTATTTTTGTACAGTTGGTAGGTTACAAATGAGTCAATTTATAGACTTTACATAAGAAATTCACCAACACAACTTACTATTCTGTTTCTAAAGTTACTAAAATATATCTTGGTTTGTGAATTTCTCATTCTGAGGGCTGATGAGGTCTAACCAGACTCATAGTGTAAATTATCAGCAGTGGCGCACCCAGGATTTGGCTTTTGGTGGGGGGGGGGGGGGGGCGGGGGGTCATAAATCGTTTTTTGTTCAAATTTCTGTAAAAGATTGGACCAACAAAAACTAGAATAAAATCAAACAAACAAATTGAGGGTGGGTTCAAGGCCCCCCCCCTCCTGGGTGCCACTGATAATTAGTTATCCCACGAGCGCGCTTGGAATATGAAATAATGCAATGCTGCTGTGACCCATATGCCACTCGATGCACTACATAATTCCGTGTTCCACGAGCGCAAGTGGGATTTATAACCAATTTATCTTCAAGCAAACTTGATATCAAATGCGTACACGCAGTGAAGATGTACGTGCATACATGTAGTGTTTTGGTCCGTTCTGCAGGAAATAACACAACATATGTACACGTACATTTTTAATATCTGGGGTGCAATATAGCTGTGCAATATTATATAAAATCACACAGTTGTTGCTATAGATGGACTAATCAGGGTCTAGGATTCAAGTTTGCTTGAAGATAATACTTAATATTACAATCAAAGTTACCTTTACTCATTCATCACTGTGCTTCTTGAACTTAAATGACTCTCACAGACTTGGCATTTTGTTCCTTTGAGGTGAATTTCACCTGGACGTGAGTCCGCTGTACTGGGTGAAGGCCTGGTTACTGTTAGTGGTTAGCACACTCCGAGTCCAAATATTCTGATTAGACAGTTTCTTTGGAATCAGAAGGTGGAATTTTGTTTTTCCTGGCTTTGTACTTTATACATAAAAATCTAGATTAATTTGAGTAACTTTAGAAACAGAATAGTAAGTTGTGTTGGTGAATTTCTTATGTAAAGTCTATAAATTGACTCATTTGTAACCTACTAACTGTACAAAAATAGTCATAAAGTTGTAAATTTTGAAGACCCCAACTGATTTTTAGTAGATTCTGATAGAGGAAGACATGCTCTAGCAAGTTATTTTTATTTCGTTGATTTTCAGAATGATACATTATTACAAAAATTGGGTCAAAGGTCACGATAGCATATTAAAGGTCACGTGACCTACTTTTCACAAAATTTAATTTTGACAAAAGAAGTGATTTGAGCATGCAATCCTCATTATTTTAAAACCAAATTCACATATATTGGATGAAAATTGCCATAGTTTTGACATATTTATACCAAAAGGGTGGTATTTTACTCTAAAAATGCCATTTTTTTGTGGCTTCTGCCCTGACCACATGGTAGGTCGGATCGGGCTAAAAATTGGTGTGTATTCATTGCTCATTAGGACCTACAAGCACAGCAATTTTTATTAAAATCGGAAGACATGAGGTAAAAAAGTGCGTTGGTCTGACATGGAATGACCCCTATAGGTGTTATGATTTTACAAATCCTAGCCTATTAATCTCGTTAAAACCCGCGACATCAACTCCGAGTGCCATCTGAGCATCCCTATTTGTATTTCACACTTTGCAGCTATAAAATATATTAATTCATGTCGATGTTATTACCACATGTCTCTGATTGTTACATAGACTTACAGAAAGTCATACAGAAGATTTGCTCAAAGAAGCTACAGAAAGCCCAGGTGACAGCGGAAGTGGTGAACGAGTCTGACTGTATGCTGGTGCAAGGTTTGTTTACATTTACTGTTCTCATTCTTTCCTATGCTATTTAAAAGTATGGGTCTATATTAACTCGAGTCGAGTTGAATGTAAGTCGAAGCTGATATTTTGTGTGTGTTACTTTGAAACAAGTACTTTGATACTTTTAATTAAAAGGTTCATGTTCTTTCAGGATTGACAGACAGAGTGTCTTTGGAGTTCATCGAGTTGTATTTTGACAACAAAAAGAAGAGTGGTGGCGGCGGTGTGAGAGAAGTATTGCCAGGAAGTGCAGAGGACCAGGCAATTGTGTACTTTGAGGATTGGAAAGGTATGGGAATACTTAGCACATTATTAATTCCATTTGCCTGCAAATCAAAAGGATTTTCAAAATTGTAATCATTATTTAACTTCATGATAAGGACTGTGATCTTTGGGGCAATTAGTGTGAAAAAGTCGAATATTGTTGGGCTTATAAACACAAACAAGTGAATGAGTTTGCGTTGAACTTGTTCAAATGCTAAAAATACTACAATAATTCCATGTTGATTTCTCAGATAAGTGGACTCTGAAAATATTTTCTTTTCGTAGTTATTGCTGACGTGTTGTCCAAGAAAGGAAATCACAAGGTGGGCAACGCTGAAGTGTCGGTCGAAGAATACCATGACTGCTTGGGAAGACTGAGTGAATTAGATGTTCCAACGCCACACATCCCTAAGCCAATATCCATGCAGGTACCTCAGCAAATCATGGAATTCATCTTTGGAGCAAAGGGCAAACACACAAAGAAGAAGCTGGTTGTAGTGTTGAAGAACGTGAAAGCCCTCTTACGTTGGCCTGATGGCGACAAGAAGACGGCCGCTAGACTCGAACCCCTTGAGGAGGACGGGAAGCCTCAGTTTTCCTGGCTCAACTGGTCTCAATTGTGCGACGAGGTTTTTACAGGCTTTCTAAAGGGATGCAGAGCAACTGAGATTCAGGTCCCGAGTCCGTTGTGGAAAGAAGCAAGTGCCAATCTGGCGAAGATCAATGCCACTCAGATCTGCTCAGTCGTCCCGGATGATCAGACTCATTCGGTACAACTAGTGGGGGAGCAACAAGACGTAGACACAGCGGCAGCAGACATCATGGTTCTCATCAAGGAGTTGCAAGCAAAGGCTGACAGTGATGCTCAGCTAACAAAGGAGGAGATCGCCATGACACCAAATAAGCTGACGCTTTTCACCCAGTGCGGTATCCGCCGTAAAATGGAACAGATGTTCCCAAACCTGAAAATCACTATCGCGCCTTTTCAAGGGCAGATGGGGCTAGTCCTTGAAGGAACGAGGAAGAAAGTCGTGGAAGCAGAGTTATGGATGAGAAGACAAATGGATGGACTGAACAGTGTGGAGTTTAAAACGGGGAGGGGCAAAACGGCGTTCATTCGCGATGTTTCCGACAAAATTCACGAGATATTAGGGTCAAAGGATATCAACGCTGCGTGCAACATTTCTGCAGATGGCAAGATCAAGATATATGGGTCCAGCAAAAATGATACATCTCAGGCTAAAATGTATATTGATCTGGAAATAGAAGAGGATGTGATCCGTATCAATGGGCCTGCTGTGATAGCTGTTCTGAAAAGTCAAGATGGAACCCAGCTAGTCGCAGGCATCAACACAAATAAATTTGCCAAGGCTGACATCAATTATCAGTCGGGTAGGAACAAAAGTAAAGAGTACTCCAATTATTTTGTTGAAATTATGTTTTATTATGTTAATGCTTTTATCCGCCCTATATTATTATGATTTTGTCTTTAATTATGTTTGTTCTGCAGAAAATATAGAGCTCGCTGGATTCCGGAACGAGTTGAAAGAAATTAAGCAGCACATTCTAACATTCCTGAAGGATACTGTCAAGGTACAGGGTACTATCCGCACTAACCGAAGCAAAGTTCGTATGATCAACACATATAACGGCCAGGAACTGACGAGTTTTACGGCCAAACACCAGAGAGACCACGTCATCATCCAGCCACAAATGAGCGGACGCAACGTGGGCTTTCATGTCGAGGGAAACGAAGAAGGCCTGGAAGCTGCCAGGCAGTTTGTCAGCCAGCTTTTGGTTAGAATCAAGGAGAAACCATATCCCGTCACAAAGATCGGCATGGTTCAGCTCTTCCGTGAAACTAAAGGAAAGAAGTTTCTGGAATCCGTTGAGGAGGAGCTTGAGTGTGTGATCGACGTGATTGGAGAAAACGAAAACGATGACGAGGATGTGGAAGGTGCTACCGCAAGTCCACCCCTGACTGAAGCCACAGAGGTGCTATGTAGAGTCACAATTCGCGATGGCTGCACCTTGAGGGTGTGCAAAGGGGACTTGACTAAACAGAAGGTTGATTGCATAGTAAATGCTACAAACGTGGATCTGAAACAAATTAGGGGATTAGCAGCGGCTATCCTAAAGGCTGGTGAGTTGAAATATTTACTGAAACCTAATTGAAAAGTTTCAATTTGTCATTTTCATTTTAAAAAAGAGAGTAATTTGAGGTCAATTTGAATCATTTGATGTGAAAAGGGATCTTCAAAAAGGGTGTGATCAAACATTAAGAAAGACCCAAACATTGTTATTTGTGTTAGCTCTCCTACTTTACATACAAGACCTTAAGAATGTTTTTAACGAAAAACCTATGAGACGTATGAGTTCGAGTCTGAGATGTTTGTGCTGACCCCAAGATTCGTTTGGACATGCATTGATTTATGAATACAGTGTCTTTTTCTGCTGTTTTATTTAAGGCGGACAAATAATTCAGACCGAGTGTGATGAGATACTGAAGAAGAAGGGTCGGAAGTTATATGAAGCAGAGCCCATTTGCACTTCTAGTGGCAGCCTACCCTGCAAGAAAGTCATTCACGTTGCTGGACCACGGTGGCCGTCTTGGAAAACAACCACGCCGATGCTGGACGACCAACCCACCCATGAAGAACATCTCCTCTTTGAAAGCGTCTTCTGTTGCCTTCGACTGGCAAATCAGCTTAAGATGCAGTCCATCGCCATCCCTGCCATCAGCACGGATGTGAACGGATTCCCCAGGAAGCTTGCCGCGATCCAGATTGTGGACGCGGTGGTTGGGTTTAGCCAAAAAGTGCCCGACACGAGTCTGACGGAGATACGTCTGACCAACCACGACCAGCAGACCTGTGATGTGATGAAACAAGTCACAATGGATCAGTTGGGACATCTTTTGGAAAATGAACCTTCCCTCGATGCCACAGCAGGTAATAATGTTAAAAAACCTCAGGAGTTTTAGACTTTGAATAACAGACCTCAAACTCAGAACTTCGTCAACATAGGGCTCCATGGCTTAACTTTGAGAGCACCGGTACAGTGTAAGTTCAAATTCCGCTTGTTCTTCTTATCGTGTCCACACACAGGCTAAACACGTTTCAGCCATAACTGAACGCATTGATTAGCACTACTATTATATATTGTGAAGTCTTCACTGGCAGCTAGCTGTGAACGGTTGCTTCAGTTGAGGGCAGATTAGCAAATATTTCATAATCTGTGGTTCAGTACCACATTCACATGTTACATCTTCGCTGTCCCGATCTCCACCTGTAAAGGGTCAACTAGAGCGTCCTGTACCAGTCCTTAAGTCTGTTCATGCATTCCCACTCTATAAGGGTAACCTGCTTATAGAGCAAGTACCCTCGCAGCAGCCACGCGGTGATACAATTCTCCACATTTTCCAAATATGGGCATTATTTTTCAATGGGCCAATTAGGCCAAGCTTCTGTGTAATCCTCACCCCTACTATACACCACAAGCCTTTAGACTCCCATTGGCCAGACCCTAGCCACTCCGGAGTAAGGAGTGTTGAAAGACAGAAGTCAAGATGGCGCCTAATGCCTTTCTGCAGTAATTGGAGATCTTAATGGCCAACCCTCAAGTGCCGCCGATCCCTTTGTGTCAACCCCTCGTGCCGCCCAGAGCTCAGACAGGTTCTAAACAATCCCTGGCCATGTGAATGACCTATATCTTGTGCATGTACAGGCATGCCAGGGTTATTGACCTGTAAGCATATGTGGTGATAAAATTATCCACGTGGATCCGCCGCGTAAATCATTTGGGCTTGATCCACTTAAAGTTGCCTTTTAAAACATATCGTGACCCCTCGATATAACGTATTGCAATCTCATTGCATGCCCTTCGAAGACAGTGTTTTGCCATCTTACTCATCGAAGTGAAAACAAATCACATTTATTATACTATATTGGAATCCATAAGATTGGGCGAAAACTGTTCTACCTGGGGCCGCTGCTGAGGACACGTCCCACGATGAGTCCCAACGAGAAACGATCCGGCTTCACATCTGCGCCATGGATGACGTCACCATACGGAGAGCAAGAGACAAGATCGATAGATATCAAGCCGAGGCGTTCACATCGGAGGTAGAATTTCAAAGACCGTTGCGTCTTTTCTCTTTTGTAACATTAGGCCAAAAAAGGTCTCCGGTTTCTGGTATGGAGCTTGCCAAAAAAGTGGTGCGGCGACGATACGTTTTGGCGTGTGTGATGTAATTTTTAAGTGTAATATTTAAGTATTGAAAGTCTGAAACAAAAAAAATAGCAAAATTTAAAAGGTAAAGCAACAGGAATAAATCACGTCCCGAACTGTTATTTCAAAGGTGGTCAAGTAAGGGTTATATATTCATTCAACATTCATGTACACTGGATGCATTTACATCAGAGATCCAGCATGCACTGGAATTATATTTTACGTCCGTGACCTCACACTTCCGGTTGTGTGTCCACGACTTCCGTGACAGACAGAACAGGACACCTGTACTTTTTACAGTATATTTTAGTATACAAATATAACATGGTTTGAGGGTGGACAGTCGATATTCGCTCCCCGAGGTATTGGAAGTTGACAAACTAGTTCCCGAGGCGAAGCCGAGGGAGCTAGTTTGTCAACTTCCAATACCGAGGGGAGCTAATATCGGCTATCTACCCGAAATAAACCATGTTATATTTGTTTTACAATACCTTAGGCTTATACATATTCAGCGCCGATTGGTGTATGAGGTATAGTAATATAGGATGTCGTAAATGTATTAATGTTGAAGAAGATGATTTGTGTATGCAAATACAAATTAACTAAACATCTCAATGATCGTCTGTGCTTGTTTATTATTTTTTTTAGGATGACCAAGGCGAGGAAGATGAGGGGGTTCACTTAGTTGAAGTGACCGGTTTCAAATCCACCACATCGGAGGAAATGCTGCGGCTGTATTTTGAGAGTCCTCGTAAATCTAAAGGTGGCGAAATAGAAACGTGGGAGATGGACACCAAAACCGGGACCATCGGAATTAAATACAGTGACCCATCAGGTATACATTCTATGCGCGTTGTCCTTGTTTGAATTGTATGTTCAATAATAAACTTTTCAAAAGATTTGCATATTAACAGAGAGGTTTTTGATGGAGAAGTTGGGGATAAGTTTACTTCTTTCGTTCATATTCTCTTGATAAGGCAGATTTTCGTAATAAAGAACTAATGGAGAATATTCATAACATGGAGACTGGTTACCAATTGCCCTGACCCACAGAGATAGCCTATAGGCATACCTTGTTCAGATATCCCTCCCAGTAAATGAAATTCTTTGCTAATTTGGGCACATGCAGCTGTCAGGAACCAGTAACATGTATTTTAACCGAGTTGTAACCATTGGCGCTACGATTGTACTATGAGTCATTCCTCATCTAGTCTATTTTAAGATAACGTCGAAAACCAAACCATTATCCAAACATTTATAAATTAATCAAATATGAATGTCTTGCTAAGGGGTTGTGTGCGGACGCACCATGTGCAGTGACTGTTTCTGAAAGGAAAAGTGGGTCTAAAAAAGAGCTGCATAACTCCACGTTTCCAAAAACCACATTTCCAAATACCACATTCACTTCACAATGTCTTCGGTGTATCTGAAGAAACAGACACTTCCCAATGCCTTTGGTGTATCTGAAAAAAAGTTTATAATTGTTTAGATCAGCGCTCTATCAGCCAAAACCTTCTGTCTGTTTTGAAGTGACTTGATCGTCAATACTGGGCTTATGATAGGATGTTTTATTCGTAGTTGCAAGAGCAGTGACGGAGAGAACTCACAAACTCGAAGGCGTACAACTGACGTTGAGACTGATTGTCAAGAGAAAACCCCGCCCTCGTCCAGTGAAGAAGCGATGTTTGTTTCTCAGAGGGATCCCGGATAGGTGCCCTTCACAGCAGATAGAGCTTTACCTTGAGAATTGCTCTGACATGGATGAGCCAAGAGTTGAGTACGGGGAAAAACCTGGAACAGCATTGTGTACATTCACACAAGACATCCAAGGTAATTGGTAGTGTCATTACCAGTAGGCCTACGTAACTATGATGTTCAATAAACACGTTCATTTATTACCAATAATTAGGGTGCCACGAAAGGCAAAATACAAGTTCGAGCTCAAACGGTTTTTTTTTATCGTAGAACATCCAATTGTTGAAAAAATATCGACGTTGATTTAAATTTTCACTTGGTTATTGCTGTGTCAGTTTGAAAGAAATTGATTGCTATGATTTTACAAATCCTTGTCTAAAGAGTCAACACCGAGTGCCATCATGATCTGAGCATCCTTATTTCCATTTGACACTTTGCAGCTACAAAATATATTAATTCGTGTCCATGTTATTACCACATGTTTTTCTTTTGATTGTTACATAGACTTGCGGAAAGTCATACGGAAGATTTGCTCAAAGAAGCTACAGGGGTCCCAGGTGACAGCGGAAGTGGTACACGAGTGTGATTGCATCCTTGTGCAAGGTTGGTTTGTTTTCTTACAAGTAATTTAAAGCATGGGCCTATATTAACTCAAACAAGTTAAATATAGCTTGAAGATGAGATCTTGCGTTTTTGATTTCCAAACCAAAAATGAGGTACATTTAATTGAATGATTCATGTTCTTTCAGGATTGACAGACGGAGTGTCTTTGGAGTTCATCGAGTTGTATTTTGACAACAAAAAGAAGAGTGGTGGCGGCGGTGTGCGAGAAGTATTGCCAGGAAATGCAGAGGACCAGGCAATTGTGTACTTTGAGGACTGGAAAGGTATCGGGAAACCTAGCACATACAAATGATTTTCAAAATGTTAAACATCATTTTTATCATGATAAGGACTGTGTTCTTTAGAGGCAATTTGTGTGAAAAGGCCTCCTAATATTGTCGGGCTTATAAACACAAACAAGTGAATGTCAGTGTGAGTTTGCGTTAAACTCATTGAAATGTTCAAAATACAACATATACTTGAATCCAATGTTGATTTCTCAGATAAGTGGACTCTGAAAATGTTTTCTTTTCGTAGTTATTGCTGATGTATTGTCCAAGAAAGGACCTCACAAGGTGGGCAACGCTGAAGTGTCGGTTGAAGAGTACAATGACTGCTTGGGACGACTGAGTGAATTAGATGTTCCAACGCCACACACCCCTAAGCCAATATCTATGCAGGTACATCAGGACATCATGGAATTCATCTTTGGAGTGAAGGGCAAACACACAAAGAAGAAGTTGGTGGAAGAGTTGAAGAAGGTAAAAGCCCTCCTACGCTGGCCCGATGGTGATAAGAAGACGGCCGCTAGACTCGAACCCCTAGAGGGGGACGGGCAGCCGCAGTCTTCTTGGCTCAACTGGTCTCAATTGTGCAACGAGGTTTTGACAGGCTTTCTGAATAGATGCAAATCAACTGCAGTTTATGTCCCAAGTCCGTTGTGGAAAGAAGCAAGTGTCAAACTGACAAAGATCAATGCCACTCAGATCTGCTCAGTCCTGGATGACCAGACTCACTCCGTAGAACTGGTGGGGGAGAAACAAGATGTAAACGCAGTAGCAGCTGACATCCTGGTTGTCATTAAAGAGTTGCAAGCAAAGGCTGATAGTGATGCACAGCAAACAAAGGAGACGATCGTCATGACAACAAACAGGCTTAAGCTTTTCACCCAGTGTGGTATTCGCCGTAAAATGGAAAAGATGTTTCCAGACCTGAAAATCACTATCCCGACAATTCAAGGGCAAATGGGGTTAATCGTAGAAGGAACGAGGAAGAAAGTCGTGGAAGCAGAGTTATGGATGAGAAGACAAATGGATGGACTAAACAGTGTGGAGCTTAAAACTGGGACGGGCAAAACGGCGTTCATTCGCGATGTCTCCGACAAAATTCACGAGATATTAGGGTCGAAGGATATCAACGCTGCGTGCAGCATGTCTGCAGATGGCAAGATCAAGATATATGGGTCCAGCAAAAAGGATACATCTCTGGCTAAAATGTATATTGAACAGGAAATAGAAGAAGATGTGATCCGTATCAATGGTCCTGCTGTGATAGCTGTTTTGAAAAGCCAAGATGGAATCCAGTTAGTCACAGGCATCAACGAAAAGAAAGTTGTCAAGGCTGACATCAATTATCAGTCAGGTAGGAAAAAAAGTACTGAGTACTGAGTACACCAACTATATATATATATATATATATATATATCCAATGAAATCGTCTTCTATCACAATTCACAGTGCTCGATACATCTCTGTAGAGCTATAAACATGCAATAAATTCAGAATATTCTCTTTCTGAACAGACTGTTTCGTACCATAAGGCACTCATCAGCAGAATGACGAAAAATAGAATACAAGTAGCATCTTACCTTATTTCGAATCAAGCGCGCGCACGCGTTACGCGCGTTACGTCATTGAAGTTAGTACGCGTTTACGTCACTGAAGTAAGAACACATCTGTCTCGATGCCTGCACTTGGAGACGATTTCGCTTCTCTTATTCAGTGTACCTAGATCTGGCCTACATATGATTATGTACTTCTCTGCTATACACAAATTGCATCTCTTGTTTACGTTAGAGTATGGCAGTGCTTTCAGAACAATGTCCCATTTGATTTCATAGTCTTTCCCTTCGTCCTTTAAGTCCCATATATGTTTACTTAGCTCTGTTTGCGCCCTCTTGCTCTCGGATCTGAATGACTGCTTGTGGTTCGCCAGTCTCGCCTATATATATATATATATATATATATATATACATCTGTCTCGATGCCTGCACTTGGAGACGATTTCGCTTCTCTTATTCAGTGTACCTAGATCTGGCCTACATATGATTATGTACTTCTCTGCTATACACAAATTGCATCTCTTGTTTACGTTAGAGTATGGCAGTGCTTTCAGAACAATGTCCCATTTGATTTTATAGTCTTTCCCTTCGTCCTTTAAGTCCCATATATGTTTACTTAGCTCTGTTTGCGCCCTCTTGCTCTCGGATCTGAATGACTGCTTGTGGTTCGCCAGTCTCGCCTTGAAGGTTGTGGACGTCAGCCCGACGTATGCCTCCTATGAAATCCTATGAAATCCTATGAAATCCAATGAAATCGTCTTCTATCACAATTCACAGTGCTCGATACATCTCTGTAGAGCTATATATATATATATATATATATATAAACATATATATATATAAAATGTTTTATTAAGCCAATGCTTTAATTTGCCCTATATTATTATGATTTTGTCTTTAATTGTGCTTGTTCTGCAGGAAATATAGAGCTTGTTGGATTCCAGAACGAGTTAAAAGAAACCAAGCAGCACATTCTGGCATTCCTGAATGATACTGTCAGAGTAAAGGGTAAAGAGTTGTTCACGAGAATGCAGGTCAAGGAGACCAAAAAACAACATAGTGAGCATTTGTGGAAAGAAGTGAGTTGTTTCAGCAGATTATAGTTAACTGAATATTCTTCACCTCTGTGCCAAGTCTGCCATGAAAATTTGAATCGCCTGATGCAACATGCGCTATACTTATTATTTTAATCATTATCCCCCCCCCCAGATCTTTCTTCCTTTATCAACGATTGCTCTAGCCTATTGTGTCTATACATGTACATGTATATTCGGATGGGATTCTCTCTACTTGGACAAATTAGGACTCATGCTCATGTACATTGTATATAACAAAGTTGGCCTCATTAGCAAAATAGACTGTTCTTGAAACGATTGTTCTTGATACTATTGTGAATGTAAACGAATGTAACATGTTTGAGGAAAATTTATAGAATGAGCAACGAACAAAATCAAGCTAGAAATGGCTTCATATGCCACATCTTCACAGGTGCAGTGGAAGTACAGCACACCGACTGGTGAGGAAGACTACCAAGCCGAGATAAATGTCATCATAGAGGACGCCTACCAAAGTAAACAGCCGTCGGTTGTCCTCCATCTGGTAGACGGGCGGGTTACCATAGACTTCCGTAAAATGGAGGAACGGTCAAGGGCCGGTGCTTTCAGCGTAAATCGTGTTGACCTTCAGCACGGTAAAATGTAACGAGCATGCATTGAAACTAAAGACAAGACATAACATATATTGCCTAATAAATTTACCTGCACACGGATTAAGTAAATCCCTGTTTGGTGGACGGATGATGCATTTCTTATTAGGCCTTCCGATTGAAAAATCGAGTGGCTGAAATCGCTTTACACTCAGTGTCTGGCTTTCCCTTAATGTAAACTCTTACAATCACATATGCATGTATGTACACATATACATTTTTTCAAACATAATAGGCTAACAACCTGGGGGTCAGTATCAAATGAGGGGAATAATACTCATTGTGATTTCTTGGTATGGCATGCACCCATGTAGTTGGAAAATATGTGAAAGCATTGCAGCGGTGGCAGCTTGTTGGGTGCTATTTAAAAAAAAAAAAAATGCGGCCCTACCATGCTTGTTATCACATATAATTAATCCAATAACAAGCATATTGGCGGTCATTTTGAAAATAAGAACAATAAAAAGATCACACTGAAAAAACTGCCACCGCACACTGCAAAGCTATCACCCATTTTCCATCTCTATAGATGTGCATACCTTGCCAAAACCGCTATGAGCATTGCTCCTTTCTATCATTTGATACCAGTGGCCCAATTTTTGGACCGAAGCTAAAACTACCAGACATTGCTTGCTTTGGATTCACATTGGAGCATCAATTCTGACAATACAGGCATTGATTGACGTGCTCATTGAGTTACAAAATGTATTACATAATGCCATATAATTCATAAAACAATACAATATAGGCCTACCTTGTTTAAATGGTTTAGGACATTTTTCACAATAAAAGACTTTCAATTTACCCTTGTTTTCAAACTCGTGCATGTTTCAGTTCCTAAATTCCAGGTACCGAGCAGCTGGATACCCATGAAACCAGGCAAGCACTTCCAGCTAATGAAACTAGCTGCAGGAACCCAGGAATACACGGATGTCGAAACACGATTCCGATCTTCCATGGGTACCACGGCCCCCATCAGCCAAATCGACGAGGTAACTGTTTGCTTTTCGTTATCCACATAATTAACAAGACTAAATTGTCAGAGTGACCACATAGTGCTTGTTATAAATGACTAACGTATAGGATCACTTGCAATGATCAAGAATTTAGGAAAACTAACCACCGATTTAAAACTGAAACGTTGCTCAAAGTGAAGATAGGAATGTTTACAAATACCATGTGAAACTGGTCCGCTTGAAACGGTATAGAAAACTAACGTTTAAGTTGGTTTCAAAATAGGATACCAGACGGCACAATTTTTGCCCGCGTTAGAAACAGAATCTGAGAACGTGATCTCTGTTTGTTCAAAAAGTACAATATCCACGGAGCTGAACTGCAACAAGTTAGTTATGCAAATCACAGAAAAAGCAAATGGTCCTATATGTACCAATAAAGAAAGATATAAAATCGAACAGTTCTTTTCAAGGTCACTATCCCCGTTTAGTTTTGGAATGTAATAATAACGGCTGTACAAAACAACTGAGTACAATTCAACATTTACTAAACTTTTCCTTTTCACATTAGTAGCTTCTCTAAGCTCCTACTGATATTTTAATAGTAGAAGGTCCTCTTGACGGCTTTTCAATATACATCGGTTCCCCTGTTGAGGCGTGTGAACGGAGACTTGGCTTCTATAGTCTCCTTACACTTTTAACACTCTAGCAATCAAAAGGTGTACAATTCAGAGTTACAAAAGTAGGTGTTTTTGTAACACTTGACATTTTTGTGGAATTCATCCTATGATTTGGTTTCCTTCAAGGGAAATATTAATTATATTCTCCTGAATAGGCGAGTCTCATCTTTTTATAACTTTTCTGTATTTTTCGGCTCCTCTGGACGTTTTTTTTGGTAGCCATTTACCTTGTCTGAGTAGCTTTCAGCCTATTGATTTAAAAAAAAATGCAATTCGCTAAGGCCCGTTTACCACTTCCATTCACTGAGTGTGCACAATAAATATGGAACTTAGCCCATCACATCAGACTGAAATTCCAGATGAGCAACTAATGGTGGGGTCGGCTATTTCGCACCTATCGACCGCAAAGATCATTGGTGTCGGGCTGCTTTGGATATGAGTATGTCCGAAGCATGCAGGCCCCATTCAGTACAATGTCCTTCTTTGTGATTGCTCTTGGATTTCAGATATTAAGAATCCAGAATACAGATATAATGATGCAGTATCAGGCCCGTAAGGCAGCGCTAGAGGCTCGTCTTGGTCGTACAGACATTGAGGAGACGTTGTACCATGGAACCGACGAGCAAACGTGTGACAAGATCAACAAGTATGGATTTAACCGCAGCTTCAGTGGTAAAAAGGGTAAGATTACAAATTGTTGAGGGCGCTGCATGGTTGAGTTTGTTTGTTTCAATTTTTTAAAACGTTCTCGTAAGTTTAAATTCCACATTTTACTTTTAAATCTTGGAGCACATACCCTTTACACTGAGATTTCACTCGTGATCTTAGGACCCTTATCCGTGATGTACCCATGTCACGAAAAGCATCAAGACTTACACGTTTGTTATGACACGAATGCCTCACCATAAATCCTGGGAGATTACAAAATAATACTCAACTAAGAGAATGGTTCTGAAAAGAACCAGAGGTATAAACGGTATAAAGAGTTTATACCTCTGGTTCTCAACTAAGAGAACCATTCTCTTAGTTGAGAATTATTCGCACATGGTGTTTCCGCAAACCTTTCATTATTTAGTATCCCCACCATGCAAAGCCTCAAATCTTATTTACAAAATAATAAACCACAGTGCTAGAGTTGCATAAATCCTTCATCGTCCTATCCCGGATTTTGCATTTGTTTTTTAGCAACCGTTTACGGCAACGGGACCTATTTCGCGGCCGAAGCTAGCTTCTCGGCCAGATCCATCTTCGCTAAACCGAACGCCAACAACACAAAGCACATCTACGCCGCCAAAGTCCTAGTGGGAGATTTCACCACTGGTGCCCAGAGTATGGTGGTGCCCCCGAATAAACCCAACAACCCAGATCAGCTATACGACAGCGTGGTGGACAACGTGGGCACGCCCAGCATATACGTCATCTTTCACGATGCCCAGGCTTATCCAGAACACCTCATCAAATACAAGTAAATGAAGCATATAACAGCCGCCAGAAAGTCTTTTGCAATTTCCATAGAATTAGGAATTGAAATCTCTTCGATTGGTGGCAGCAGCGTATTAGTCCTTACGGGTGCAGACCTGCAAATCGACTCCCATAGACCTACGCATACTTTCGAAAGTTATTACAAATACTCACAACTCTCAGATGTTTGAGACACCCATAAAATTAAAGTTTATGTCATATTGTTTGTTTGACAAGTTCTTTTAGCACTTAAAGCAGGACTGTTCTTATCAGAACAAAAAAACTACTAAGCGAAGTTGATAATTAGCAGTATATCTTCTAAGCAGTAGTTATTACCACATGGTGTTACCGCAAACCGAAACGATATTGTTTCCTTTTATTCAAATTTGGTGAATTATCTCATATCTTTTGGGAGAAAATTACATCCAAAGATGATCATCCCGAAAACAAGTCCTGTGGCCCATCGCCATTTTGACAAAATAATGCCTGCGCTCCATTGCAAAAAAAGAGAACAATTAAAGGGCCCAAATTCATAGAAATACAAGCTCACACCTCTGTGCACGGCTTTTTTTATATAAACATTCAAGTTCATGGCCCAGAAAATTCCCAAATTTGCAATGAAATTGAGGGCATACAAATTGTAATTTGGCCCGCGTAGGCAATTCTGGGTCTATTTACAGGTCTACGCCATTACCAGATCCTCTTATATTTAGTTGGTACAGGGCGCCCTTACGAGTTCATGAGTGAAAGCATCACGTAAAATTTTGTCAAACTTCTAAACGTTATTCACTTACATGTACCATTGGCAAGGTGTGGTGTATGTTAAAAACTAAGACCATGTTCTTACCGTACAGCGTCCGGTTAGGTGACGTCATCACTGAGTAACCGCTCAGATATATATATTCCCACTGAATAATTATTCAGATACAAATATGTAATTTAACAGCAGCATGTCGCAAGAAGGCGCTGTTATAAGTGATGACGCCATAAAAACCATTGTTCAAAACATGTCTCTAAAGAAAAGGAAAGCAGTCTTAGGAATACCACTACTCTGCTCATAAAAAAAGAAGGTATTAACGCATCATTTCGTCAGCGTTTTCACAAAGGGACGAATATACGTCCAAAGTCATTTTTTCCCCGATATTCTTTTTATCGGGCGAAATCTTGGCGAAAATCCACAGCATATAACGAACCTTTTGGTGAAGTTTTTTGGTCAAAATCGGGTTTATGTCAATGAAATCATGACAATCAATGTATGGAAAATTGCACTTGAATCGTATTTAAAGTTTTCACGATCAGACACATTCTAAGTTTATCATGTTGTTCTATAGAACAAAAACAACGCGCGTGTAGGCGTTTGAGTTTTTAAGAAGAGACGTATTGAATTTGCCCAGAAACAAAACGCGCGTTTTCACGAAGAGACAAAAATGTCAGCGCGTAATGGGTATGGGCCAATTTGCCCTGCAAAAACAACGCGCGTGTGGCATTTTAGGTTTTCACGAAGAGACGACTCTCTATGGAGATTAATTACTTCGCTTACTCCAAAAGTAATTGTTCTATTATTCTGTAATTGGTACATTTTTTTAATTTAAGAACTCAGCTTACTATCTGTATAAAAAAATAGTCAACATATGCCCTAAAAATTGGCGAAATCGGCATTTCCAAAAGTGACCAACTTTTTTCTGAGAACCACTGTTCTCAAGTTTTTCTGAGAACCACTGTTCAACACCCCGTAGCCAAATTCGTTCCTTCGTGAAAACGCTGACACTCTGATTGAGGAGAGATGTTGTAAACTATTTAAGTTTGGGCCACCGTATTCCAGATGACGACATCATTACGTCACTTTGACTTAAAATTTTGTTTGCAGCATGATTGTCTGTCGACTGACATTTGAAAAGTTCATGAGGGTCGCGTGAGTGCAAGTCTGAATTTTGTGATTGCTTGACTTTGACCATCCGATGACCATGGAAGGAAGGAAGGAAAAACGAAAAAAAAATAACATCTTTATTTTAATTGATAATCATTGTCTGTGTATTTGATGATATTTTCATGTAATATGATAGTATTAAAGTGGCAATAATATTTAAATGACATTTGCTTAACCATTATTATCAGTGACTGCTTCAATGGACTTTGAATTAAGAAGAACATGATTTCCAGTGTCCTAGTTATTTTGTGTTTAGCATTTTTATACTCAGTATATAGGGATTTAATTTGCAAATTATCCTAATGTATGGTAGATAGTCGATTATAATTACATGCAAACATTAATCGTGTTTGAACTATGAACTCTTCCAAAGCAATAATCAGTACCTTTGAGCATGTTATCAATACAGTTCTTATTCCATTTTTTAAACATTATTCCTGGGTTAAGGGTAGGCCTTTAGTGTTGTTTTTAAATGTGGGATCGAATGGTATGTGCTTCATGTTGACTTTAAATTTACATTCAATGATTTGCAAAAATGGTCTAGGCCAAAATTGTTAACCACAATAGAGGACCGATTTTGAATAATTGGATTGGTTTCGTAAATACTTCTATTGTATAAGAGTAAAGTGTGCGCAAAATGTGACAGGTACTTTAAATTTACTTAAAAGTATTCTTCAAAATATTCGTTGAAAGCATCTTTGTTTCGTTTGACAATGAATCGGTTTTTGTAGCAATTAATTTGATTAATTATGATATACAGTACAGTATGCTTATATGAATTATGAATACATGTCATATAAACAGAGCTATCAGTTGTAGTCAGCCGTGTGTCTTCTCATGCTCATTATGTTTATTATTAAAAAAAGGTAAATAAAGTTGATGAGAAATTATGAGAGCCATTATTTAATCTTTAGATATCAGTTAAACAAATGACATGTAGTTTGAGATATATTTCAGATATATGATTATGTAATAAAACCGGAGTAGGTAAAACAATTAGGTACTCAAGGCGCTGGAAATTATGTCTATTATTAAAGAAAGGTAAATAAAGTTTATGAAAATATGACACCCATTATGCAATCTTTAGATATCAGTTAAACAAATAACATGTATTTTGAGATGAATTTCTAAGCAAATTTTATTTCGAAGTGGTTGTGTGAAATCGGAGATGGTATGCATGAGACTTCAGTACGTATAAGCATAAAATTAATAAGCGAGTTTCAGTGCTCGGCCATTCCAAATTTGTTCACCAAAAACATGTCTGCTGTTTTCTGTTTCTTATTGGTATTCTTTCACATTGGGTAGATATAGAAATGAAAATAATTTTCTGACAAAGGAACGAGAGTGAAAGTTGTGATTAATACTTTAACAGCCGTCGAAAGTGTTTTTGGGCAGCTAGGAAAAAACAGGATGCTAAACGGGAACAAGAGGACGTATATCGCGTTTTGGAAATTACTCAATTGTACTTACATCCCCATTAGAAAAAGAATTCTGTTAAATGTATACCGTTTAGAATGCTTCGGTGAAATTAAGACAGACGTTTACAAGAATATGGACTAATTATGCCACCACCATATGAAATGTGACACTGTCCCTAAACGGGGAAGGTTGTCTACAAAAAGTGGTTATGCAAAATGTAAATCTACACGCGAATATTTCATTTACTGGAAAAGGTGAAAATAATTTGACTCTCTTTGGTCTTTGGTTTTAAGCCTCCCGCCTTTTTTTTATAAAAAGGCGCCCCCAAAAATGAAAAATTTGCATCCGTTATTTTACATTAGCATACAATCATAGTTTGAACATTGTACTTAAGGTCATGGACTATGATACAGAGCCTCGATTGTAGGCAATCGTGCCTTACACCTCGGTTTAGACTTCAACACAGTACTTTGGGAATTCCCGTTGTACACAATAACCAAATATTAGTTTGCAGTGCGTTTCATATTCGGCATATAAATACAGGTGTTCAGTCAACTAGTGTGGTCTTGCTGTACATAATGTCACCATAACCGTTTTGCTGACCGTGTAACCGTTTAGTGCCTTCACGACAGTCCCTTTACAACTGGACACATTAAAGGCTATTATGGCTGCATTTAACCAGCCACAGAAAACATCTGTATTCGTTCGCGCTCCCCCAATCGGATCTGATGCGCAGCAGTCCGCATTCCGTGACACATTATGGATCTATTTCCAGAAGAAACGAGTGAGCAACGACAGCGACGTACAGGATGTGTGTGTCCTGTCCTCTGACGATGAGGCACTATGGCTGAAGGTTACTTTCAACGGGCCGTCTGGTGAGTTGAATTTCTTGCCATAAGTTGAATTAGCGACAATGACCTCCTCTTTTGAATTCGATGTGCAACTGCGTCATGTAGTAGCCCACAAATATTTCCGCAGTGTATCTGTGTGAAGATTTCAAAAGAAGAGGTCATTGTCACCACCATGGTTTATTATAAAAACGGATTAGAATTGCGCCATTGCTTAGAACACTGCAGCCCATCTGGATAAATAATACGTCGTGGGAAATAGACATTATTTTAGTTGCACAATTTATGGAATGTTTTTTTCTGTTAATTTCTGGGGCCTAACAATAATTGAGGCCTAACAATAATTGAAACCTCTCCAAGCTTTTGCTCAGTTAAATATTTGTGCATATCTAGTCCAGCCCCTAAACAGTATGGCCCCTGAATTAAATTATAAGGGTTATGTACAGAGAAATATTTTGTGAGTCGCGTGATAGTGGGAATTCCCAAAATCGCAATGTGAAAATTCCCCCATTGAGTTATTGGGTATGTGAACTTTGCACCCGACTCCGGAGATAAGCTAGTGCAGACGGAGGCTGAATTTACTAATTACCAACAAGGTATCACAAAGTGTTCTTTCAGCAAAACGAAAACAATTCACATAGGGATGTTTGTGATTTTTTTTTCGTTTTGCTGAAAGAACACTTACCTTTTTTGTGATCCGTCGACAGAAATTTAAAACGGTGTTTGTGTTCAAAACTTGAAAAGTCGAGTGATTTGAATGATTCTTGTACTCAAACAAAGCCTATTAATTTGGCTTTAGTATCCTTCCTTTTGAAAGCGCTTCATGCAGAACTTCATTAAACAAATGGTCATGCCTTTTGGGTTTCCTTTTCTTTACTCACCCTGTATATCAGTAAACAAATTATTTAAACGTACACGGTACTTCCGGTTTGTTGACGTCATCAGTTAAAATGTTCAAGCTACATATTCATTTAGTTCAGACAGGATAAACGTTCATCATGCAGTGAACAGAACCTCTGAAAATATTGAAATTACAATTATTATGTGTGTGTATCAACAACACATAACTTTCGGTTTGATGTCTTCAAATATTTGGAAGCCCAATGTCAACATTGGACAGGGTAAAAAAAAACAGTACGAACACAGTCATTGGACACGGATCAAATGACGAATTTAAATGTAAAGGAAAGAAAACTGATCAATTTTGAATTTTCCCGAAAAAAAATCCGGTCTGATGACGTCACGATTCGCAAAGTTCTTTGAGGTTGTACGAAGAATATAAGGGCAATTTTGTAAAATTGTAACGAATGGTATTTAAATTCAAAAGTTTTATTTATCTTTTGACGTACCGCTAGAGGGCATCCTTTTGGGTAATGACGTCTTCATGCCAATCTTTGTTTGACATTCCTCACTAATTATTTGCATAAATTATATAACTAGAGTAATGCTTCGGTTTTTAAGCACCACTCGGGAAGAGACTCGATTTATGTTCAAAGTTACAAGTTCATTTCCAGGAAAAAAAGAAGAAACTAGAGGTTAGCGTTTCTTGAGTTACAAACGCAGAGTGATCGGGCAGACATCTGTTTCATTAAAGACAGCCCACTTAAGTTATGAATATTTTTATCTTGGAACAAAGGATCAAGAAACCTCTCAGTACAGCACGGTGGTGCAACGCAACGCACGACATAATGGGAGACGTATATAAGCACACACACTGCAAAATGGAAAGGGTGACGTGACGGAACGACGCGACACCTGAGTGTGTACAGAAACAATGGAGAATGCGTGGCGGCACAACAGTTGAGCCGTTGCGTCGCATGTATTGGCGTCGCATGTTGAAAAGGCGACACGATGTGTCGTAAATAGTTAACCATACAATTTGTCCCATAGGTTTTAAACACGTTTTCATTGTACAAGCCACCTTCGGAACTGTTTTTTTTTCAATACGATCAAATTTGAACTTTGCATAGTTATTAACCATCATCTGAAGATGGGTCAATGCGACGTCATCAGGGGTCACGTGACGTCAATTTTAAGGTTCATTTTTACAGTCCTGTAACTATTTTACAGTGACCGCAATGCGATTCTGGTATAATTACAAACCAAGATTTCCGCCAAAACCATCACTGACTACGGATCAACAACATCTTTCAACATCAGTAAACACAGCAGGATTCTGGAGTCTTAGCACGCCAAGTTTCCCGCAACAATCACTGACACAATGGAATGAACAACCTGATCCGCGCCAACACTGAGTCACGTGTTAGACGTTGAGACCATACGGTTGAACAGTCCGAAGACGCTCCATCCACAAAGGAGCTAAGACTTACCCGACTTCGGAACCGGGATGATATTAATAAAAATGCACCACTGATCTGGTATTTCCCCATTCTCATATAACTTGTTGACAACGTCGAGTACGAGGTCGTCGATGGGGACATACTTCAGGACCTCTGGGACGACACTATCCTCCCCATAGCACTTCCCAGCCTTGTACACCCCCTTTTGCCTTGATATACTCCTCGTGGTTGAATGGACCATCCACCATGTCCAGGTCCTTGAACACTTGTTCCACCTCCACCTGAGCATCCAACACCTCTGGTTCAGCACCACGAAGGTTTTGAAGTGGTTGTACCATGCCTCAACCTGTCGCTCATCGGTATCTCCCTTGATCTGAGAGGGATAAGGAGACTTTCTACCAGTAATCTCGTTGATCAGCTTTCAGCTCATCGCGTGCATTTGGTCGACTAGGACCTTCTTGTTTGTAGTCTGCTACAAGATATCTGTAGGCCATCCGATGAGGCTTTCGCCCACCTCTTCGCCTTGGGAACCTTGTCCATGCAGACCTCCGCGGCTCTTCGTTTGCTTTCACAAACTGGTCATAGCGGTCGGTTGAAGATTCCCGCTCCTCCGTCAATACCTGGAGCCGATTGTGAGCTTCTATGGTGTACCTCTCCTGTAGGTTCATGTTTCCCTTGAGCTTTCCCCATTTGTACTTCACCCTTCTCGTGACTGCCTTTCTCAGTGCTTGGAGGCTGAGACGCACCTTCGTCACCACAACTCTATGATCTGATCCTACCGTAGCGAAGATAATGTGGGCGCAAGAGATAATTATGCTGTTACGCCATTTCCTCCTGGTCACGATTTCGACCCTGCTGGTGACAGCCACGTTTACAGCCTTCCCTCTCGCTTTTCTAACAGCGTGTTGTTGGCAAGAAGAGAGTAGTTCTCTATCGGTTCCAGCAGACGCACCCCTTCATCAATCGTGACTTGATGAAAAGTGAAAGGAACGTCTCTCTGACCCAGGCGAGCATTGTAGTCTCCAAGGATGGCAAGGAAGTGATGCTTGGGAACAGCCTCTACCGCTCGTCTTACATCATCACAGAACTTCCTCTTCTTCTCTTCGAGTGCTAAGAGAGTTAGCGCTTAGGCCACTACGGTGGAGAGGACTGGATTGATTTTGAACATGCAGTGATTACTCTACAACGATTAGCAACCTCTGTGCCTCTCTATACTCAGCATGTGCCCAACCCAACCAGTTGCCGCCTGAGCTTCGTTTCTCCAAGCCGAAGCCGTGACAAGGTTGTAAAACTCAATCATGTTGGTAACCACGATTTCTCTTATTCCATCAGCAAGCACCCTCCTGTTCTCCTGGATCCAAGACAGGGCCACTCTGTGTCTCCTCATCCTATGCACTAGCTCCTTGACCCTCTAATTGTCCTCCCTGATTTGTTTACACATTCATGGTGGCATTGAGTCCAGCTCCTCTTACATCTTAGTAGCGCGTCGGTTCTCCGGCACCCGTCAGCTGCTCCCCTTCCCAAGGCATCTTGTTCCTTGGGGTTTGATGGAGCACCATCACGATGTTCACAAGATGAGCGTGCACGAATCCCCTCGACTCCGGCCCTGGCAGTATACGATTCTTCATCGGATTTACGATCATGATTGGGCTTTTTATTTGCGAAAGTAGTGCTCGGGTGGTCGCAACTCCTCTCCTGTGACGGGTGGTTTGAGATAAGAGTTTTCCTTCTCTTACGAGGGCTGCCTTGCCAGGTTTATGAGCCCCTCCTGCCCAGGTTTGGAATCCAAGTGGGATCCCAGGACTATTTGACCCATATCCCCGGGCAGTGGTTGACATGGCACCAGGGCGTGTCCACATGCCGGTGAGCCTGAACACCATGTCTCTTGGGCCAACTGCTGCCCCAAGATCTCCCACAGTTCAGCCTGGGATCGCAAGATGCCAAGTTACCGTGTGCTGCCACGAGGACTGCAGGTATCTTGATGTTGGAGAGGCTATATGTACTGGCAGGGGAAGCGTTACGCACTCGGCTCCCCTTTTGACCACAAATGGGGCTAGTCAGCGGCAGCAGCGTAAGATAGAAAGTGGGGTGTGCAAAATTAACTACGACTACACTATTGCACTAGACGCCTCATACACACCATGTGAGGAGCACTATATAACAAACTTTTGCCCACTTTCACACTAACATCATGTTCATTGCCCTCATTTTCCTTATCCAATTGTTTTCCTCAGCCTTCCCTATTTTCACCCCCTTTTGCCAATTTATACTAATGCCACTTTCATGACTACTCTATTTTTCCCCCGGCATCCTTCCTTCCTTTAACCCCTTCTGTTCCTTTACCAGCACAATCCTCTGTTTCATTATCCCATTTGATCGCCACCCACTGGTTTGCTGACACTGGTTTGTTGGAATGTTTCTCATTCCAACCCTGCATGTTTGTGTGTTCCCTACATGTTGTATTTTGTTCCTCTGTCATTTGCCTCTAAAGAAGTCCTTGCTAAGACCCCTTTTACACAGGGCAGCGACCTTTGGGACTCATAAAACTGGCCAGGTCGCTGTTTATAGAGGCTCATAGGAGGCCGAATGGTTGCCTAGGTCGTTCAAAGGTGGTACACAGGATGTTCAGTCATCGCTATGGATGCCATGGTCGTCGTACAGATTTGAACATGTTTAAAACAGTCGCACAAAGATCGCCGAGGAGGCTGGTTGCTCAAAGGTGGCTCAAATGAGACAGAAGGCAGGCACAAGCATTGCCGTGATTGCAGAATGGATGCACAATGGTCGGCCTATGGTCGCCACGTAATAGATCCGTTCAGTTGCAAATTTAAAGGGCCTGTCACATTATATGCGCTCTCATAGGAGACCTTACGGCGACCATTTCTTTCCATAAATTTAACAATCGCAGCGAGGACGCAACAAAGTGACAACTTTCTGTCTCAAAGAAGCTCAAGCTACCTTCATACTGTGCTCTTCCCGCGCCTACGATGCGTTCAACTCGCTCTTTATGCGCCCCTGTCAAGCCAAATTACTCGATCTAGTCGCTGCCGCTGCGCTGTCACTGCGCCCACACTACGCTCTGCTCACTGTTGATACGTCCTAGTAGCATGCGTCGCGCTCTCTATTCGACCAAAATACGCTCATGTGACGTCACTTGCACTGCATAAATACCACGACAAAACGGTCAATACAAAGTCCAGTTTAAAAAAATTATTCTACAAGTTCATCGCAGTCGAGTTACTTTCTCATGAAGACTACGTCGACTGCCTTGCGCCTAAGCTGTCTCAATGCCATTTCAATGTCGCACGATTCACGCTCGCACAGCGCCCGAGTTGCGTCATTACGGCGCCCTGGCCAGAGCGCAGAGGTGTTGCTCATCAGAGACCATTAAGACCCTCTGGCGCCCATCTGGCGACCTATGTAGCTGTCGCTGCGATCTAGAAGTTGTTGTTGCGCCCTAGCTATTTTTCAAGGACGCAGTGAGAGCGCATATAAGATCGCAGACAGTGTGACAGGGCCTTTACCGACAATCTGGGCGATGCTTCTGCCTCCCTTGTGCCTCCTTTGGCCGACCAATAGCGTGCATTGAACGATGACTGTGGCGACCGCTGTGCCTCCATTCTGCGACCACGGCAACCCTTGAGCCACCATGGCCGTAGGTTGCACAGGGGAGGCAGGCAAGTGGCTCAGTAAACGCACAGGTCGGCGCTCGAAGCTCGACATAAAAATGCCCGAAAATTGCAGTTTCGGTGGTTCAAGGGAGGCACAAGGATCGCTGGAGCAGTTACATAGAAACATGATTATCTGGGCTTAGGCGACCATAGAGCGTCCTGACCATTTTTTGGTCGCTCATAGTTTGTACAAAGGTCGCAGCCCTGTGTAAAGGGGGCTTAAGGATGAAATATTAGGCCGCTTTAATTTGTTTATATTCTTTTTCATGAATTGTTAATCTGATGGGGTAAATACCTTATATTAGCATAAAGCAACATTCGAAGATAAGTGAGTTGCATTATTATAACCGTGCGGTAAGTTTATTGTTCTCATGTTATGGCATTACGAATATTTAATGAGGCAACATTGTAGCCATATTATCTCAACAATACGACGATTCCAGTTCTTTACACAATACATTATCTTGATCTGAAAATGTGCCTTCTGGAATTTAAGGGTCACGACCCTTACTTTCTGTGTTACCAAAGTGTTAATTATAGACTCCGATTATTATCTCTCACTAATTATCACTCTGTTGGGGTTAATACCTTATGAGCATGAAGTGTCATTCAAAGATAAATAGTTTTTTTATGAAGATTACCGTATTTAGCCTTGTATTCTAATGTTATTAAGTCAGGAATAAGTCGGCAATTTCGTGGTCATCTTCTCTCAGTAATATGATAAGGTATGAATGCCAAGTCTTTGCATATTGCATTATAGTGTGTTTAAGGTGTGCCTCCTTAAATGTCAAGGTCATTTGACCCTTATTTCCGGTGTAACAGGAAGTGCAATTTTAAAAAGTTACAGTTTTTTTGACAAATCATAAAATCATTCTGTACCATCCAATAGACAATCAAAATATTATGGGAACAATCAAAATATTATGGGAGTTGTTCAGTTACAACCACAATCTCTAGTGAACCATTAAAAAGGTATATTTTTGTCTGGAGATCGCTCAAATTTAGATTTTGATATTGATTGCTTACCAGCTCTGGGTCAGAGAAAAAAAATCCACATAGTGCCCTTACACTTTATGGAGATAATGTTCATTGTGAACCCCATTTGTTTACATTCGGCTCGGCAGCGAGTTTTGTCCTACCTGTACATTTTTCCAGGAGTGAATGAAGCCATGGAATTTCTTCGCGCAGTAATTACATGCAAACATCAATATTGATTATTGAAAGTATGGTTATGTGAAGGTTCACATTCCAATTTTTAATGATCTTTCCAACTAATATCATATCGCGGTAAGCGCGTTTTCGAGTCGAGGATGGTGCGTGCTCTCTTGAAAGTGTCCTTAAACAAAAGTCATTATACATTTTTTTTGGGCGGCATGTTTTTATTTTCACATGATGAATGTGAAACAGAGTAATGTTTTTGTATTTACACACCCACTGATATTGTCGAACACAAGCAGTGATACTCACTTACATAAATTTCGGATTTAATTTTCCCCCTCCTTTTGAAATTTTTTATTATTATACTTCCTTTGGGAGTCGTGATTTTGGATGATTTCAACTATTGTTTGTGTGTTTTGTTATTTTTCACAGGCGTTAATGCCGTTTTAGCTAAAGAACACCACGAGCTGATTTGGGGGAAAGAAACTCTTCCTCTTCAAGTTCAGTCGTTCTTCCCAGGTTCAGGGTTCGCAGCACCACCCGTAGAATCTGATTTAGATATTGAGATTCTAAATTGGGTGGGTATTAATCGTAGTGTATAGCAGCCCGAATTATAGACACTTCGGTATCAATGTTTTTGTTATTGGTTTAATCGGCTTTCCGTTTTTAATAGGTTATTGTTTTTAAGTTACATTCCGCAGGTCCAGATTATTAGCAGTAAAATATATTATTTAGTAATTTTTTGTAATAGTGCTGTTTCTGTCAACGGTTTGCGGACTTTCTGTTTTTAATGAGTTATCAGTTTCATGATGAGTTACATTTCGCAAGTTTCTACACAGATATTGGTCAGACTCTGTGTGAAAACTTACACATTTTGAACGGTTTTGAAAGCAGGACACATTACACATACAGGACGATGAATTTGGCGCAAGTACAGGCGGGGCTTGGCGTGCTGAAAGTATATCTGATCGCTCCCTATCATCTCGGCACGAGGGCAACCCCTTTGGCAGGTCAGCCGGCTGGAGGTCGCATCAGGCCAGCTGCTATGAGAAATCGACACATACACCTCATCACGCTCGAGACCCCTTTGAGCCATGTTTAGCGAATTCTCCAGCACCTTCACCCATGGCGCCTGTTACTGCGTCTCCATCTACGGCACCTTTGAAGGCTCCTGGCCATCTTGATGGAAACTCCGCAAGGGACAAGAGTGCACCTTCTGCTCTTCAGATGGGTCTACGTGAAAGGGTTCCAGGCACCGCTGTTCGTACAACTCTTACCCGTGAACACAAACCCGTTCCCGCAGAAGAGGAGGGGAAACGGGTATGTATAACTGTGCTACATTGTAGTGTGTGAAACCCTCCATTTTAGATTGAAGTTGTACATTTTGAAAGTAGACCGTCGGGCAGGCCTGAAAAGATCGTGCTGTTGGATAAAGCGT
This sequence comes from Patiria miniata, assembly GCF_015706575.1. Lineage (NCBI taxonomy): Eukaryota > Metazoa > Echinodermata > Asteroidea > Valvatida > Asterinidae > Patiria > Patiria miniata. Next base: position 27,660,456 of record NW_024037076.1, on the reverse strand, counting down.
TGTATCTCCGCCCTATATAACAGAAAATCTTTCTAAAAAAATGAACATCATGATCCTCTAAAAGTCTTTGTGCAAATCAACGACTAATTACAATATCACAAGTCAGGAAGTAAAGCTGTAGTTCTACGTCATTTTGTATTACCATTAAATATGACCTGTGAATTTGAGTATGATGTCATTCCTGAAGAAAGTTTTGTTGCTGCCGTGGCGTTGCAGAACTCCATACTGTTTTGGTACAGAAGGAGAAGGGTATACATCACAACAGGTTGAATGGCATTTTAAAGGCCAATCCTCCACGAATTCCTCCTAGGAATTAATCTGCAAAGCCAGACAATAACTTGGCAATATCCTCCTTCGGACCACAACATTTATTGTCAAAGGGGAAATGTTGTGTTTCGAAAAAAAGCCTTTCAGAGCTAGCACGCAAACATTAAGCCTATGACGTAAATGTATTATTAATGTTGTCGAAATGTTTTTGCATGCAGTGTACAAATTAATTAATCATCTCTGTGATCGTTTGTGCTTGATGACTCCTAGGATAACCAAGGCCAGGAAGAGGAGTGCGTTCATATAGTTGAAGTGACCAGTTTCAAATCCACAACATCGGAGGAAATGCTGCGGCTGTATTTTGAGAGTCCGCGTAAATCTAAAGGCGGTGAAATAGAAACGTGGGAGATGGACGCCGAAACCGGGACCATCCGAATTAAATACAGCAACCCATCAGGTATACCCTTGTATGCGCGTTGTCCTTGTTTGATGTGTGTCCTAAATGGTGACTGACCTCACGGGTGTCGCTACAGGGGGGTGGTGGTAAGGGGGTCTCCCATTAGTCAATATACACAATCATGGTGTTGTCGGCAAAATAGAAAATGAAGAATGGAGAAGGAAGGGGAAAGGAAGAGGAATGAAGAAAAAATGGAGAATGTAAATAATAAACACCGCTGCTCAAAACCCTGCCAAGCTAAAATCAGGTTCTGCAACCCATGGCAAAAGATTGTAGACATTCTGTCATGTCGGCTTGAGCTGCCGCACGAGGCGCTTTATATACGGCGGTTGACAGCTACAGCTGTGCAAAACACACGCACGTGCTCGCTCGCAGGCAGTTACGAATTGAGCTGATTCTTAGCGACGACTCAAAATCATGGATCAAGCTAAAAAAAGGGCAAATCTCGAATGACAGTCAAGAAACAGTTTTGATGTGATGTTTGTGATGTAATATATCAAACTTTGATGACCCATCTCCATCTCCTTAAGGAAATGCCTCAGATTGCACCAAAGAGCGTCAACAATCCACAATTTTCCCGGGGCCCTTTAGCGGGCCCCGGACCCAACGCACTCGGCGCTTTACGCTCCGTGCTCGCCGCATATATAAAATGTCACTTTAGGATTTAAAGACCCCCAGTCTGGGTTCAGGGAACGGGCCTGATCACGGTATGCGGACACGTACTGAGCGTGTGCACGCTGTTTTGCGACGAGTAAATGTCGAAAACTTTTCAATATAATGATAGGGCTAGATTTTGACGATCATTTACTTTTGAAGTTGAATTTATCCCACTGAAAAATTAAATACATTCAAAGTAATCAACATAATAATTAACCATTCATATATTTGTGGAAAAAGTTAGAAATGACGTTAAAAGGATCATTTTGGGCGGAAAATATGAACTACGCACATTTTGCGTGACGGTCCGTCTGCAAAATTCATGATGGCACCCCCGCCCCATTCAAAATGGTCTAGGACGCCCATGACTGTCCTCAACGATAAACGTTACAAACGTTTGTATATTAACGAAAATGTTATAGATGGGGAAGTTGAGGAAACATTCACTAGGTTTTTTTCTTCATATTCCTCTGCATTCACCTGGTCACTTGGCAAAGTCATAGAGGGAAATGAGCTTTATATATTGTCTATGTTAAACAACTGTTAGCCGGATATTTTGATCAAGCAGATTTGTTTGATTAAGATCTAAATGTAGACTGCTTCCTAATTGCTTTGACCCACTGAGATGGCCTAGGCATGCCAGGTTCAGATATATATCTCTCATTAAATGAAATTCTTTGCTATATTAGGCAATTGCAGCTGTCTGGAAACAGTTACATTGTATTACCCAAGTTGTTACCAATTCAGGCAAAACCTAATGTCTGTTTTTAAGTGACTTGATCGTCAACACTGGGCTTATGATATGATGTTTTATCCGTAGTTGCAAGAGCGGTGGCGGGGAAAACTCACAAGCTCGGAGGCGTAAAACTGTCGGTGAGCCTGTTTGTCAAGAGAAAAACCCGCCCTCGTCCAGTCAAGAAGCAATGCTTGGTTCTCAGAGGGATCCCGGATGGGTGCCCTATGGAGCATGTGGAGCTTTACCTGGAGAACTGCTCTGGTATGGATGAGCCAATTGTCAAGTACGGGGAGAAACCTGGAACAGCATTGTGTACATTTGCACAAGACATCCCAGGTAATTAGTGTCATTACCATGATAACCATATACAGGGTGTCTCACAAAAACCGAACCCTTTCAGATCGGGTAAATATTTTTTGAGTTATGGCCAACTCAAAATAAGTGCCGATATTTCATTCTGTCCACAGTCTCGATTGTCATTAATTTTTGTAAGGAACGTAAGGGAATTGGGGTGGGGGTAGTTTTGCTTTCTTTAATTTTTCAATCTCCATTTATTTTGCTGATTTTATGTTTAATTTTTTTCCAACAATGTACATGTATTCCTTTGGAAGTAATGGTAGTCCTGAAAAGAACTGTTTGATTAACTTCTTAGATGTTTACTTTGCTGCTTTGCCTCTGCCCTCTACTTGGTATCCTTTTTTGTTTTAGAAATTCAAGTTTCGGCCCTTGTTCTTATTGCAGCAGTCAAAATATCAGTTGCCGTGGACAAAATGAAAAAGCGGTGCTTGTTTTGAATTGGTCATAACTCAATAAATATTTACCTGATTGGGAAGATGTTTACGTTGTTGAAAAGCTGTATGTATATATGCGATGTATTTTTTTAAACTGTGAAAAAGAGGACGTCAAAAAGAGGGAGATACTCTGTACTTTTTTTAATCCATGTATTATTAATAAGGTGGTAATTAATTGTTCAAGTTTACACAAAAGACAAGATACAATTTCAGGCTCAAACCGGTGGGTTTGTTTTAATTGAAATTGATGACTACTAACCAAAAAAAGATCGAAGTCGATTTGAATCTGTCACATGGTTAATTCTACGTCAGTTTGAATGAAATTGATTGGTACGCGTTTGAAATCCTGTTTATATGTTACGCTATCATATACCATCCATGCATCCGTATTTCCATTTCACATTTTGCAGCAATTGTGTCGACGTTAGTTTCACATGTATGTCTTTGACTGTTACACAGACTTGCAGAAAGTCATACGGAAGGTTTGCTCAAAGAAGCTACAGAAAGCCCGGGTGACAGCTGAAGTGGTGCACGAGTCTGACTGTATCCTGGTGCAAGGTTTGTTTGTATTAACGGTTCTCAACCTTTCCTACGTGTTATTTAAAAGCATGGGTCTATCTTAACTCGAATCGAATTCAATATATTCGAAACTGAGATCTTGTGTGTTTTATATCAAAACAAAAATTAGGTACTGTTAATTAAACGATTCATGTTTTTTTTCCAGGATTGACAGACAAAATGTCTTTGGAGTTTATCGAGCTGTATTTTGACAACAAAAAGAAGAGTGGTGGCGGTGGTGTGAGAGAAGTATTGATAGGAAGTGCAGAAGACCAGGCAATTGTGTACTTTGAGGACTGGAAAGGTATGAAGAAACTTAGCATAATTTCACTTCCATTTGCTTGCAAATAAAAAAAACTTTCCAAATTTGTCAACAGCATTTTAATTTCATGATAATCACTGTACTCTTTTGGGGCAATTTGTGCGAAAAGGCCTCCCAAAATTATCGGGCCTATAAACACCAAACAAGTGACTGTCAGTATATGCGGTTTGCGTTATGTCTTTTAAGTTTTCAAAATGCTGCTTGAATTCCTTGCCGGTTTTTTAAAGGGGAGTCTGAAATATTTTCTGTTCGTAGTTGTTGCTGATGTATTGTCCAAGAAAGGACCTCACAAGGTGGGCAGCGCTGAAGTGTCGGTTGAAGAATACCATGACTGCTTGGGACGACTGAGTGAATTAGATGTTCCAACGCCACACACCCCTAAGCCAATATCTGTGCAGGTACCTCAGGACATCATGGAATTCATCTTTGGAGCGAAGGGCAAACACACAAAAAAGAAGTTGGTGGTAGAGTTGAAGCAGGTAAGAGCCCTCCTACACTGGCCCGATGGTGACAAGAAAACGGCCGCCAGACTCGAACCCATACCGGAGGACGGACAGCGTCAGTATTCTTGGCTTAACTGGTCTCAACGGTGCGACGAGGTTTTGACAGGCTTTCTGAATAGATGCAAATCAACTGCAGTTGATGTCCCGAGTTCGTTGTGGAAGGAAGCAAGTACCAAACTGGCAAAGGTCAAGGCCACTCATATCTGCTCAGACCTGGATGACCAGACTCACTCCGTACAACTGGTGGGGGAGCAACAAGATGTAAACGCAGCGGCAGCTGACATCATGGTTCTCATCAAGGAGTTGCAAGCAAAGGCTGATAGTGATGCCCAGCCAACAAAGGAGGAGATCGTCATGCCACCAAATGAGCTTAAGATTTTCACACAATGCGGTATTCACCGTAAGATGGAACAGATGTTCCCAGACCTGAAAATCACCATCGCATCTTTTCAAGGGCAAATGGGGCTGATCCTGGAAGGAACGAGGAAGAATGTCGTGGAAGCAGAGTTATGGATGAGGAGACAAATGGATGGACTGAACAGAATGGAGTTTCAGACGGGAAGAGGCAAAACGGCGATCATTCGCGATGTTTCCGACAAAATACACGAGATATTTAGGTCAAAGGATATCAACGTTGCTTGCACCATTTCTGCAGATGGCAAAATCATGATATATGGGTCCAGCGAAAAGGATACATCTCAGGCAAAAATGTATATTGATCAGGAAATAGAAGAGGATGTGATCCGTATCAACGGGCCTGCTGTGATAGCTGTTCTGAAAAGCCAAGATGGAAGCCAGTTAGTCGCAGGCATCAACAAAAATGTATTTGTCAAGGCTGACATCAATTATCATTCGGGTAAGAAAAAAGTATTGAGTACTCCAATTACTTTTAGAATTTATGTTTTATTACGTGAATGCTTTAATTTGCCCTATATTATTACTATTTTGTCTTTTGCTGTGCTTGTTCTGCAGGAAATATAGAGCTCGCTGGATTCCGACACGAGTTGAAAGGAACCAAAAAGCACATTCTGGCATTCTTGAAGGATACTGTCAAAGTAAAGGGTACCATCCGCACTAACAGAAGCAAGGTTCGTATGATCAACACATATAACGGCCAGGAACTGACTGATTTTATGGCCAAACACCAGAGAGACCAAGTCATCATCCAGCCACAAATGAGTGGACACAACGTGGGGTTTCTTGTCGAGGGAAACGAAGAAGGCATGGATGCTGCCAGTCAGTTCATCAGCCAGCTTGTGGCTGGAATCAAGGAGAAACCATATCCTGTCTCAAAGATCGCGATGGTTCAGCTCTTCCGTGAAACCGAAGGAAAGAAGTTTCTCGAATCCATCGAGAGGGAGCTCGAGTGTGTGATCGACGTGATTGGAGAAAATGAAAACGACGACGAGCAATCAGAAGGTGCTACCGAAAGTCCATCTTAGACTAACATCGAACAGGCATATTTCTAGTTTCCTAGCTGTCTTTTTGATTTTACCGCAACTCATGCGGAAAAGCATATGTTTTGGTTCTGATTTTGTTCTTCCTTTTAGGATTTTCCGCATAAATGTTCAAAAAAAAGAGAACGAAAAATACCCCGCTTTGCACGTCATTGCACCTGGTAGCGAAATTTTGACTTAGCCAACACGTGACACGCGTACGAAAGTCGCATTTCCACCCGGAAGAACTATTCCAAATTACAAAAGCGGGTGTCATCAGGATTCAGAGAAGTCTACTTCACGTCCAAAAACTCATTTTGAAATATTCGAGCACCTCAGACACTGGGCTAATATGAACACAATTAGGGGCCCTTGAAAATGCACCTTTGTGTCCAACTTAACCTTATTTTCAACTTTCATATTTCCGTCTTCAAGTTTGTTTTGGTGCCTTTTTTTAATACTAATTCGAATTTTCATATTGAGCAAAAGTGTGATGTTATTCCAGGCAAAAACCTCAATGTTGCAATTAGTTTGTGGGCAAAAAATTGCCAGAATGTTTAATAAATCACCGTCGTGAACTTTCGGTTCTTTAGTGATTCGTTGTTGTGTCAGTAAGCCAATGAGCAAACTTTTCTGCCAAATGTTTTCAATGAGCAAATATTTGGATTCACAATTTCAAACAAACAAAAAACCTAATATGAACAGTGTCTTCTTGGAAAGACATCACGGCAACATCGCCCTCAGTTTTCCGGAAAAGCATGAACATTGTTTTAATGTTTAAAGAAGTGCACTTGCAGTAAAATTAACCAAAAAGAGATGTCAATTAGTTTTCCTACACTTAAGAGGATTAGAAAGTTGTTCCAAATATGTTCCTAAGAAATACTCACTTCATGGGCCCTTTAATGCAGAAATCCTAAACTACATGTTACCCTATATTTCCCTATTTTTCATGCCTCGATTTTTCAGCCAACCGACTTGGCACTGTTTAAAATCCGACCCACTTACAACTTGGCACACTGGCAGAACACCAACAAAAGACATACCACGAAGCATGACGTCACAATGACGGCATTGCTGGTCACGTGAGACGGCTGTAACGTTGCATTCCTTGCAGGCCAAAATCTCCTGAATTGCGCGTCCGATTGGGTTGAATGTTTGCACGTACCTATACCGTGATGTGTTATTGGCATTTAAGGTAATGTTATATGATGACATTATCGCATGATTTTACAGTATATGGATATTTAAAATTTTGATATGCATTGCCGTTTCTCTCGAACGCAGTACGCTATATTCAAAATTATTTTTATTACGTTTGTAAGGACATACATACGTGCACAAAAAAGTGATAAATGTGTGACGTCATGATTACGTCATCACAAATATTATTTTTCAAATGACATACAAACCAAAGTCGGATCGTCACGAAACTCGGCAGACACTAAGATGTTGTCATTATAATATAATTTATGTCATGATCAAGTCATCGGCTGATGTTTAACGAATTTTGAATTTTACATTTGTTTTTATGCTTCGGAAATTTTACAGTGTTTTTAATCGGATCAAGCCTAAACATGACACGAACGTAGACCGCTTTACATATGCTAACGTTGTCAAGTGTCGTCGTGATGACGTCATAATATGTCGTATATCTACAGAAATACGGACCACATTGGCTTACAACTTTGTAGGTAAATAGTCGGGCACCAGTTAAACATCAACAATGGAGTGACGTCATGATAACGTTATCAGGTGATTTTATACGGATTTCTAATTTTTTCTAATGTTCACTTTGGAGCCAGGAATCAGACAAAGAAAAAAATGTGTAACCGAAAAGAGGATCTGAATTAAAAAAAAAAGGTAATAGGAAACAAAATCGTAATTGCCAACCCGGGACTCGAACTACGGACCTTTTGCATGCCAAGCGAATGTCATGCCGGGGATGTGCTATAAGTAACATTTTGAGTGATGTCATGATGACGTCATCATGGGTCACTAGACGTCATCTTACATTGCATATTTTAAAATCGTATATCTAGAGAACTGTCATTCCGATTGTTTTTAAACTTATATAGGTAAACATTGAAGTGACGTCATGACGACGTCATCATAGGTCATATGACATCATCTTAAATGTTCATATGTTATGGCACTACATTTAGGGAACTACTAAACATATTGCTTTGTGACTTGGACGTGTTATAGGTGAAAATAGATGAGACGTCATGATGACGTCAGTATAAGTCATGTGACGTCATCTTAAAGGTATATATTTCAAAGTCATATGAAGAACTACAAGTCTTGCAGCAACAGCTGATAAGTTATTGAACTTTGTTCGTACATGGAATTGATCAGTTACCTGACTGCTCAGACGCTCATAAAAAAATCATAATAGACATTTATAGGCCTCTATCTTTTTTCCCAGACTCCTTCTCAATAGTTTTGTACACGTTTTTCTTCCACCCTTCCACTTTGGCACTTACGGTTTGCGAAGGTGTTTAGTCGTGACTTCGCGACGTCATCACATGTCATCTGACGTTACATGAAAGGTCTATTTATCTATAAAAAAAAATAGGTCCTATTTGTTTGCTACTTGAAATTTATCTATCTAGGATGTGTTATAGGTGAAAATTTAACTGAAGTAATGATGACATCATCACATGTCATGTGACGTCACATTAAAGGGGCATTTTTCTAAGGCCTATATATTTATAGAGCTGTAGGTCCGATTTAGTTGTAGCTAGGTATGAACCTAAGCTGGGACTATGTGTTATAGATCATATTTAAAAAAAAAAGACATCATGATGACGTTATCACATGTCGCAGAGTCATATCAAAGAGCCGAAACAGCTGTGTTTGTCCAATGTGACAAACATATTTCTAGTTTAACTGACCATTGTGCTTTCCTTTGTTGAAACAACAACTCAACAGGTGCACGTGGAATCTGGGGGCCTGATGATGAACCTGTTGCAGTACCAACAAAATTTACCTATTTTGGGCCAAACATCGTGACAACAAATGAAGGCATCTATGTTACCCTGAAGAAAGGGAGCATCACTGACGAAAAGGTACAAGCCAGAAGGTTGATGAGCCTTGCACTGCCGTGTTTACACGAAAACACCAGGCCTATTTACGCTTCTTATATTATCCTATACATAAAGTTCAAGTAGAACCCCCCTCCAAAGTATAAATATATCAATCAAAAACGAAACTCAATACTGACAATATAGATTGATCAAGGCAATACATAACTGTACACTCACTTTATCATTCTGGTTTGGGGATTATTTTAGGCAACCCCCGGAAAATTTTCCCGTCATAACTGGGGCCTAATGACCACCTGTCTAAAATTTTAGAAGCCTTTCATGCCCGTTTTTTTTTAAATTTGAATCTATAGTAATTACTTGCTTATTGTATTAAATTATTCAATTTATAATTATTTTTTCTGTAATCATTTTCAGGCTGATGTGATTGTGAACACAGCGGGCAGTGACTTGAATCTTGATTTCGGTCTTGTGTCTCGGGCAATACTGCAAGCTGCGGGGGATGCTCTCCAACAAGAATGTGACAAGGCAATTGCAGTCCGTGGCAAGGTACCCTCGGGTTCCTTCGTAGAAACTGGGGCAGGCAAAATGACCAACTGCAAGAAAATCTTTCATTGTGTCATCGCCCGATATCACTCGAATGCATCTGAAAAGGTAAGGCCACAGAACAAAACCACCCTGGTGGTTAACAGTTTTGCTTAGCTGGACTTAGACCCACCCGTCGCGGGGGATAATGCCCAACCATTTTGCCTGTGACTTGACACGGCTTAGCGCAGAGAAAGTCTGAACCCTCACTGTTCATCGAATGCCAGTCCTTTTTTCTTCGTCACACGAGGGCGCTGTTCATTGCGAAGCGATTTATGATCATTTTTGTGTTTGCATACAGGTAAATATAAAAAAATTTGTTTATTAATGATTTGAGGTCAAATGTGTCTTTATTTTCATGTTTACGTGTCCGGCGATCGATATGACGTGCACAAGAATGTCTTGCAAAACGTGTGTCGATACGGGAAACGGTCTGTTGAATACGTCTCATTTTTACAATTGAGAACAGGTAACTTTACCAGGAGCATGGGCGTCGCGAGGGGGGGGGGCAAGGGGGGGCACTTGCCCCCCCCTGGAAAAGCAAAAAAAAAAAAAAAAAAAAAGGAAGAAAAAAAGAAAAAAAGAAAAAAAAGAAAAGAAAAAGAGGCGCGAAGACAAAGTGGTGTAAATTTAATAAGTGGGGGGGGGGGGGGGGCAAAATGTCCCTGCCCCCCTCTAAAACTGATAAATCGGGAATGTGTTGAGAACTACAAGCATTTTTTGGCAAAACATTTTTTTGCCCCCCTCTAGAAAAAATCCTGGCGACGCCCATGACCAGGAGGTAAGCATTCAGTGGCCTTTGCACTCCTGCAATATATCGACTTGTTTTTCATCCTTGCTCGCCAGGGTAGTCTTATCTCTTGTAATAAGAAAGCCCCGATAAAGTAAGTCCACTAATTTACTTTTTTGACACTCGTCGTCAGCCAATAAAAATTGCATATAATATTTTGTGACGTTTCCTCACGCAGTGAATATTCATGATTCTTGGCATTATTAGCCAATATGAGAGCGCGTTACATTAGCCTTTTCGAGGCAAGTCTTCAGGCAACAAAACTACTGCGGTCGTTGCGTACTACACCAGAGAATTTCCATTCAGTGCCTGTTCACTGGTGTTTGGCCGTGTTTTTGTTGAAGTGAGGACTGATGGAGGCAAGAGCCCGTGCTATCTACATGGCCTACCCAGTGGTTGCAAAAATCCTACCAGTAGCGCGAGGTAGGGACGGTTGTCCGACCGTACCATAGATGAGTTCGCAAGTTGGTCAGCTCCTGTAACAAGTGATCTGATTGGACAGAAATTGTGTGAATAATTAATCACGCGAGGTCAAAATAGCAAATATTTGGACTGGGTTTGCCAAGGAGCCGTATATACGACTTACACGAGTAAGACTACCATGGCTACTTGGCTAGCGAGGATGGGTGTGTTTGATAAAAGTTTGTCACTGAATTGACAGCTGAATAGAGGGAACACTTTTTGACGATGAAACATAAATGGCGTAAAATCATGTTTGGCTTTGGTGTATTTTTTTACACTGCATGGTATCTAAATCGCACCAGTGGTCTAATGTGGATTGCAAATGTTCGTGGTCGAATTCAACTTTGGTAGAAGATTCAATCTTGCATCATACATTTTTGTAGACTAATGGAGATTGTTTTTCTCGTTCCAGTCTTTGGGTACCCTTGTTGATAGTTTACTGCAGCAAGCCGACATCATAAAAGCGTGTTCCCTGGCAATACCAGCCCTGGGCACGGGCAGCCTGGATTACCCAGCTGACGTCACTGCTCGGGTCATGTACGAAGCTGTGGCAGCATTCAGCAGCAAGCACCCCACCGGTGTTCTGAAAGACATTCGATTCGTGGTGTACGACAAGGATGTGAAAACTATTAAGGTGCATTTAAGGAGGCGGCCTGCAATGGCTTACTTGCTTTGAAAACAATAACTGGCTGAATACATTCGCAATTTAAGGCGGCCTCCGTCAATTTATAGTGATACATGTAGGGTGCGCTGGATGGTCTTTGCCATCATAATTGTTCATAATGCTTTCCATGAAACACACTACATTATTTTATTAACCCTTCGAATCTGTTTCTATACCATAGGGCTTCGAGGCTGAAATCGAACGCCTGACAAATGTGGCTTCTGGAGGAGCTGCACCAGCCTTCACTCGAAGGAAATTGAGAAAATCAATCTTGACATCAGCTGGTAAGCCCTGGGAAGTTCTAAATTGAAACATTTGTAGAATTTTTGTCAAGACCGAACGGAGACACCCTTGTCCCGATACTGCTGAAAAAGGATGTTCTTCTATTAACTTGTACCCCTTGTTATTTATGACGCCCATGTTACCCTTGAACATACATCTTTAGCCCCGTTGTTATAATGTCGTATTTACGTGGTATATTTAGTTAATCTATTTTGATTTCAGCCGCACACCGACACTCTTACTCGCAGACGCAAAAAGACATGGATGGGACGTTGCATTCGAAAATCGGTGAAAATCCAGTGCGTCTGCAAATCTGCCAGGGGGATCTCGTGAAAGAAAAAGGCAGTGCCATCGTGAACATTGTGGGAGAGAAGTTGGATCTGCAAGGTTTGTTAGTAAACGAACAAAAAAAACCGTATTAAATGATGCAGCGTCAGTATGGGTAGCTAGAACAGCAATGCATGGCAGACAACTAACATTGCCTTTGATGTCATACCAAAGAGCAACCGACAGTTAACCCACACATTTACAGCCGTGCGGTTGCGAAGGGCGTTTTCTAAAGGCAACGTAACACCATGGGAGTCGCCAGGATTTTTCAAGAGGGGGGCAAAACATATTTTTCCCAAACAATTCCTGTATTTCTCATGATATTCTCGATTTCTCAAATTTAGAGGGTGCAGGGACATTTTGCCCCCCCCAACTCATTAACTCATTAAATTTACACCACTATGACTTCGCGCCTCTTTTTCTTTTCTCTTTCTCTCTCTCTCTCTCTCCCTCTCTTTTTTTGGGGGGCTTTTCCGGGGGGGGGGGGCAAACGCCCCCCTTAACCCCCCCCCCCTTCGCGACGCCCATGCGTAATACTTTATTTTTAATGAAACTACATGCAGTCAGACAAGTTCACGTTGGCGGGCAAAATCTTTGAAAATTAATTTCTCCCGCTTGGAAGATCGTATCTTCATGCAACTTTCAGGATTAACGATCCAAGTATGTGCTAAAAATCGTTGTGATATGTTCATTACTGTTCATTATTGCATTTTTAACAGTTGTAACACTAACGTTTGAAATATGTGCGAATCTTTCAAACCTCCTATCCATTGTGGTGTTCAGTAATTATTTACAGAAAAGCCTCCTTCACGAGTTATTAATTAATAAATATCACCCTATTTGCAGGCTTCATTAGGTCGATACTGAGACCCGCGCCAAGCAATGCCGAGTGACGCTAATAAATATGCTATTATGCGATCGTCCATTGTGTTGCAGGGCCGAAATCGGTCAACCATAGGCGCTAAAGAATCTTTGCTGAAAACCATGCACGTGGCTTGGTCGGAAAACAATCCTCGTCGAAATTTTCCTTGGATATAATTTAAGGTATAACACTAGCGTTTGCAACAACAGATTAAGCTGCAATTCGGTTTATACTGAGATTATATAGGTGTTAAACTACTCGTGAATAACAACTTTCGGTAATTCCTAATAATTTATATAAAAACATAGATTTTTGGGACGTTTTCGAACGATTTCTGCCCGACCTGAAGGTCAGCTTTACCAGTAACCAGTTTTGAGGTTTCGGCATCGATGACGGCAATTTTTTTCACTGACATGAAGTTTAGAATTTCTTCTTCCGTTATAATTTAACATTTCAATCATACTACGCATATTTTCTGAGAAACACAACGTTCAAAAGGCCATGTTTTTTTGGGTTCACGAATTTCACTGCTCTGTTACAGCGTCTAAGTACGTAATCGGATTAGCTCTGCTGACAACCGGTGTAGCATGAATTTAGGGTTTATGAAGTACAAACTCATTGGTGGTATTGCGCATGTTCATTCAAAGATAATTATGAGAGGGACCGGACACGTGAGAGGCCTATAAAAGGGAAAAAGAGTCCGGTTTTCATAGAGTCGGCTTTTCATATGACACTGGCACGCTTTCGCCTTCGCAACCATATGGCTGTTGAAGCATCTTCTCACGTTCTTTTGACCGCGTTAGAATGTAACCGCTTTTACACCAATCACATTTCAAAAGATACACATGCAGTGCAGAAAAAAACAGTTCGCTGAAAGTTACTATTACGAGACCATAACATCCAACTTGTAAACAAGTGTATCATGGGCTTTACATATTACATTGTGCAACATTTTTATAGCGATTTTCACCGCAGACAAAAAGCAAAAGCTGCTCAAAGGGCACCAAAAGATTTGTTGCACATCAAAGTCAATGTATAAGTACGATAACGATTTTCAACGAATTCTGAGTATGGTGTTGACAGTGTTCCAGTTTGCCAAAGTTGACCCTGTTCCTACTGTATTTTTTGTATTATTGTATTTATTGACAGGTTCTTTGTCTGGCGCACTTCTGGCTAAAGGTGGAAAGACAATTCGGAAACAATGCGATGTTCTCCGTAAAAAAAGTGAATAATTATTTAATTTGTTTCAGATCTGTTTGTTATTTTGTTATGTGTACAATATTTCTGTCTATACGCACATAAAGATTTCTGCTTATTATTGAAAGCAGATTTTTGAGTCATACACGTTTTCATGTCTGCACAACACAAACGGACTAAAGAATACGTTTGGTCAACCATTCCTGTACAATTAAATAAAATACTAACATCAATTTGTGTTGATGATAAACACCAAATAAACTCAGCGATCACTACTTGACTAAACTCTTTATTTCAATGCAAGTTTAAGTGGTTTTCATATTTGCACATTGGTATACATGTACCAAGCATATCAAACGTAGTTGCTGAAGTTAAATTGTACTATCGTTATTATATTATGTTTCTTTCTGTTTTCAAAAGATCCAACGAAGTTGGTGTATGTCACAAAGGCCGGGAAATTGCAATGCGACTTCATTTTCCATGTAATCACTCCCAAGACCACCGAGGAGATTAAGATTATAGTGACCAAGACTCTCCTGGAAGCAGAAGGAAAACAAGTCCAATCCATCTCCTTCCCCGCGCTCGGAACAGGTATCCACTTAATGACCTTCAGCTTTCCAAGTAATTGTCTCAAAATATTGATTAAAGATGATATTGTATTTGTTGTCGTGCACAAACAAAAAAGCTTGTTGTGAATTTACAACAGACGACACACACACCGTTGCATATTTGGTTTGTTCCATTCATAACATTAATATGATAAAGTATTTAGATACAAATTCAAAAAAGATATCTGCCGAATTTCGTGCATTGGTTATTGGATTATGTTTTACAATATAATCACCAAACAATCATATAGTTCAACCTTACCTGAACTTGCCTAAATATTCCCAAACTATAAAAAGTCAGTATCGTTCCCATTTTAAATCGTTTCCAATTACTAAGGCCAACAAGGAAGAATAGCAGTTTGTCCTTCGGCCAGCGCCATGTTGGCCGCCATTGGAGAGTTCGTATGTCGAGAGAAGCCTCGTCACACGCTCCTCGTTCGCCTTGTCATCTTCAAACCAGAAATGCTGCCTGACTTCGAGACTGCTTTGAGACAAGCAGAGGGTCGCTCGTATAAGAAGCAAGCTAGTTTGCTCTCCAGAAGCTCAGGTGAAAACAAACGTGTGTTACAAATGTCCGTGTGTCATTCTTTTAGGTGAATTTGATGTAACACGAGACAATTTTCACAGATGATCTGGAGGCCACTGAATGCACTGAACGCTGAAAGAATTCCCAAAATAGTTTAACGGCAATTCCTCAGAAAATTGCTTTGAACTGAAAGCTTGTCTATCGTCTTGATATTACTTTGAAGCAAGTTGCCCTATATAAATGGGCTTTTAAAACATGTCGTGACTCCTGAGTAAGCGTATTCCAATCTCTTTGCATGCCCTTTTCATGAAATGTTTTGCCATCTTACTCAATGAAGTGAAGACAAATCACTTCTTAACTTATTGTCATCTATTGGAATCCATAAGGTCGGGCGAAATCTTTCCTGCCTGGGGCCGCTGCTGAGACCCAACAAGAAACAATCCCTCTTCACATCTTTGCCATGAATGACGCCACCATACAGAGAGCAACAGACAAGATCGATAGATATCAAGACGAGGAGTTCACATCGGAGGTAGGATTTCGATCACCGCTGCGTCCTTACTCTTGACTTGTTGATCACTTCAATAGTGGTGGCAGTGATGAATCAATTCACTCTACATTCCGAGACTAATTCACTAGTTCTGCTAAATGTGAAGTGAACTTTTAGTCGAAGATGTATTTAGTTTTAATATAAATATACCGGACATGAATCGCTTTGGTTTGACTTGTAACTAACTTAATTATCAGGCAAGGGTGGGGATGCTGAAGATGGAAGTGATGATAACTCTGATACTAATTTACCACTGGTTAGTGGATCAAACAGTTATCACATCCCATCCCATGGTGCATGTCACATGATCTACCTATACCTCCATGTCATGGATAATTATGCAAGATAAGGCTCCTGCCCAGGGACAGTAGAAGCAGTGGGATGAATTGAACACAAACGTCATTCAGTATATGTGCAGCTTTTAATGGTTTCTCCTTACCTTCATACAGGTTGAGGCAAAAGAAAGTGGTCGAGTTAGAGTAAAAATATTTTAGAATGTGTAGCTCGCTCCATTTAATAAAAATAATATTGGAGTTAAATACATGTTATTGACTTGTACCTGTGACAATTTCGCGTAATTTGCATACTTCGATCACAAGTTATTTCTATTTTAATAGAAATGCCACAAAATTCATGTGTCAATAGTTTATCGATCCGCATTTACCTTGTAAATACAATGAACCACTAGGGTTTGCACACCTCAATAAATGAACGAAAACTGGCAAAGGAAATCAAACAAAAATCAACATCATCAATTCAGAAAAAAACTTTGTTCCTCAAATACAAAACACAAAAGCCGACAAAAATAATATTTAAACATTGTTGACTCAAATTATTAAATTCTCATTTGTATTTGAATGCTTGTGTGTAGAATCCCTGGTTCACACTTAATAACTTCAAAGCATTTTGCACTCCATGGACAGCTGTAAAAATGGCGTCTTTTAGTAAAACATGCATTACGTGCTTTTATTGGTGTACCAAATTGTATTAATCCAAGTCACTTTCGTTTTGACTCGCCCTGTATTATAATTGCACATCATCGACGTGAACATGGTTACAAAGGTTAAGGTTTAAAAAGGCTGCAAAAGATACTTTGACGTTTGTTTTCTTTTTTTTATGCGGTTTTCTCCTATAGGATATGCCCGATTCCCTTGGAATAATTGCGAAAATGAACGAAGAGCACCATGATGAACTCCGAAACATTGAACGGGAGTACAATGTATGTCAACGTTTTCTTTTCAAAATAAGACTGCGATTTTTTTTTTTTACTATAAGCCTAAATATGTTTCCGTAACTTCACTAAATATTCGAATGCTTACGCACTCGACACATATGCAAGTAAACAAATGTCAGTTGGATATTTCCAAGTTTAGAAGTGAAAGGTGGGGAATGTTTACTTGTTGAGTCAATGATGTTTTCTTTGTTGACTAATATTTCTTCTATCCCTCCCTTTCATTTATCCCTATTTTGTCAATGTTGTTTATTACTACCTCTATATGGCTGATGGCTCATCAAAGTTTGCTTTATGCTTTTTATTCTCAAAGGTGCACATAGAATATTTTAAAGGTCATGCCAAGTTCCTCCGTGTACAGGGCCGTACAATCAATGTGAAAGATGCGATATTCAGCATTCAGGAGTGGTTCACGAGAATGCAGGTCCAGGAGACGGACAAACAACGAAGTGAACATCTGACAAAAGAAGTGAGTTTTCAGCAGATTGCAGTTCCTTGACAATTTGTGGTTTGAAACTGTCGTGAATGTGCGAATTATGTTTGCCGAATAATGTGTAACGAACAAAATCAAAGCTAGAAATGACTTCATGCCACGTTTTCACAGGTGCTGTGGCAGTACAACACCCCGACTGGTGTGGAAGACTATGAAGCCGACATCAATGCCATCATAGAGGACGCCTACCAAAGGAAACAGCCGTCGGTTGTCCTCGATCTGGAAGACGGGTGGTTTACCATTGACTTTCGTAAAATGGAGGAACAGTCAACGGCCGGTGCTTTCAGCGTAAATCGTGTTGACCTTCAGCAAGGTAAAAAGTAATAACCTGGCCTAATCACCCGCACACAGAGTAGGTAAATCCCAACTCGTTTCCTGGATTTCGAGCAGTATGCTTCCACAACCCTGGTATTGGATCACGTGCATATACACAGAGTTTGGATACGATATGCAAATGAGGAATAGTTTGGTACCTGCCTATGCTTCACCTGGGCATTTGTATTTGTATATGGTATCTGCATGGGGTAAAAACATTATCACAATTCGTCGCGGCGACAGTTACGAACACACGTTTTTTCAAAGTTAAAATGTTAAAATCACATCTAGCCTATATGCAGTACATGTGTCACATTTTTTTCGGGGGGGGGGGGACGTGTTGACGTCATAAATGTTAACGATGTTGAAAAAAGAAAGCCCTTGGACGAGGTTGGGTAAATCTCAATTTGGGGGATTGTTGGTGCCATTTTAGAGGCCTTCCTGTTGACTTGAAAATCAATCGGCTGAAATCGCTGTATTTCGCCTTTTCGCTTTTTCCTTCATGTTAACAATTACAATCGAATACATTTTGTCAAACATATATAAGTACATGTATATCTACCCTTAGCTTGCTTTGGATTGACTGTTGAGCATCAATTCTGACAATATAGGCATTGATCGACGTACTCATTGAGCTGACAAAGTGTGTTACATAATGTTGATAACAGTATGACTATCACCTATTCAATTCAACCTCTTATCAAACTCATGCATGTTACAGATGCTACATTACCGACCAGCTGGATACCCATGAGAAAGGGCGAGCACTTCCAGCTAGTGAAACTAGCTGTGGGATCCAAGGAATACACGGATGTCGAAAAACGATTCCGATCCTCCATGGGTCCCAAGGCCCCAGTCAACCAAATCGACGAGGTAACATTTTGTAATCCACATAATTAGCGAGACTGAATTTTCAGGGTGACCACATAATGACTAAAGTACCCATAAAAAGTCCCGATTTAAAGACTTAAACGTTGCTAAAAGTGAAGATAGGACTCGTACCAATACCCTGTGAAATAAGTTCGCTTGAAATACTGAAGAAAATTAACATATAAGTTGGTTTCAAAATAGGGTACTAATGGGCACACTTTTTAACTGCCTTAAAAACCGAATCCAAGTACGGTACTCCGGCAATTGTGCGTACGTGGTCTCTGTTTTCTCAAAAAGTGTAATATCCACTGAGCTGAACAGGTTTGTTATGCACCAATTTGAGCAATTGTTTTGCTTCAATTAAAAAACATATCCCAAAAAATACTGCAAGTGAAACTTGCGCAATCCCCCTCGCATGCTGGTAGTTTTTATACAGTCGTTTATAGTACGGATACTTTGACCGGTCGGCCCCAAAAGCAAGAGGCTTTTAAAGACTTCCTAGAGCAACCCACAAACCAAATGTCAAGTTGCCAAGTAAGGTATTCCTCAAGTTATCACGCTGACAACCTTTGTATTGTTTTATCAATAGTGACCTTAACCTTTTATCTGTCGGCCCTAAAAGCTTCTTATGACTACCAAGAGAAATTCACAAACCAAATTTCAAGTTCCTAAGTAAAGTACTTCCTAAGTTATCGTGCTGACATGTTTCTATTGCTTTAGCTATTTAGCAAGTGACATTTGACCTGTCGGGCCGAAATGCAATAGGCTTCTTAAGAATATTAAGAACAACCCACCCCTTTCAAAAATGTCCCATGGACATTCAATGGGATTCCCATGGGGTATCATGGGAATCCCATGGGAAACCCATGGAGTCATCAAGTACACCATGTAAGTTTAAATGATCACCATGGGAGATTTTATACAGTCAGTCTATGTGCAGTCAGTCTATACAGCAATGCCTGCAAGCGCCCGCGACACGAACTTCGTATATCGCGGTCTGAAAAATTGTCCATAGTTATTACATGGGAGATTTTTGTAAGGGACACGCCAAATTTTAAGTTCATAAGTAAAGTATTTCTCAAGTTATCGCGTTAACAAGATTTCTATCGTTTTAGCAATAGTGACCTTATGCTTTCACCTGTCGTCCCCAAAAGCAATAGCCCTCTTTAGAATACCAAGAACAACCCACAAACCAAATTTTAACTTCCTAAGTAAAGAATTTTTGTTATCGTGCTGACAAGAGTTAACCTAACCAAAACATAACAAACACACCCATGTACACACAGTGTTTACGTTACATACCTATAGTAGTGTGGACATTCCTTTGCTTTCGTGTAGTTAAAGGGAATATACAACATTTGCTGTTGCCGCAATTTTTAGAAATAAATGGATTTGGAGGATAGTATGTTATAGCAAATATTGTTAAACTGACTTGTTTCACATTTGGGTTCGGAGATGCTGGGAAATCCAAGAAAACCAGCCATGTCCTTGTAGTCTGGTTCCCTGACCCCACTTAAGATGAAACGGAGCAATTTATATACTTTGGGGAATTGTAAGGTCAGAGAATCAGTCTAGCAGGCTTATACCCCTACACAGGTGTGTAATCCATTGCAAAGAAAATGCGGAATAACTAAATATGGAAAACTAGGAGCAGGTTTTGAAGAAAAAAAAACAGTTTTCCCCAACACTGGTCGGCCGACCAGCGTTGGAAAAATACAAGTTTTCTTGAAAAATGTCAGCACACCAGGAGCAACGATTTTACAGGATACTTTTGACTGTCATTCCCTCACAATCCAGGAAATTATTTTGTGATAATTTGATCATTTTGTTTTTTTTTGATGTCTGCAAATGTTGTACATTCCCTTTAAGAAAAACCTGTGACAAAAACTCATTTTACTCACACTGTGAAAACTGTTTCAACCCAATTTTTTTCTATGATTCCCTTGAGTGTTTCTCTTCATTTGGCGACGGATATACCGAAACCCCAAAATGCCTCTAAACCTGTTTTCAAGAAAGGGGGAAACCTTGTGTGGACGTGGGCAAGTCCAGTATCTGAAGTCCACATAGTGAATGTAATGCTTGTACACACACGCACTCATATACACAGACACGTTTGTTTATGGTATAAATCGAGGATTTTCTTTTGTTCCTCTTCCCTTTTCGTTTGTTTGTACTTTTTCGCAACAGCTCTCATTGGTTTTGTACACGTTTTCTAATCGAGGTCGTCCTTTATTTGGTTCCTGTCCTCGATTCACCGATGATCACGGTTGCACGTGTGTGTCCTCGATTTACACCGTAAAGAAACTCACCCATACACAGAGAAGGAATACGTGATCACAATATTACCCTATGGCTTTATACAGCCAAGAGGATAAAAAAAGTAAATGATCCAACATACCTATAAAGGAAGATTAAAAATCAAACGGTTCTTTCCAAGTCCACCATCTCCATCTAATTACTATCTCCGTCTGGTGTGAAGCATTGAGTCCCTATTCAGTAATAATAATAAAATAAACACGGAGTTGAACTGCAACTGTTTGCACCGTTTTGAGCAATTGTTTTGCTTCAAACGAAAAACTAATCACAAAAAAGCAAACGATCCAACGTACATAAAGATTAAAAATCGAACGGTTCTTTTCAAGTCCACTATCCCCGTAGTCACCAGCTCCGTCTAGTGTGTCGGAAGCATCAAGTTCCAATTCAGTTCTACAATTTCATTCTACGTAATTGGTCTTGTATTTCAGATACTGCGAATCCAGAATAAAGATCTGATGATGATATATCAGGCGCGCAAGGCAGCGATGGAGGCTCGTCTTGATCGTACCGACATTGAAAAGACGTTGTACCATGGGACCGACGAGCAAACGTGTGACAAGATCAACAGGTTTGGATTCGACCGCGGCTTCAGCGGTAAAAATGGTAAGATTAAGAATAGACGAGGGCGCCCGTGTATACCGATGACATTTTCTGGGTAAATTTGGGCGTTATGTAATATTTGTGACTGAGCTTTTAAGAGCTCAACTATACATCCACATGAGATTACAGACTAGGAATTGTGGATCATATCTCTGAATCATTAATTATATATCATGGTTCATTGGCTCCATCATAGACGCGTTATTCCCTCTCATAACCGCTACACTCAAAGAATACTGATGTAAATTTACCTTAGTGTTGCGGCATAGCCCCAATATGCTAAAGGATTGTGCAAATTGTGATAAAAGCATGAAACTTCGCATGTTGGTTCTTCATGCCACGAAGAAAATTTTCATTCAGATATGAAGGCATTTCGTTTTTGACCTCTGGGGACCTTTTAGGTCAATGAACTTTACATACTCTACTCATAACTTTTGTTCTCAAAACTTACTTTCCTTTGGCCTAGGTCTATGTCATAGGTCTTTATACAATGAAATTATTGATCAGATGTAGGAACATTTTTCACGATTCATGTCTAAATAAAAGGTGTTCATGCAACCTTTGTAAAACAATAACCTAGTCTAATGACCCAAGTCTATAACTTAGCTCTCTGTGCCGTGGAAAGAATTTTCAGATTTGGTGACATCATATTTGACGTAGTGATACCCTTGGAGACGTCAATGAACTTTGTATATCTTAGTTGCCGTGATTTATCAAATTTATTCGTCAAAACGCCATTTGTTTTCGTGACCCAAGCCTCAATTGTGCCAAAGAACGGTATTTTACCCCTTAGTTTACAGTCATGTTATGAATTCAGACCCACAAACAATTTTGAGATGACTTCTGACCTCGTTTCTCGTTGTTTTATTGGCAGACGCAATATGATGAGATTGGAATGGAAATTTGTGGGTCTGCTTTTGTAATGGACTATGTACATATGTCAAGCAATATTCACTCTTGTGTACTTATTACACCCTGCTGTATCAAGATGGACTTGGATAGCCACGTTTTTAACCTTTTTACCAAGCCCAATTGTCGCTGTTCAAGAATGATGCTTGTCCGATGTGCCGCTTATATTTTTTTTTGCGTCTGCGTCTGCCCTTATAAAAAGGAAAATTGAGATCACAGGTTGTGTTTGTTGTAGAATAATTATCAAAAAATACTTCTTTTGCTCAAATAAGACATTAGTCACGAAAAAATGGCATTTGGAAGATTAAACATGATAAACAATTGCAATCAGAGTACAACAAGTTCATTGACCTCGCAGAAGTCGTCAAAGGTCAAATATAAAATGTCTAAATCGTATAAAAAACTATAAAAAGAGTAAATGCACTTAATACAAAGGTCATTGACCTCTGGAAGGCCATCAAAGGTCAATTGTGAAATTTTCCCGCATTTGGTCGTTCAATACATTGTATGAAGACTTACATAGACTTAGGTCATAGGAAAGTGATGTTTTCAGCAATAGGTATTAAAAGAGTATTTAAAGGTCATTGACCCCTAAAAGGTCACCAGGGGTCAGATATGAAGTGCCTCCATATCTGATTTTTTTTGTCATGGAATGAAGACCTCACATACCAAGTTTCATGCTGTTATCACAAAATGCACAATTCTGTCCCTATGCCGCACCACTACCTGTTGTTTTTAAACAACAAAATTTTGCTCGGAGTTATGCTTACGAAGAACCACAACATTCCTTCTGTCGGATCCAAAAAATGACGTCGTTCGCTGAAAATTCGAAGTCTATACAGCGTATATTGAATCGGAACCAGAACCCTATGTCTCAATGATGCTGCATATATTTTTGAATTCTATCATTTTAGGATCACGTTTTGGTGTAACATTAGAAATGATTGATTCTACTTAGAAGTGGACATAGATGTCTTTCGTTTCAAATCTTTGTTTCAATTACTTATAACTTATTTGCAAGTTTAAAATTCCACATTTGCTTATGTTGAATTTTTTTGGAGCACATGCCCTTTACACTGATATTTCACCCTTGATCCTTTTATCTGTGATACAATGAGAGTATATGTCTCTCGAAAAGTATCAAGACTAACACGTTTGTCATGACGAGAATGCCTAATCATAAATCCTGGGAGATTAATAAAAAATCAACCACTGTGCTAGAGTTGCGTTATTCCTTTATCGTCCTATCCCTGATTTTGTAATTTCTTTTAGCAACCGTGCACGGCAACGGGACCTATTTCGCGGCCGAAGCTAGCTTCTCGGCCAGATCTTTCTACGCTGAACCGAACGCAAGCAACACAAAGCACATCTACGCCACCAAAGTCCTAGTGGGAGATTTTACCACTGGTGCCAAGGGTATGGTGATGCCTCCGAATAAACCAAACAACTCAGATCAGCTATACGACAGTGTGGTGGACAACGTGGGCAAGCCCAGCATATACGTCATCTTTAACGATGCCCAGGCTTATCCGGAACACCTCATCAAATACAAGTAGAAGGAACTTAAGACAGCCGACAGAAATTCTTTTGCATTTTCGATAGAATTAGGAGAGAAAATGTCAGACGATTGGTGTCAGACGATTGATTTACGTGTGTAGACCTGTAAATTGACTCCCGTAGACTTCCGAAAATTATTACAAATACTCACAATTCTCCAAGGTGTTTAAGACACCCATCAAATTAAAGCTTCTTTCATAATCTTTCAATTTTTTCAATCATCCCATGACTTATGGGATAAAATTCCATCCAAAGATGATCACCCCGAAAACTAGTCCTCTGGTCCATCGCCATTTTGAGATAAAGATGCCTGTGATCCATTGCACAATAAGACAATTTTATTTAGGGCCCTTGAATTTCATGTGAATTTCACAGAAATACAAGCTCACACTACTGTGCATGGCTAATTCCAACCATCTTTTTTTCTTCCAACGTTCAAGTTCATGGCCCACAAAATGCTAATATCAAACAATTTGAGGGCATACAAGTTGTGATTTGGCCCGCGTAGGCAATTCTGGGCCCGTAAATTAACATGTCTACACCCTTACCAGATCCTCTAATACTCAGTTGGCACAGGTCTCCCTCACGAGTTATGAATTTTACGGGTGAAAGCATCACTTAAAAGTGTTGTCAGACTTCTAACCGTTATTCACTTATTGGCAAGGTATGTTCAAAACTAAGACCAACTTCTTACCGTACAACGTCAGGTTTGGTAAGGTTATCAATGAAGTAATCTGTCAGATATAATGTTCGTGTCCTAATCTTGAAATATTGATATTTCGGTCTATATTCCCACGGAATAATTATTCAGATACAAATAAATGTAATTAAACACAAAATGTAGCAAGATGACGCCATACAAACCACTGTTCCAAACATATGTCTCTAAGAATGGGAAAGCAGTCTTATGATTACACGTACTACTCTTAAATGCATTTACATTGGAACTTCGGGTTACGTTACCTTTGGGTTACGTTACCTTGGTAAAAATTACCAAAAATGTATATCAAGTTATGATTTGTCTGCTCACAAATATTTGAAGGCTGTGCGTCATTTGATTGAGGAGAGATGTTGTAAAATATTCAATTTAAGGCCACTGTATTCCAGATGACGACATCATTACGTCACTGTGAATTGGCATGAATAATTGTCTGAGCTACTGGCCCTTAAAAAGTTCATGAGGGTCTCGTGAGTGCAAGTCTGAATTATGTGATGGCTTGATTTTGACCATCCGGTGACCACAAAAGGAAAGGTCTAATAAAAAAAATCTTAATTTTAATTGATAATCATTGTCTGTGTATATATGTGACGATATTTTCACGCTTGATATGTTAGTATTGAAGTGACACTAATACGTTAATGGAATTTGCTTAACTATTATCATTAGTGACTGCTTAAATGGCCTTGAATGGAAAAGAAACTGATTTCCAGTGTCCTAGTCATTTTGTGTTTAGAATGTGTATACTTAGTATATAGAGATTTAATTTGCCGACATCCTAAGATAGTCGAGTATAATTACATGTAAACATTATTCGTATTTAAACAATAAATTCGTCAATCTAACCCTATTTTTAAAAAATAATTCATGGGTTAAGGGTAGGCCTTCAGTTAGTTAATATTATATTTCAATTGTTTTTGGTGGGATCGAATTGTATGTTTTGTGCTTCAAGTTGACTTTCCTTTGACATGAAATTATTTGCCAATTTGGTTTAGGCCAAATTTGTTAACCACAATAGAGGACCTATTGTTACTAATTTAAAAATATATTGGATTGGTTTCGTTTATACTTCTATTGTGAAAGAATAAAGTGTGCGAAAAATATGACAGGTACTTTAAATTTATTTTTAAGTATTCTTCAACATATTCGTTGAAAGTATCTTTGCTTTGTTTGACAATGAATCGGTTTTTGTATAATTTTTGATTAATTATGATATACAGTACAGTATGCTTATATTAATTATGAATACATGTCATATAAACAGAGCTATCAGTTGTAGTCAGCCGTGTGTCTTCTCATGCTTTTCCCAGCTGGGGAAACTGTCCTAATATAATTTAAAAGACTTGTATTGTAGAGTAGAGGGTTTTTATGGTCGAAATTCGGCGTCACGTTATTAAATATAAATAAACATCATTTGCTTTAGTTGTAATTTTTTTTTTAGAAATGGATGGACTTGGTGGTTAATAAAATGTTGTGTTCATATTTGCTGAAAATGAAAAACAAGAAAAACGCTGTAGCCTGTTCTTGTCTGGCTCCCGGACCCTACTTTCGACGAATCACTAATTTGTAGACGTCGGGGAATTGTCGGGTCAAGGAACTAGACTAGCTGGCTTGCACCCATTTACGTAACCGATTGCTAACTAAATTTGGTAAATTGGGGGGCAGCATTTTGAGGAAAAAAATTAGTTTTGTTTCCATCGATGGTCGGCCGACCATTGTTGGAAATTGATACAAAATACCACAATTCTTAAAAACAACAACACTATAGGTCTCAGATTTCAAAAGATTCTTGAGACTATTGGTATTTCATAATAATATAGTAGTTTTGTATGTGATGTTAGAAAAAGCTGTGTTTTACTTTTAACAATAAATTGATTTTCTTTCTGTTAAATGTTATCATGTTTAACATAACCTTAAAATTAATGAATTGTTTTCATTTCTCAATGAGATATCTGACAAAACATGTACTTGCATACCTCGATTATTAACAATGATGAACCTCGAATGCATCTTGCTTTGATGAGAGGTCTCAATTTTGCATGATTATTTACCAACAATTAGGTACTCAAGGCTCTGGAAATTATGTTTATTATTAAAAAAGGTAAATAAAGTTGATGAGAAATTATGAGAGCCATTATTTAATCTTTAGATATCAGTTAAACAAATAACATGTATTTTGAGATGAATTTGTAAGCGAATTTTATTTCGTTGTGGTTGTGTGAAATCGGAGATGGTATGCATGAGACTTCAGTACGTATAGGAATAAAAGTTAATAAGCGAGTTTCAGTGCTCGGCCATTCCAAATTTGTTCACCAAAAACATGTCTGCTGTTTTCTGTTTCTTATTGGTATTCTTTCACATTGGGTAGATATAGAAAAGAAAATAATTTTCTGACAAAGGAACGAGAATGAAAGTTGTGATTAATACTATAACAGCCGTCGAAAGTGTTTTTGGGCAGCTAGGAAAAAACAGGATGCTAAACGGGAACAAGAGGACGTATATCGCGTTTTGGAAATTACTCAATTGTACTTACATCCCCATTAGAAAAAGAATTCTGTTAAATGTATACCGTTTAGAATGCTTCGGTGAAATCAAGACAGACATTTACAAGAATATGGACTAATTATGCCACCACCATATGAAATGTGTCACTGTCCCTAAACTGGGAAGGTTGTCCACAAAAAGTGGTTATGCAAAATGTAAATCTACACGCGAATATTTCATTTACTGGAAAAGGTGAAAATAATTTGACTCTCTTTGGTCTTTGGTTTTAAGCCTCCCGCTTTTTTAAAAAGGCGCCCCCCAAAATGAAAAAAATGCATCGTTATTTTACATTAGCATACAATTATAGTTTGAACATTGTACATAAGGTCATGGACTATGATACAGAGCCTCGGTTGTAGGCAATCGTGCCTTACACCTCGGTTTAGACTTCAATACAGTACTTTGGGAATTCCCGTTGTACACAATAACCAAATATTAGTTTGCGGTGCGTTTCATATTCGGCATATAAATACAGGTGTTCAGTCAACTAGTGTGGTCTTGCTGTACATAATGTCACCATAACCTTTTTGATTACCGTGTAACCGTTTTGTGCCTTTACGACAGTCCCTTTACAACTGGACACATGAAAGGCTATTATGGCTGCATTAAACCAACCCCAGAGTACATCCGTTTACGTTCGCGCTCCCCCCATCGGATCTGATGCTCAGCAGCAGTCCTCCTTCTGTGACAAATTATGCATCTATTTCCAGAAGAAACGAGTGAGCAGGGACAGCGACGTACTGGACGTTTGTATCCTGGCCTCTGACGATGAGGAACTGTGGCTGAAGGTTACTTTCAACGAGCCGTCTGGTGAGTTGAATTTTTGTTCGTGAGTTTAATTACTTTCCGGGCCTAAGGCTTGGCCCAAGACGCTAGTGATCGATAGGTAGAAGAACAAAAAATGGCAGCCATTTTGAAAATTGCTTGCTTTTGGTAACTTGCCGGAAACAGCCTTTGTTTTGGTTGAAATTCATTTTTCTATTTTTTTTCTTTTTCAGACTCTGTCCATGCCATTTGTAAATGTTTCCATTTTGCCCAGGAATTTTGACACTTTGTTACATCCGATTGACTTTTATACTTGGCACACAAAGTACCTGCAGATGTGTGCCGAACACATACGTCAGCGTGACGTCATCACGTGTGACGTGACGTCACATTAAAGATGCATATTTTGGAGGCCTATATCTACCAAGCCCGCTGGAACAAACGTTTGCCAGGGGGTGCTGGAATTTCTAAAGAAGGACAAAATTAATGCGAGCGCGGAGCGCGAAGCCCTTACGGCGAGGGTTCCGGGCCCCGCTTATTGAAGCGCCCCGAAAAAAATTGATTTTGGATGCTCTGTGGTGCAATCTGAGGCGATTCCTTGGCCACTTTCATAGACTTTTTTTTTTTAGCAAACTTTATGCTTAGATTATCAGGACTATTTATCCATTATTTTAATTAGAATAGACTGTTGGTCCTATAACGTTTCTACTGTACTGAAAAGTCGAAAATCTTGTATTTTTATCTCCATTTTTTTGTTCCATTGTAATCTGAAAAAGGAATTGTATCATTATGTATGACATCGCTTGTAAATATTATTGTTGCAAAAGCTGCTTTCTTACATAATTCCTTCCTTTATGTTTATCAAACTTGAACCCTTAGTTTCCGAGCATTTACGGAACCCGCTTAAGGGCCCCGGAAAATTTTGGATTCTGGATGAACTGTAATGCAATCTGAGTAGTCCTGTAGCCAGAGGGGTAAACCATGTTTTGTTGGATATATAATGTTTTTTTTGCCATTTCCATAAAAGAATTTGCATTATGAAATCTTCGCAATTTATAATATCGATAATTTATTGAGTGATCAAGCATAAATGGATCACTTTTGAGAATTGTTCGAATCAATCCTTTTTTCTGTAGTATAATTCTCCTTATGTTTTCTCCTCGAGTCAATGATTAATGTGACGTCTTATGACGTTATCACATGTAATGTGGCATCACATTAAAGGTGCAGATTTTTCGGACCAAAATCTGCTGAATTAATTGTCCGATTTGGTTATGCATGTGGGTTGCCGTTCGATTGTCATAATTGCTGTGTTAACTACTGTTCATTTTGTTATTTTTACATCAAAATCCAAAGAATCCTTGGGCGCATAGCACCCTCAGTTTCGCGGTCTTCGTCTCGGGTGCTATGCGCCCTTGGGTGTTTCAAAATATCATATCCCACATCACATCAGTCAACAAATGTAGCATGTTTTGTTCAGAAGATTTGGAGATGACCCGACGATGATGACGACATCCCGCTAATTGTTCATACCAAGTTTCAACTGAATCGGTCTTGTAGTTCTCTAGATATATGCCCTGGAAATGCACTTTTATGATGACGTGACATGACACGTGATGACGTCGTCATGACATCATGATCCGGCATGCATCTTCAATTAATGGTAGTCTTGGTGTGTGCCAGGTTTAAAGTCGATCGGATACGAAAAAGGTCCCAAAGTGCCGTTCAGAACAAAACATGCGTTATCCAATGGAAAAAAGGGTGGAAATTGATTACATGAATAGATAAAGTAATATCAAGAAGATAATTTTGTCACAAACATGTTTAATATGTTGAATGTTTTGTTATTCTGCATGATATTAGATAAAACAAGTTTTAAATGAATGAGATCAGCATGCGACCGAAAAGATAGAGAAGCTTATTCTCACTAACATTTCAAATGAATTAAATTTTGGTATTTAGGATGTTCTTCCTTCTCATGAACGTTGATATAAATATAAGTGTTTTGATGAAACTAATACACACATTTTGGAATAAAAGGCAACTAAATGTGTTACGTGAGTAACTATTTTAACGTTAGCAACTATTGGAACGTGATTCACGTGATTTTGTAATGGTGCAAATTGGTCTTTGAGACAACAAGAACTGACATACCTCTAAGTAGTATGTGAGGAGCTGTTGTGACCCCATTTTGTGGTTCTCCCTTTGAGGATGGGTGCAGTGGGTGTCGGTGGTGCAGCCGGTGCTGAATGGTGCAGAGGGTGGTTGTGATGGGGGCTCATACGGAGCAACTTTAGTTGCGACTTTCAGCTCATGCTAATTGAGCTCATGCTAATGAACCCAAACGAGGTGGGTATGAGGCGCTTAGATTGGAGACTTGTCTCAAGGCTTGCGTGGGAGCAATGAAGTCGCGAGCAGGGTTCATACGGAGTCAGGGCAGTTGGGCTTTAGGACCTATTTTGGCTCAAGGATTGAGTGGTCAATGGGGAATATACGATATACAACAAATATCCTGTACAACAAATGAAAAGAAAACAGCCATTACAAAAGTAATAACAATTATAATATTAATAACATAAAAGAAACAGATATATATAAATAAACCCAAAAACACGTCTACCTACGATTAAATTCACAGAAAATCAAAATGATTAGCAACCTACCTCAAAAATTGTAACTATTACAAAATGTAATAGTTACAATTTTTGAGGTGTTGAGAACATGTAATTTAATTGCTACAGTCAAAGAAGACGTTGCGAGCCAGGTCAAATCCTATGATGTTGTTGAAATCGGCGTATAGATATGGTGATGTCGATGGTTGCTTCAAGTAGTCTGGCAAAGTCTGTATCGACTCTCAGGTTGCCGCACGTTACTGGAAGTTACAGGAGACGTCATGTAAAAGGTATTGGCCTGATGAAAGACGGCTTTAGACCAGTAAGAAACAGGAAACGACGCAATGTGCATGTCCTTAACCGGACGGATTTATAAAAATCACAAAGGGAAACAAGCGTTCGTTAGAGCATGCTATTGAGTTGTCGCAGGACACAGTCCTATTCGGCAAACTTAAATTCACGAGCCCGGCGGTAAGCGAACGAGGAGGGAGATGATGAGCATCTTCCTAAAATAATTTGCTTTCAGAGATCTTCGATAAAGAAGATCAAGAATTGAAGATGTTTTTCCAGTGATGAGACACAGATTCAGTTAGTGACATGGTTGAAGATATCGTCGGATGCCAAGAAATATGGAATTTCATGAAGGAAAAGTTCGATGCTCGTGACGTGCAGAGAGATTTCGTGGATAGCACGTAGCTTCAAAGCAGCCGCCTCAGTCTCCTGGATCCCGTTGCCATCCGTTTCTAGGGAGTCTGTTTCTGTGGGTGTGTAATTCTGTGAATGTAATTCTTCAAAATGAGTCTAAAACGGCGGTTGTCACTGTAATACCCCGCCCATGTGCGGCCTGCTTGTGTGCTCGAACTTTTAAGTACGATTTTGTTAGCTTCTCGAAGCACGGATTCCGCAATCATGCCAATCAGTTATGGTAAGCCTCTTTCAAGTCCACTGTTTCTTTCTGTTGCGGGGACAGCGTTGCAAGTTTCACCTCAGGCGAGACTTTCCTGTGCTTCCTTCAAACTCCCGCAACTATTGTTTTCCTCTTTGTTGCAGTGAAAGATAAATGTCTCCAAGAATTCTCCCCGCACGTCACGGGCATCGCAGTTTTCGTGCATGGAATTCCATATTTCGTGGAATCCGACTGTATCTTTAACCATGTCACTAACTGAATCTGGAGGCACTAGATCTGCCTTTCTTCGCCTTTTTTTCTTTGTTTTCTACCACAGGGACACTGACCCCACGGGCATTACAGAACTTCAACGCATCTAAGATCCCATTGATCCAAGAGTTGCTTGAAATCTTGTCCTCGCTTCAGGCAGCATCATTCCTTTAAGGTGATTCCGTAGATTCTTCTAATAATCTGACATCAGTTGTGATTTTCCTGGACAGATGGAGTCGAGACAGTATTTCTCCAGTACTCCTTGGTCATTATTTTTAATGTTACTCCCTCCCTCTGGCTTGAAATCTTCATAATCTTCTACCTTGTCTGTCTCATCACCGGAACAAATCTTCAATTCTTGAACTTCTCCTGTAACGAAGATATCGTTCCTTAAGGGCAAATCATTTTGGGAAAGCTGCTCATCATCTCTCTCCTCGTTGTCGCTCAGCACCGGTCGTTTGGGTCGTGTCCTGCTTCTTACTGGTCGGAAGCCGTCTTTCATTAGGCCAATACCTTTTAGGTTTTAACTTGAGCAGCAACCTAATTTTGTTTATTCGTGAATTTTATAGTAGGTAGGCATTTTTTTTTATATATAGTATTCGTTACTTTGATGTTAATATAACTATAATCAATTTCGTAATGGCTGTTTTCTTTTCAACAATTTTACATGATAGTTTACAGCGTATATTGCCCATTGACCACTCAATCCTTGAGCCAAAAGAGGTCCCAGAGCCCTGCTTGCGGCTTCATCGCTCGCACGCAAGCCTCAAGACAAAAGTCTCAAGACTAAGCACCTCATACCCACTCTGTTCGGGTTCAGTAGCGTATTAAGCAGATGTCGCAACTGCCCTGGATCCATAAGGGGCCCTGCTCCCGACTTCATCGCTATCACGAAAGTTTCGAGACAAGTCTTGAGACTAAGCTCATCATACCCACCCCGTTCGGGTTCATTAGCGTGACCAAATATCGCCTCTTACATGCCTCCGTTGGGCCGTGCTCACGACTTCGTCACTTCCACGCAAGTTTGAGATGATGCTTGCGCCTCATGACCACTCCGTTCAAATTCACTAGCGTCATGAGCTCAACGTCGCCACTAACGCACCCTCAGAGGGAGCACCACCAAACGGGGTCGAAACAGCTCCTCAAATACTACTGACATACTACTCCTTTTGGGACGTCGCCTGCGAGGGCATTTATCATTGTACACATCGTAGGCCTACTTCAGGTAGTTATTTGGGCATGCTGAACTTGTTTTCGCCATCAATCACGTAATCGCACATGACTACGATTTTATTTCTGACCAGTTTAAGGATACCGTTCTGGTTGGTCCACCTTTTTGGGATCAATTTTATTCCGCTAACGTCAGGTTCATTTTCAAAGTGTCTTGGGTTCAATTATATAGAGGCAACCAGACTTTTGCATTTCGCTGGCCGCTTATCGGCGCTTATTTGCGGGGTTTTTCTCTCCGGGATTTTGACTCTTCAATTTTGAGATCAGAAATAGTGTGTTTGCTTTGCGATAGATTGGTAAGACTATATAGCCGTGGAACAGAAATCGGAAACTCACTCCAAAGTGGTTGGGCCTGTCTGGGTCTCTATTACTATTATGCGCATACGCAGAAGTCGTGGGAGCGTGCTTGTTGTGAGGCGAACCGCATGGCTTTTCAGAATGAAGGCGCAAGGCCAAAGTGCTTGAACACCCGCGCTCGGGGGTGCCGCTCGGGTGTTCGTGTCTTCTTCGTAGGTTGCGTTTCAAGCGATTGGTATTTGTTTCGTGCCGAATAAGAAGTCAAACACCCAATCTTGTTTAGATATGGGATTTAATGTGAATGGACGTTTTGCTTATACAGTACATCTAAAGTTTCATGTGCTAGAGAAATCATTTTGAAATGTAACAATAACGCCGTGATGATGTGCCACATGCACACGCCCTATTTCATATACCGTACCTGGGATTTTGTAACAAAAAAACCCGTTGACATTTCACACGGGCCATACCAGCCGAAAGTTTCAGCGGTTTGAATGATTAATTATTAATCCTAGCATAACTAATTTATTGGCCTTTATGGTCTACGGTTTTACTGAGGCGATTCCAATGGAGTATACACAGTATAACAGCTACGGTGTTGCGTTATTTTATGACTGTTTGTGTGAATAGTAGTTATTGGTATCACTGTCTTTATACATGTATAATGGTTATTGTTATCACTGAGATTTATCGAACAAAGTGCCAAATGCGCTGGCATGTTTCTGTTTGGTCCCCCTTGACCTTTGGGTTATGCATGGCGGATTCATCGATCCGCACTTTGACAATTGAAAACAAACAGCGTTTTCATACTGTCTAGCACCAGTGGACAGTTAAACAGATCAGTGTTACGATGTCTGCTATGAACTATAAATGTACATCGTCCTGAAATCGTCAAAAATGTTATGGTGTAGATTACTTAGTATTTCAAAGGGCTGATTGAAGGAAAACCAACTTAATATGTCTCACTGTTTTTGAGAAAATAAGAAAAATGCACGGTTTTTTTTACCTCTTATATAAGCGGACAATTTATGGCATTTAATTATTCAATGAGCCAATGGCCGAATTGTGACTTATTGGTACCATCTCAAGGCAGGCGCGGTTGTGGAGCAAATATGTTAAGGGGCTAGACATTGTTTTTTTTTTGGAGGGGGTGGGGTGGGGGGGGGGGGGGGGGCTAAAGCCCCTAGCTCCCCGTAGAACAGTGCCTGCCTCAAGTGAGTAATTTCTATTGTGATTTGTAGGTTCGTATTATGTATTATGCGCCCAGCAACAGTAAACCTACGCGCGCGCGGCCTTGTTCAATCAGGTGGAATACATTGTATATTAAGGCCTACATAAATCGGCGCGCGGTATGCACATGCAATCTTATAGTTAAGGCAGACTTGACAAGGCCTGGGCTCTGTTTAAGTGTGACTTTTCTACCGTGGACTTAGTAATTGTTTTGTATGATTTACAATCAGTTCAACTATGTTTTTCGTGTTTTGTTCCGTTTCACAGGAGTTAATGCTGTTTTAGCTACAGAGCACCACGAGCTAAGTTTCGAGAAAGAAACTATTTCTCTTCATGTTCAGTCATTCTTCCCAGGTCCAGGGTTCACAGCACCACCCGTCGATTCTGATTCCGACATTGAGATTCTAAATTTGGTGGGTCTCATTCTTACTTTATAGCAGCCGGAATTATAGACAATTCGGTATAATTGTTTTTGTTGTTGGTTTAATTCAATTTGAGCTATTAATAATTTAATATTTTTAATAAGATAATATTGCAAGCCAGGACTATTAGCAATTTCGTTGATAGTGTTGACGTACTTTCTGTTTTCCACGAGTTATATTTTGCAAGTTGACTACATATCTGTTTCAGTCTCTGTGTTATAACACTTGATTTTTAAAAATGGTTTAGAAAGCAGGATAGTTCACACATACATGACGATGAATCTGGTGCAAGTACGGGCGAAGCTTTGCGTGCCGCGGATAGAACCAGTCGCTGCCCGTCATCTCGGCACGAAGGCAAGCCATGCGGCCGGACAACGCATCTGTCCGGCTCCCATGAAACAGCGACCCATGCGCCTCTTGATGCAGGAGACTCCTTTGAACTGGTTTCCATTCCTACATATTTAGGAATGAAAAACCAGTTCAGCGCATTCTTTATTGGCACCTCTGGCGCCTATTACCAAAAGTCATCTACTTCAAAGACGCAGTCACCTGCAACGTCTCAACTGACACCTCCAATACCTTCAAAAGCGTCCCCTGCTGTGCCTTCGACTACACCCAGTGAACCTCGTACAGTGTCCCTAACAACGCATCTTAATTTATCATCTACCAATACTATGGTTGATCTGAGTATCACCCGTTCTCCACGGAGCCTGCCTCTTTGGTCGAGCGTCTGATATCTAAGCATGCAAATTTATGCAACCCCGCGCGCCAACCAAAGCGGAGTCGACTTTACTAAATCGTGACGTTATTTTATTCCAAAATTTTGGCTAAAGTTTTGATTGGTCGATTCGAATGCAGTGTTTTTGTGCAATACAACAACGGCCGGACATATACCTAGACAAAATTGACGCGACGTACGCGCACGTTTATCATGACACAGAGCGCGTAACCGCTGTTTGCTCAATTTTCAGCGTATTGTCTTGTATAGGTTTTATTTATTTATTTATTTCGGGTGAATGACCGAAGATCCGATATAGAAAGCCCCCGCTGATTGATCAAAATCTGGTTGTCTTGCATAATTAATCAGCGAATCTACTCACATATCATAAACTACGCGATGGTATGTCCAATGGCATAATTTCTAAAAACAAAATAAAAACTAGAGCCATGTGTGTTTGATAAGCAGAACACAGTTTTTTTTCGCACTTCCGCTGCTTCTGCTGTTGTTGTTGTTAAGTACAATCTAGCCACATGGTTAAAAGATAGTTCACATCTCTTTCCACTTTCAGAATTATAAGGCACTCCCACTTGGGACCGGAAGGAAGGTTCAAGTAATTTTGCACGTATTATCATAAATGAAAACTCTGGATTACTGTATCAATTCTAGTAAAAAGCAAAATTAAATCTTTCACGGTTGATGTTATATTTATTTTCAAAGATTAATCACGTGGTCTCAACATATATGCACACCTAGGCTACCGTATTGTAAACTTATCAAGTAGGCCTACAATCGTAAAACAATCATATCTCTAAAAGTAGTGTTCGCACACCATTAGCGCAATGCAAAATATTACTCGCCATTCCCCCTTTAGTGTGTGCATGCTTTTATGCGCATGCTTTTTGCGCATGTTGTGCGCACTTTTTTCAGGCTCAAATGAAGTCATCAAAAAATCAAAAAATCCCTCCGTTAAGAATTGGTCATATAAATGTGTAAAGACCACTAATCAAAAAATACATTGGTCCATTAAACAGCCAATAAGTTATGTACCGCCCTCTCAGTGTGGCGAGCATGAACTCTGGGGATATCCCCTTGGATGACATGCAATATGCGCGGGAATTTCCATTTCAATTGTAAGTACGCAGAATATAATTCACTGACGTGCCGTGCAATGAACGTTTTAAAGCCTCGGGATTTCGAGTCTCAAATTTCGAGGGTGCCAAAGAGCATGTCCAAGTTCACTTTTTACCAAGAGACGCAGGGAAATTTGAGACCTACTTTTACGTTGACATTTAAAGCCAAATTTAAAATTAAATCTGCCAGGGTTGATTTTTTAAGGAATTTTCAAAGGAAAAGAGGTATTTTCATTATAACTTTCGGTCTGATGACGTCATCATTTTTTCTCTCACAGGTCTTGTGTGCATAAAGGTCAACACATTTATTTTGAAGCGATAACCGCAAACATTGCCACACACATTATAATTTAAACTTCACTTTTGATATTTTCCACTCTGCCGCGAGAAGGCGCTTTAACATTTAATGACGTCACTGGTATTTTTCGGGAAAAGTACAATCTAGCCAGAGACTAACATCGTTGAAAGCAAGTTTTTCACATTCCTTCCGGTTTCGTCACGTGATTTGGCACACACAAGATAAAGTATCGATTTCTGCAAACGTTGATGTCATGTTTTACACGATTAATTTATATTAAGTTTCAAAGATTAAATCTAGAATTTCTTTTTAGTCTGCATTCAGTATTGCCTCATCATGCTTGGGTGTCAGTTCGTGAAAACGAACAACTCCCTATTTTGCGTCAGTGTCCGATGTGCGCGCGCAATACCGGGTTTCAGTTTGCGAAACCGAAACTGTTGATTACGTGTTTTTACGAACTGATATCCTCTGATCTTGCGTGTGAGTGTCAGTTTGATGACAAATTATTAAAACATGTTTATGATCGATGGTGCTTTTGTCTTAGGATGACCAAGGCGAGGAAGAGGAGGGGTTTCAGTTAGTTGAAGTGACCGGTTTCAAATCAACCACATCGGAGGAAATGCTGCGGCTGTATTTTGAGAGTCCTCGTATATCTAAAGGCGGTGAAATAGAAACGTGGGAGATGGACGCCAAAACCAGGACCATCCGAATTAAATACAGTGATCCATCAGGTAAACTCTGTTGTTGTGTGTTTTCTTTGTGTGATGTCTGTCCTTAATCATGAGTCAAAAATATTTCAAAGAATTTGAAGATTAACGAAAACAATGGGGAAGATGTGGAAGTAATTGCTTGTGCTGCACTTAAATGGTCATTTTGCAAAGTTAAAAAGGAAATGTAAAATAGTTCCTTTCCCGTAATAGTTTTAGGCAGATTTTGTGATACATATTTAATGTATAGGTAGACTTATTTCCAATTGTTTTGACCAAAGGAGTTGGCATAAGCATTTCTTTTTAGACACCTTCACAGGACCTTTTCCTTTCGTTCGTGTCAGGATTTTACTAAACGTCATACCTCATTTAGTCTGTCTTACGATTGCCGTCTTCAAGAAAACCATTATCTGTCGTCTTCTGGGGGATATATACCTAAATAAATCATGAATGACTTGCAAACAAGTTGTTTGCGGCAAAAGCTTGTGAAGTGACTATGTATGAAAAGTAGTCCCCGAAAAGAGGCTTTAACTCGACGTTTCGGTTGATATACTCCAGCTTTCATTTGGAGTTTCTTCTGACGACGCAGAGCATGCACACAAGCCAAGACGTCAAGTTGCTCCCAAAATGAAATTGGTGTATTTGAAAAAATCAACTTATTGTAAGTGATCTCTCTACTAGGCAACACCTCATATCACTTTTAAAGTGACTTGATCGTCAATACTGGGATTTGGTATGTTTTGTTCGTAGTTGCAAGAGCAGTGACGGAGAAAAATCACCAACTAGAAGGCGTAATGTTGACGGTGCGGCTTATTGTCAAGAGAAACACCCTCCCCCGTCCGGTTAAGAGGCGATGCTTGCTTATCAGAGGGATCCCGGATGGGTGCCCTTTGGAGCATGTGCAACTTTACATTGAGAATTGCTCTGGCATGGAGGAGCCAATTATTAAGTACGGAGAGAAACCCGGAACAGCATTGTGTACATTCACACAAGATATCCCAGGTAAGTGGTAGTGTCATTACTCGGATGTTATAATAACCATACACAGTTACACATGTTCATTTATTATCAGTAAGGCGGTAATTTTTTTAGGTTTGCACGAATAACATACAATATCTGGCTCAAACCGGTATTTTGTTTATTAAAAACATGAAACAATCCAGTTGTTGACTAATTATGTTTTCCCCTCAACGCAAAAGAACGTGTTTTTGTATTTGTTTTTGGTCATTTCTATATTAGTTTGAATGAAATCGATATGTTTGCTTTTAAAAATCCTTGTCTATGGGTTAATTCATTAAAGAACGCAACGTAAGCAAGGGTGCTATCCAAGCATCCTTATTAAAAATTGACAGGTTGCAGATATAAAATATTAACGTGTCGATGTTACGTGTATGTCTTTGATTGTTACATATATAGATTTGCAGACAGTTATACAGAAGATTTGCTCAAAGAAGCTAGGGAGAGCCCAGGTGACAGCGGAGGTGGTGCATGAGCCTGATTGCATCCTTGTGCAAGGTTTGCTTATATTAACGAAAAGCATTAATGAAAAGCCTGGGTCTATATAAACTCAAATGTAGTTTAATTTAACTCGAAGCTGAGAATGTTGTTTTATTTTCAAACAATGATTACCTTTAATTGAATGATGCATGCTCTTTCAGGATTGCCAAACAACATGTCATTGAAGGTTATCGAGCTGTATTTTGACATTAAAAAGAAGAGTGGTGGCGGCGGTGTGAGAAAAGTATTGCCGGGAAATGCAAAGGACCAGGCAATTGTTTACTTTACGGACTGGAAAGGTATTGAGATAAAGATATAATTAATGAATTATCACTTTCATTTGCTTGCAAATCAAAAATTTGAAACAGCGCTTTAATCTTATGATGATACCGCAGTGCTGTTTTGAGGCAATGTATAAAAAGGCCGCCTAATGTTATATTAGGTTGCTTATGTTATTCAACACATTGAAATTGTCAAAATGCTTCTTGTTTTCATGATGATTGCTTAATTGCCCTCCGTTAAATGTTTCCCATTCGTAGTTGTTGCTGATGTATTGTCCAAGAAAGGACCTCACAAGGTGGGCAGCGCTGAAGTGTCGGTGGAAGAATACCATGACTGTCTCGGAAAACTGAATGAATTAGATTTCCCAACTCAACACTTCCCTGAGGAGTTGCGAACAAAGGCTCATCCTGATGCCCAAAGAACAAAGGAGGCGATCGCCATGACAACAAACAGGCTTGAGCTTTTCACCCAGTGCAGTATTCGACGTAAAATGGAAAAGATGTTTCCAGACCTGAAAATCACTGTTGCGTCTTTTCAAGGGCAAACGGGACTAAGCCTAATCCTTGAGGGAACGAGGAAGGAAGTCATTGAAGCAGAGTTATGGATGAGAAGAAAAATGGATGGCTTGAACAGTGTGGAGTTTAAAACTGGGAGGGGCAAAACGGCGTTCATTCGCGATGTTTCCGACAAAATTCACGAGATATTAGGGTCAAGGGATATCAACGCTGCGTGCAACATTTCTGCAGATGGCAAGATCAAAATATATGGGTGCACCAAAGGGGATACATCCCTGGCTAAATTGTATATTGATCAGGAAATAGACGAAGATATCATCCGTATCAACGGGCCTGCCGTGTCAGATGTTCTGAAAAGCCAAAAAGGAATCCTGCTAGTTGCAGATATCAACAAAAAGAAATTTGCCAAGGCTGCCATCAATTATGAGTCAGGTAACAAACAAAAATGCATATTTCAAGGACTTACAAATATCATGTTTTATAAAGTCAATGTTTTAATTTGTGCCTTATTAATGATTTTGCCTTTAATTGTGTTTATTTCTGCAGGAAACATAGAGCTTGTTGGATTCCGGAACGAATTGAAAGAAACCAAGCAGCACATTCTAGCGTTCCTGAAGGATACTGTCAGAGTAAATGATACCATTTGCACTAACAGAAGCAAAGTCCGTCTGATCACCTCATTCCACGGCCAGGAACTGGCGGGTTTTACAGCCAAACACAAGAGAAACCACGTCATCATTCAGCCACAAATGAGCGAACGCAACGCGGGGTTTCTTGTCGAGGGAAACGAAAAAGGCCTGGATGCTGCCACGCTTTTCGTCAGCCAGCTCGTGGCTAGAATCAAGGAGAAACTGTATCCTGTCTCAAAGATCGGCATGGTTCAGCTCTTCCGTGAAACCAAAGGAAAGAAGTTTCTGGAATTCGTTGAGGAGGAGCTCGAGTGTGTGATCGACGTGATTGGAGAAAACGAAAACAATGATGAGGATGTAGAAGGTGCAGAAGGTGCTACCGCAAGTCCACCCCAGACCGGAGCCACAGAGGTGCTTTGTAGAATCAGTCTTTTAAATGGCTGCACTTTGAGGGTGTGCAAAGGAGACTTGACTAAACAGAAGGTTGATTGCATTGTAAATGCTGCAAACGTGGATCTGAAACACGGCGGAGGATTAGCAGCTGCTATCCTTCAGGCTGGTATGTTGAAATACATGTATTTACGAAAACTGAAAATTAATATTTTTAATTTGTCATTTTAACTTTTTAAGTAATTGTAGGTAACTACTTTAGCAAATTTGGAGGATTTGCTGTGAAAAAGGAAGGTGTTTAGACAACGATAATGTTTAGAAATGACAAATATTTGTATTCATGTTTGCTCTCCCATATACTCCAAATACCAGACCTTTAATATTTGTGGCGTGCCTTACCTTTCTTCTATTTTTTTTTTATTTCAGGCGGGCAAATAATTCAGACCGAGTGTGATGAGATACTTAAGAAGAAGCCGGGTCGGCAGTTACAAATCGGAGAGCCCGTTTGCACTTCTGGTGGCAGCCTACCCTGCAAGAAAGTCATTCACGTTGCTGGACCGCGGTGGCCGTCTTGGAAAAGAAAGAAGCGCGACGAAGATCATCTCCTCTTTAACAGTGTTTTCCGTTGCCTTCAGCTGGCAAATCAGCTGAAGATGCAGTCAATCGCCATCCCTGCCATCAGCACGGGTTTGTTCGGCTTCCCCACCAAACGTGCCGCAGTCCAGATTGTGAACGCGGTGGTTGAGTTTAATCAAAAAGTATCTGACACTAGTCTGACGGAGATAGGTCTGACTAACCACGACCAACAGACCTGTGATGTTATCAAACAAGTCGCAATGGATCAGCTGGGACATCTTATAGCGGCAGAAGCTTGCATCGATGATACAGCAGGTAATAATGCCACATAACCCTACGAGATTTACACTTAGGAACCGGAAACTAAGAGCTTGTCAACATAGGGCTCGACGGTATAATTTCGAAACACTGGTACGGTTTTTTTTAAGTTCAAATCCTACTCTATCGATTTGCCTGTTCTTCCCAAATCGCAGATCGTATTGCAGTTGTCGACTGGCCTCGTTTAGATAAAATGAAAGCAATCTAACGCCATTGTGCGCTTCATTTCAGTACTGAAACACATTAAGGACAATTTGAGACTGGCAGCAAATGCCAGATGTGTTTGATATTGCCGTCATGTTATTGTAATGTTTTCACTGTTCATTTTGATTTCCTTTGTTGCACCAACAACATGACAGGTGCGCCTGGAAACAGGATGCCACTGGCATTTACCTCTTCTGGGCCAAACATCATGACAACGAATGAAGGCATTAATGTAACCTTGAAGAAAGGGAGCGTCACTGTAGAAAAGGTACAAACCAGATGGGCGATTAGCATTGACGTTTAAATTTCTTGAAAACACCAGGTCTTTGCGGTCTTAAACTTATTTTCATCTAGATTGTATTTGGCAATTCCAGGGAAGAAATTAACATGTAGAAGCCTTTTATATCTTATTAGATATTTTATTTGGTTTAAAGTACTTACTTACTCTCGATTACTGAATTTGCATTCAATCATTCAATGTATGACTCAATTTCTTTTCTCTAAAATCTTCAGGTTGATGTGATCGTGAACACATCGAACAGTGACTTGAATTTGAAAATGGGCTTGGTGTCCCAAGCAATTCTGAAAGCTGCGGGGCCCGCTCTCCAGCAAGAATGTGACACGGCGATTGCAGCCTGTGGCCATGTTCCCTTGGGTTCCTTCAGAGAAACCGGGGCAGCCGGTATGACCAACTGCAAGAAAATCTTTCACTGCGTCATCGACCGGTATCACCCGATTGCGTCCGAAAAGGTGAGATCAATGAAACAACCACCCTTGTGGTGAACAGTTTTGATAGGTTGAATTTAAGCCCATCATCTCGGGGGTCAATACCCAACCGTTTTGCTTGTTAATTGAAACAAGGAACTTCACTGGGAGGTGAAAACTTAGTGGTTTGTGTTACTACTGCAGTAGACTTGTTCCACATACTTTGTTTTGATTTCCAACAGCCCCAACCCTCTTTTGACGAATATCTCTGTTGGGGTACCAAGCACACTTCTTGGATCTTGTCCCCATTCCCCTCTGTGTTCGATGTAAGCTGTGGGTATACTGTTCATCTGTTGACAGATGTAAAAGTTTCAATGTCTATTAATCAAGGATTTGCGTGAATCAAGTATTGTTTGAATAACAACGAATGCTCAGTCATGTGAGGCCGAAGAAACACAATCAAGGTATCATTGAAAGAAGACACATTGGTGTTTCACATGATCTTTAACTTTGATTTTTATTTTTTTATATTTTTTATAATTTACATTTACATCCGGGTTTCCTTTTTTTGATGCACTCTGTATTAAGGAGACAAAATATAATGGAGATTTTTTTTTTCTTGTTCCAGCCTTTGGGTGCTCTTGTCGAAAATTTACTGCAACAAGCCGAAATCGCAAGAGCGCTTTCCCTGGCAATACCTGCCCTGGGCACGGGCAACCTGGGTTACCCAGCTAACGTCACTGCTCGGGTCATGTACGAAGCTGTGGCAGCATTCAGCAGCAAACACCCCACCGGTGTTCTGAAAGACATTCGATTCGTGGTGTATGACAAGGATATGAAAACTATTAAGGTATACATGTATTCCATTGCGAGCATGCTATCGCTGAATATTCACAGAGGCCTCTTTCAATGGCTGTTCAGATAATCCAATCATTCAATAAGCGTTTGGTGTTTTTTAAGACACAGCGCGCACACATTTTGGAGCCCATGAAAGTTGTGTTTTCGAATAATTATCCTGAAATTAGTGTCTTAAAACATGTAATCATGCGTAACCGCATACGTGTTGCGTTAGTTCGATACGAATGCTCATATATTTTTTTCTGGAAACATACTATATTGAATAGGTAATGTTTTTTTTATTTTCTATTCAAAAGGGCTTCGAGGACGAAATCGAACGCCTGACAACAATGACTTACGGAGGAGCTGCACCAACTTTCACGCAAAGGAAATTGAGACAATCAACCTCGACTGCAGCTGGTAAACCTTAGAACTTAGTTGCCAGTGTTGTACACAGAACGAAGAGACCCCTTGCCCAATACTTCTGAAAATATGTTCCTCGATGTATTTGCCCGCTTACTATTTATGAAAATACACCGA
Organism: Patiria miniata; assembly: GCF_015706575.1. NCBI lineage: Eukaryota > Metazoa > Echinodermata > Asteroidea > Valvatida > Asterinidae > Patiria > Patiria miniata. The sequence goes on along the minus strand of NW_024037076.1, from coordinate 27,616,218 downwards.
GGCTGCTACAGGGAGGCTGCATACACGAAGGCTGCTACCGGTACTTCATTACATCCTCTGACGTTCCAGTACAGTAGGCGTGTCATTCCGAAATCAAAATTGCTGTTTCTTTGGGACTTTTAGACAGCAAGCAGGACGCACAAAAAAAAACATTCGTACGGAAAACATGGATTTTTTCATGATCAGCTTTTGCTCTGTCAAAAAACAAAATGCTGCATTTGTAAAGTCATGTTTATAACTATACCCCACATACGAGCCGCGCTAGCGAGCGCGGGCTGCGATCCTAGCAGTCTATTTTTTTTATAAGTTCAAATCACACTCTGTCAATTTGTCTGTTCTTTCTGAATCAAACATTGTCTGGCATTCTGAATAAAAACACCCGAGTTGTCGACTGGCCCTTTTTATATAATGAAGCCATTCGAGACGCTATTGTGCGCTTCTTATCGGTACTGAATACACATTGTTTGAGTCAATTTAGATGGTCAGCAAATGCTGGTCGGATATTGCAAGCATCTTATTATAATGCTTTACTTTTTATTGTAATATCGACAGGTGCGACTGGAGTCTGGATGCCTGATGATGAACCGGCTGTAGTGCCAATAACATTTATCTCTTCTGGGCCAAACATCCTGACAACAAATGAAGGCATTAATGTAACCTTGAAGAAAGGGAGCGTCACTGAAGAACAGGTACAAGCTCGAGTGGCCATTAGTCTGCCCTCTTGAAAATACCATCCTTAGATACACTGTAAACTTCTTTTCATCTGGATTGTATTTGTCAACTCCAGGGATGCCATTACAAGTAAGAGGCCTGGTCATTTGCCGTCTGTCTGCAAGTAATATATGGATGGACCGTAACAGCAGTATATAGAAGCCTTTTATATCCATTTAGATTTTTTTTTCAAATTTGATTTGAAGTAATTACTCTCTGTTCTAAGCTTTGTATTCAATAATCCAATTGATAACTCATTTACTTTTCTGTAAACTCTTCAGGCTGATGTGATCGTGAACGCATCGAACATTGACTTGAAACTGAGTATCGGCCTGGTGTCAAAAGCAATACTGCAAGCTGCTGGGCCCGCTCTCCAGCAAGAATGTGACACGGCGATTGCAGCCCGTGGCAAGGTACCCTTGGGTTCCTTCGTAGAAACTGGGGCAGCCGGTATGACCAACTGCAAAAAAATCTTTCACTGCGTCATCGACCGGTATCACCCGAATGCGTCGGAAAAGGTGAGATAAAAAAACCCAACCAATGCATGGGTGAACAGTTTTGCTAGGCTGAATTTAAACCAATTATCGTTGAGATAAATGACCAACCATTTGACTTGTGAATTGAAAACAGGTAAATCCACTGGGAAGTGAATACTCATAACTTGTTGCACATACATGTACTAATTGTTTTGACTTAGGCCTACTCCAAGCTTGGTTATACTTGCTCACTAGGATTTTAGACTGATCTTAGACTGATCATTAGCAGCTCAGTCTCGGGAGACCATGATTGATACGACCCTGCAGTGCTGCCTATTGGTAGGGTCTTGACATTGTCTGCTGTGGCTGTGCAAACCAATGCGCAAGTGACAGTCCCTGTTGCACTTGGTGCAGACGTACGCCAGGGTTGCAAGGGTTGCTGCAGCATGCTCCTTCTGGTCCCTCTTCTCTGCTGCGAGCTGACCTCTCCTCACATCTACATATGCGATGCCCTTGCGGGACAATCTGATGCCAGGCAGCTCCATACTCGGCCTGTATTTCCCAACTGTCTGAGGAAATATTGCAGGCTTTCAGGTCTCTCTTGCAGGCGTCCTAGAATCGGAAAGAGGAGCGACCGACTCGTCAGGTGCTAGTGGCTAGCTGTCCGTACAGGATGTCTTTTGGCAGCCTCACATCCTCCATGTGTCGACATGTCGCAGCCATCGAAGGAATAAACAAGGAATACATGCTGGGAATTTTGGCGCGCTGCAGGATGTCACTGTGTGGAATATGGCCCTGCCAGCTGATTTCGAAGATGCGGTTGGGGCACCGCATGTGGAAGGCGTTGAGCCGACGCCCTTGTGGAGAATTGGGTGCTGAGAACGCAAACCTGGTAGACTTGGATCTTGGTGAGCTGTCAGCGCTTTGTTCTGCAACACTCTCTTAGTCAGTCTAACAAATTATGGTGTTTTGACTTCCGTAGCCGTCTGTCAAGTTCGGCGTCGAGCGAGAGGTCGTTGATGATTGTCGCAGGTAAGTGAAATCGTCTAGATCTGATGAATCGTCGATTCTGATGTTTGGTATGCTGAATTGCTGACACAGGATGCTAGTTTTCTTCAGGCTTATTATTCCCAGTCTCTGGAGGGCATCCTTGATGTGGGTCACATGGGCTGTGTCGTCAGTAAAGAGCATCTCCCTGATAAACACTTTCTTCACCTTGTTCTTTTAGCGCAGTCGTGGCAGGCTAAACAGCTTGAGACTTAGTGTGCAGATAGACACCGTCTGTGCACGAGTCAAAGGCGTAGGACAGGATCAGGAAAAAGAAGATCCTGGAAGGGCCGGCATCAGTTCACCATTGCTTGACACCATTATTGATGGGGAAGCTAGATCAGTGTTGTAGTACTCGTATTCGGTGCTGGTGCTCGAGTACTATTCGAACACTTTTTTTTAAACTCGAACTCGTACTCGAATGTCGAAGTACTCGTACTCGAATGTCGAAGTACTCGTACTCGATATGCCGAAATTGTACTCGATCATCAAAGTACTCGTACTCAAAAAGCAGTGCTCGAGACAAAAAATGGTATAGCTTGAAATGACCACGGCCTTATTTTATCGATTCTTTCAGTTTAAAATAAAATGCTAAGTTAGCTTGGGGAGAAATCGAAGTTTCATGATATTCCTCTTTGCACGTCCGGACAAACACATTTAACAGCTAGCCTTGAGTGCGTGTGTATATCAGTCTGACTGGGCCTGGGCCAATTACGCACTATGAATCATTTGCTGCATGGCCGTATGCGGAAATAGAAAGTACTCGTACTCGGAATACTCGTATTCGTACCGTACTCGGAAATACAAGTACTCATATTCGTACTCGGAAGTACAAGTACTCGTACTCGGTAAGTGCTGGGCAGTACTCGGTACTCAGAAAAAAATACCGACTACAACACCGGGAAGGACTCCGAGGAGGATCCACCATACAGGACTGTTCTATTCATGCCTGCATCGACGGAGATCACCCATTTTCCAGAGATATATTTTTTTGAAGGGGGGGGGGGCAGCCGATCTGGTCGAGAAGTTTGAATAGGCCTTTCCTGCTGACCAGATCAGAACGTAAGGGAGAGCGGCTGGCCTTGCTCTCTGCTCTTCTCTTGGAGCTGGCGGAGAGAATGTCATGTCGGTTGTCAACTTGCCGTGCTCTGAAGTCACATTAGGATTCTGAATAGATGTGATCCGCGTGTAACTGCAGCCTGTTGAGGAGAGTGCGAATAATCCAGAGGGATATCCCTCTGTAGTTGTTGCAGTCACTGCGGTCACCCTTGTTCATGTAAAGTGTCACAAAAGGTGGCGTAACACGTGCCTTGGGGCTGCACCCTCATCCCAATAGAGGCAGAGTAGCTGGTACAGCAGCATCTTCAACTATTGTAGACAGGCCCGTCGCTTGCCCTGAACATCCAGGGGAGGACCATAGTACCAACTATAGGGGGACCCACTACCATCCAAAATACAAACATTCGTATTTATAACTTTTGCCGGTTTTTTTTTTTTTTTTTGGGGGGGGGGGGCAATTGCTTGCCAAGGGGCCTACCAGCGCTCTCCCTTTTGGCGACGGGCGTAATTGCTGACCATAATGGAGACTTGTATGTATAATGAAAATTGTATGTTTTTGTCGTTCCAGACTTTGAGTGCTCTTGTCGAAAGTTTGGTGGAGCAGGCCGAAATCATACAAATGCATTCCCTGGCGATACCAGCCCTGGGCACGGGCAACATGGGTTACCCAGCTGACGTCACTGCTCGAGTCATGTACGATGCTGTGGCAGCATTCAGCAGTAAGCACCCCACCGGTGTTCTGAAGGACATTCGATTCGTGGTATATGACAAGGATATGAAAACCATTAAGGTAAACACATGTATTTCATTGCTACCATACTATCGCTGCACATTCGCAGAGGCCCCCAATGGTGAAAGCATGTGCCAGCTATTGTTAAGATAATCCGTCACGGACAGTCACGTGCTTAGAGAACAATAGCTGCCACAATACATTCACAACATAAAGTAATAGTGATAGTGATAGCGTGCTCATGATGGTCAACAAAAAATATCGATCTGTAAATAGTTTTCTACCTACCCAAGTTAAAATTCAATAAGCGGTTTGTGTTATCTTTCACACAAGTTGTGTAAACAACAGTGTTTACACAACAGGTTGCTAGGTTCATATTTTTACACAACCGAAATAACAGTGGTCTTGGTCTGCCTTTGTATGATGTAACACGGCGGTGTTCAAAGTACGTAACATCAACCTGATCGTTCGTTGCTAGGGAAGATGATATAGCTGAGTTCAGTTTTGATGACGAGAGGCACGATCTAGGGAATCTTGTTCGTTCGTATGTCAGTTAGATGTAGGTACAATTCAATAATGCCATCAGTGATGGCCTCGTCTGATTGCCTATACTTTAAGGTCTAATGATCAATAGTTCATTGTGTGGAACTGTCATCACCATTTTGTAGTGGGTGTACCTGTTTTGCTTCAGCTGACAAAAACAGCGAACTACTGATGCGGTGAAGCTTATCGGTGCTTAGATTGTCTGTCATCTGCTTTTTATTACGAGTAATGAATGAATGACAGTTAAAATATACGGGCGGCAATCTACCACTTTGAAGAATGATGTGTTGGCCATTTCTGAAGACGGACCGGAGCAAATGTATCTTGAATTTAAATGTACTGCCATTTCTTTCTTACAAAAACATGCACTTTGAAAGGGGTACGTTACAGATGTTGATTTGATAATGTTGGTACATTATAATGTTGTCCATGAATGATTGATCATTCCATACAGAGACTGTGTCTATCATCACAAAGCCAAACACCTAATTTTTCAAAATTTACCTGATTCGGAGGCACATTGAGTTGCCCAAAATGTGCACAATCGCAGGACTTTGATTATGTGTTGAAATGGGAGGAGAAAGACGTTGATTTTGAAGGAGTATAATGGAGTATCAAATTTCATGATTAAATCACAGATGTCAAAGATGCTTTGTTTACTCATTAAAATGATAACTACCTATTGCAAAAATGTACTCAAAACGTAGTATGAGTGTTGGCCCAATACTTTGCATGGCTTTGGCCATGCTCATTGCAAGCTATGTTTTAAAGATGTTTGAAATGGCATAAGGTACCATTTTAAGCAACAACACCTCTAACATAACCCTTTAACACACTGTCCACAGCTGCAACAGCGCATTCTTGCGACATCCTAACTCGCCACTCATTCAGCAAATTTGGAAAAATACTTTTTTGCCTTTGTTTTGCAATCAATGGTGCTCAGACACGTGTGACTGAAGAGGTGCAATTAAGGCACCAATTGAAAACTAATGGGCTACCCTTTAAGATGGACCTTTTACATTGTACAGTTTACTTACTAGTACACACGGGCCCACGGTTTTTAGATTACCTTGTTTATACACCATGTAGAGCGGCATAGTGACGGAATTGTGCACTTGCAAAATAACGCATGAAACTGTGCACGTCGGGTCTTAATGCCATTAAGACAATTTTCAGATATGGAGGCGTTTCCAATCTGTAATCCCTAGTGACTTTTGAAAGGTCAATGACCTTTATGTACTTTATGTATACCTATTCTTACAAACTCAACTTTCCTGTTACCCAAGTCAACGTCAAAGGTATTCATTAATGAAGATAATGAGCTTTGTTTACCCTATTTATAGCAATTTACAAGATTAACTCTTTAAATCCAAACATTTTAAGCCTCAAGTCTTAACTCAGGGCATTTCACATCTGACCTCTGGTGAACTTCAAGAGGTCAATGGACGTTTCTCCTATTTATAGATATTTAAAAGATGTAATATTCCAACCCTCTGCCGTTTCATGGCCAATATCTAAAATGCTGGTATTCTTGCCATGATATGATTTGTCAGATGTGTTGATATTTCATATCTGACCTCTGGTGCTTTTGCGATGTCAATGAACGTTGTATAACCTAATTTCCGCTAGCTTATTTAAGTTTCCCAATGACCCTTTTTCATTACCGAAGACAAAATAATTCAAAAGAAGTATATTACTCTCCAGCATATCATGAATTCAGACCCTAATGACAATTTTGTCATTACCCCTGATCTCCACTTTCTTATTATAAGGGCAGACGCAAGCGCAACAAAATATAAGAGGCACCAAATCACAGTCTAACAACTAGTGATCAGAGGGCTTGGTAAAAAAAGTTCTAAATGTGGTAAGTCAAGCCCATCTGGATACAACACATGTAATAAATGCACACTAATAAATGCTGCTTGACATTTTTGCATTTTCCATTGCAAAAGAAATTCTTACAGACTTCTGTTCCAGTCGCATGCCAATAAAAAAAGGTCAGAGGTCAACCCAAAACTGTTTGTGGTTTCGGAATTCATAGCATGACTGTACAATAATAGAAATGCAGGTACAATACCTTTCTTTTGCACCATCGAGTCTTTGGTCACCAAAAAGTGGCGTTTTGAATAATAACTTATTATGAAAATAAGCGACAAACAAGGTACAGAGTTCTGAACCTCTCCAGGGGTACTAAACGTCAAATATGATTGCCCTAACATCTTAAAGATCTTTTCATGGCACAAAGAGCTAACGTTTTGACATCCCTTACAGAAATGTCCCATGAGCATCCCATGGGATTCCCATGGGGTAAACCCATGGGGTCATCAAGAACACCATGTAAGTTAAAATGATCACCGTGGGAGATTTTATGCTCATCATGGGAAACCCATGGGAACACCATGGATATTTTATGTGGGAACACCATGGGGATTTTATGGACACCATGGGAACACCATGGGAATTTCATGGACATCATGGGAACACCATGTGGAATTTATGAACACTATGGGAACACCATGGGGATTTTATGGACACCATGGGAACACCATGGGGATTTTATGTCACCATGGGAACACCATGGGGATTTACTGGACACCATGGGAACATCACTGGGAATTTAAACACATGGGTACACCATATACGCCGGGTTATACTGGAGAACATGTATATAACCATATGCGTCATGAAAAAGTGCATTTACAAAAAGAAAACGTTATAAATATCTATAGGCTTTACAAAGGTCATGACCCTCGAAGGTCACCCCCGGTTAAATATGAAATATCATATATTACTATTATATCATGGAACACCTAATATTTAGACTTGGATCTTGAAAAAGGTGGGGTTTTAAGAGTAAACTTATAAATAACTATAAATAAGTTTAACAAAGGTCATTGACTCCTGAAAGGTGACCAGAGGTAAGATATGAACTGTTCCCACATCTGATCAGTATCAGTCACTTAGTCAAAGTCAATCAGTCAGTTAGTCAAAGTCGGGGAGTCAGTCAGTCAGTCGGGGGGGGGGGAGTCCGTCAGTCAGTCAGTTAGTTAGTTGATTTGTTAGTAACCATTGCTTCTACATATTTTGACCGATTTCAACCAAACTTCGTGAAAAGTATCAGTAGCCCAGCCCTAACATGTCACATGAATAAACTGGGGTCAAAGGTCATCATGGGGTCACTGAGATCAAACGCCTGATTTTGGTTCCTCCAAATTCTACTTCTTCCAGAAATGACATGGCACAATCACGTGACGTATGCATGAGCACGAATTCGTCGGCCCACAGCTTCCGAGATCCAATTGAGCTTGTTTCATACTACATTTCATATCCCATGGAATCTTTTTACACAACAATAGGGTTTCGAGGATGAAATCGAACGCCTGACAACTTCTGGAGGACCTCCACCAGCTGTCACTCAAAGGAAACTGAGACAATCAACCTCGACTACAGCTGATGAACCTAAAGGTGCCACACAGAACGAAGAAACCCCTGGCCCAATATTGATGAAAAGAATGTTCCTCCGTTAATTTTGCACCCCCTATTATTTTTGAGAACCACGTTACCCTTGAGTTTAAATCATTTTTTTATTACAAGCAGCTGTATGCATCTTTATTATATTAAGCTGACTCGGTGAACATTTTGTGGGTTTGAGAGTATCTAAACTATGATATTTAATTGTTGGTATAAATCACTTTGTTTTGGATGAAGTTCACTTATAAGTCGGACTCGCTATTGGCGAAAGTATTAAAAATCCATGTGCCTTCGCAGATGTCAATAATGTATAAAGGGCCCCGATTTTTATACAACAGCCCTGCTTTTATTTTGTCATATATTTGAACAGTGTATATGGAAGTCATATTTATGTCATTCCATTTCGATTTTAGTTGCGAACCGACACCCGTTCTCACAGGTGCATAGAGACCCGGCTGGGACGTTGCAGGCCAAAATTGGTCAAGTGTGTCTGCAGATCTGCCAGGGGGATCTTGTGACAGAAAAAAGCAGTGCCGTCGTGAACAGTGCGGGAAAGAAGTTAGATCTGCAAGGTTTGTTAGTAAACGAACATGATTGGTTTCTAATGAAACACCATATTGAATGATGCAGCATCACCATGGGCAGCTGCAACACAAATAGCAGATAAATAACATTCCATTCGAAACAAGTGGAATCAGCAAGTATAGACCATGGTACTTTTACGTCATGCCAGTGGACAACCGACAGACGAATATTTAAGCATCTTTTGCACGTTTTGTTTTGCCCGCATTAGATAACTATAATTTCGCCGCTTTTACACCAATCACAATTCACGAGATACACATGCAGTGCAGGAAAAAGCAGCTCGCTGAAAGTTAGCACCTCATGACCACAACGTCCAGTTTGTAAACAAATATATTATGTTAGAGAGGTCTTCACCGCAAACAGAGAGTACAAACTGGTCATAGGGCACCAAATGTTCGTTGTACACTATGCAACAATCACGGGTTTCAACCGAATTCTTAATATGGCTTTTACAGTTCAGTTTAGGCCTTTGCCAAAGTTTACCATGCTCCTGCTGTAGCTTGTTTTGTCCCCTGGCTTTTAAGCCAAAAGGAGGATAGTGCAATCACTGTGTATTCCTTCTGTTTGTGCGTGAGTTTGATTCTGCATTCAACGTTAAACAATTGAGGAACACAGGGTCCCCATTCCCGAGGGTCCACAATTCAGGACGATCGTGTACAAAACATATGGGAGGTCTTCCTGAAAAAAAGTTTTAAGTACAAACAAAAGAGGAACAATAGGGGTTCACGTTTGTAGGTACGTACCCCATAAACCCCATGTGTGGGTGCGTTTGTTTATGGTGTAAATAAAGGACACACAACGACACGCACCTCGCTTTACACCATACTTCAGTCTTGGTGACCATAAACTTGGTGACCATAATCTTTGTATAGGGGGACTTCCGAAGACTTGAAACATTTGAGGTCAAAGGTCATGTTGGGTTAAATGAGGTAATTGTTGATTTGGGTTAGATAAACTTAAAAGTGCTGTCATATAAAAAGTATGACTTTACTCTCAACCAAGCATTGGCAACAATAATCTTTGGTTAGGGGGTCTTTAGATGACTTCAGTCATTAGAGGTCAAAGGTCATCTAGTGGTCAAATGAGGTAACTGTTTATTTTGGTAAGGTAAACTGAAAAGTGTGCTTACTAACTAACTGTAAAAAAACTGCCAGCATGCCAGGGGGTCGCGAAAGTTTCAATTGCAGTATTGTTATTGTATACATTAAACAGGTCCTTTGTCTTGTGCACTCCTGGAAAAGGGTGGAAAGAAAATCAAGAAGGAATTTGATTCTTTCCGTAAAAAGGGTAAATATTGAATTTGTTTATTGTATTTTGTTATTCTTGAGATGTTTTTCTATGCACATTAATGAATCCTGCTTATTTATGACAGTAAATATTTCAAATTTAAGGTTTAAGTTAGTTATACGTATATTTTCATGTCCGCACATCACAAATACATTTCACGACACGTTTTATCAAACGTTTTGTAGAGTTCAAAAATTATACACATCAATCGGTGTTGATGATAAAACAAAAATATAAACATAGCCATCATATTCTTCTCTCAACTCTTTATCTCAATGTTTTCTTCGTTAAATGTTTATTTTTTTCAAAAGATCCGACGAAGTCGGTGTATGTCACAACTGCTGGGAAACTGTCCTGCAACTTCATTTTCCATGTTGTCACGCCCAAGACCTCCGAGGAGACTAAGATTATCGTGACCAAGACTCTTCTAGAGGCAGAAAGCAAGCAGGTCAAATCCATATCCTTCCCCGCGCTTGGAACAGGTACATGTTATTCGGTATAATAACTATGATACAGCAGTCACTAACCCTTGTAAAAAAGCACTCTTGCAATGAATTTACGTCATACGAAAACACCATTGCAAATTTGGTACTTAAAGTAAAATATATCCGATATGATATGTAAAATTTATCCGATAGGATATGTCCGCCCTTGCGCTTGGTGATCTCAGTGCCGGTTTTATTTGGACTGGCAGTTTAACCTGTTCAAGGGCGGATCCAGGGGGGGGGGGGGCCAAAGGGGGCCATGGCCCCCCCCCCCAAAAACGAAATCAATTTTTTATTTTTTTATGTGACATCGCAATAACGGCAGGCAATGAGTACACCACCATCTTTTCCTCAAAAAAAAAAATTGGTTAAAGTGGTCAGAAATTGCCTTAGATCGCACCACAGAGCATCTAGAATCCAAAAATTTTTCGGGGCCCTTAAGCGGGCCCCGAACCCCACGCCGTAATTTTTTTGACCCACTTTTTGACATAGCAATAAAGGCTGGGCAATGAGTACACCACCATCTTTTCCTCAAAAAAAACATTGGTTAAAGTGGTCAGAAATTGCCTCAGATCGCACCACAGAGCATCTAGAATCCAAAAATTTTTCGGGGCCCTTAAGCGGGCCCCGAACCCTACGCCGTAATTTGTTTGACCCACTTTTTGACATAGCAATAAAGGCTGGGCAATGAGTACACCACCATCTTTTCCTCAAAAAAAAACATTGGTTAAAGTGGTCAGAAATCGACTCAGATCACACCACAGAACATCTAGAATCAAAAATTTTTTCGGGGCCCTTAAGCGGGCCCCGAACCCTACGCCGTAATTTTTTTGACCCACTTTTTGGGGGGAACCAAAATTTTTTTTGGCCCCCCCAAAAATTGTGTTCTGGATCCGCCCTTGAACCTGTTGTACGTTATGGGCATAAACAGAATCATAATCGTTCTCAAATGTCCTCGTACTATCACTATCGTTTTGGAATATCAATTATTCAGGCCCACAGGCAGGACAAGCTGTTGGTCCTTCGGCCAGCGCCATGTTGGCTGCCATTGGAGAGTTCGTATGTCGAGAGAAGCCTCGTAACCTGCAACTGGTTCGCCTTATCATCTTTAAAGCAGACATGCTCCATGGCTTCGAGGCTGCTTTAAAGCAGAATGAGGATCGCTCGTATAAGAAGCAAGCTAGTTTTCCCTCCGCAGGATTAGGTAAAATCAAACTTGTCTTGTTTGCATGGGTGTATTAGTATGGGCGTGTGCCATGAGCCGAGGGCAAGATCGAACGAGGCACTTTTTACGGATAATGTGGAGGCAACTGAATGCACTGAAAGCTTAAAAGAACCATCCGAATGACCCCTGTGCATTTTCCCAAATAGTTTACGACAACTCTTCAGATAATTACTTTGAACTGACCTTGCCTATTGTTTACTTAAACCAAGTTGCCATTAAAGTTACCTTTTAATACATTTTGTGACCCCTGAATAAAACGTATTCCAATCTCTTTGCATGCCCTTTTCGGACCAAGTTTTGCCATCTAAGGCCCTCTTTAAACGTCAAATTCTGTCGTTTCTAATTCAAATAATTATTAGAATTAGACACGGCATTTAGAAAGTCGACGTTTGAAGTAACTGCCGGCTTTCTGCCAAAACTCGACAGGTCGTGCCGCTCTGTGCAGCAGAAGAGCGGCACGGCTTCACACGGCGATTTTTTTCCGTGTCTATAATTCAATTGGCACGTCCCGAATCATCACAGTGGTACTAATTTAAACTGCACATAGCATGCACCTGCCAGCTGTTTACGGTTCGGCTTCAAAACCAAATGGCGCAGATGGACATATTTCAAAGGTTGCCCTGAAAACAGCTTTCTGAAATAGTCAGGTGGCTTAGATCAAATTTTCGTCAAGATCGTGACCGACTGGTCCAAAGCACCAAACTTGGCAGATAGATTCTTACAGACCTAGAGAAGATATTTAGAAGGGGTGACACCTGAAATTCTTTTGGGAAGGGTGCCTAATTTGCATAAATCGTTAATCCCTGTCGTGTAATATATTTATTCCCATATTTGGGTATTTTTTATTTTTTTGAAAAGTGTATTTTGGGGATTCTACTTACATATCTTTACTTAAATAACATTTTCCAAAGCATATAAGTGACTGAATAATTATGAGGACATAGTAACGATCCAAAATGGCTACTATTATGCCCTAAAATTGTGCGCATTTACCTTGTCTCCAGATATCATCAACTAGTCTTGCCAAACATCAGCATTGATGAACTTCAAATTCACCAAGTAGCTTACTGGTACAGTTACCATATTAAAACCTTATGCAAAATCCTGTGAACAATGATAACATTGTGATATTTAGCCCAGAAAAGAAAAACTGGGAAAAACGAGGTGTCCATAAATTGGGCTAACAAGTAGGTGAAGGGTTCCCTAACAAGGAACACTGTAACAAGTTCAAGGAAATTCCCAAAATTATGGTTGAGAAAACGTTTTGGCGTAGACAAAATGATTGTAAACAACAATAATCTCTTTTTTAGGGGGATTTCGTTGAACTTGTTCAAGTCCCCACGTTACCCTTCCCGTACTAGCCCAATTTACAGACACCACATTTTCTCCCCTTTTTTGGTCTTTTGGGCTAAACATCAAGATGTTATCAATTTTCACTTGATTTCCCACTTATTTTTGTTAGGGTAACTATGCCAGTAAGTAACTTTGTGAAGCTCATCAATTTGAAACTCATCAATACCCACGTTTGGCGAGACTAGTTGATTATATCTGAAGAAAAGGTAAATGCGCGTAACTTTAGGGTAAAATAGTAGCAATTTTGGTTCTTTACTATGTCCTCCTAATTATTCAGTCACTTATATGTTTTACAAAATGTTATCGAGGTAAGAATATGCAAGTAGAATCACCAAAATACACTTTTCGAAAAAATAAAAAAATAGAAATATACCCAAATATGGGAATAAATGTATTACACGGCAGGGATTAACGATTTATGCAAATTAGGCACCCTTCGCAAAAGAATTTCAGGTGTCACCCCTTCTAAATATCTTCTCTAGGGCTATAAGAATCTATCTGCCAAGATTGGTGCTTTTGACCAGTCGGTCACGATTCCGACCATATGCCACCTGACTAAAACCGGATGCGTATCATTAAACATCATCCAGCCAACCGGTATTCTTGATTAAACGCACAGGGTCGGGATGTTGTGACAATGATTTTCTCGAGAAAGGAGGAGCAACAGTATTATGAACAAGCAATGAAAATTGTCCTTGTTGAAATCACCTCCAATAAATGGACTGTTCTCGCAGAATGAATTTGTCACAGTATCATATTACGTTTAACAGAAAATCGACGTTCGAAGCAACTGCAGAAGTTTTGCGCTATTTTGCCGACTGCAATGTGTTAAATTAGATACCGCAAAGGTTCGACGTTTGAAGCGGCCTTACTAATCGAAGTGAAGAAACATTACTTGTTATTAGTACTTCTTGAGTTTAGTATCTGTTGGAATACATAAGGTTTGGCAAAGTCTGTCCTTCCTTCGGCCACTGTTGAGGACACGTCAAACAACGAGTCCCAACGAGAAACGATCCTCCTTCACATCTGCGCCATGGATGACGTCACCATACAGAGAGCAACAGGCAAGATCGATAGATATCAAGACGAGGAGTTCACATTGGAGGTAGGATTTAGAGGACCGTTGCGTCCTTCCTGTATGGTAACGATTAGGAGCGGGCTGTGCTTCTGGTGTATCAGAGTTGATCACAACTGTTCACTGCTGCGCCAAAAGAGGTTAGAGACGGCATATTCCACATCAAATCAGCTAACACCTGTATTGTTGTTTCGTGCAAATAGCTCAAAAAGATAAATGATTGGACCTTGTGTGAGAAATAAATTAAATCACGGCGATGTAGCCTTTGATAACTGAAGGTGTTCATGTCCTACCTAACATAAGACTGAGCGTTTGACGTTGCAGGGCCCAATTTCATGGCTCTGCTAAGCACAAAGGCCCGTGCTTACCATGATCAACATTTGCGCCAGCAGAAACATCATTGCTAACCCGGTTACCACAGAATACCTAGTTACGGGATGTACATGTACATTTCTTCGCTAACCCGTAACATATGCTGCAGTAAGCAGAGATTTGTCACTAGCATGACAGATGAAATGTTCCATTCCACTCGGCTTCGCCATGTCACCTCATGAAATCACTCTTACCATTGTACTCATACACATTCATTGTTTGTATAATAAAACACGTTCGGTGCGCGAAGGCTACACATCTAGCATGCAAAAGATCAAAATGGATGGGACGAAAATGCACGGTGAATTGAAATAAAATGAAAGGTTTATGACGTAGCCATGCAATGGTTTGATCAATGAATGCCGCCTGACTTACAATCCTCCAATCAAATGACAATGATCCGACAAGGATTGTTATATAACAGGCTATGAAATTGTGTACGTTCAATTTCGTTGGTCTCAGATTTTGCGCGTTTCGCGTCCCTTTATATAACATGTAATTGGACAACATTTCAAAAGCTGCGTTTGACTTGTGACTAACTTCAATGTCAAGCAATGGCGGTGATGCTGAAAATTGAAGTAATGATAACCCAGACAATATTTTATCACTGGCCAGTGGATTAATGTTGTGATCCTGTTGCATGCTACTTACCTCGATATCCTTGTCATGGTCATGTAAGCTGAGTCTTCTGCTGAGGGACAGTCGAAACAATGAGATGAAGTGCAGACACGTACACAAACGTCATTCTCTATATGTGCAGCCTTTAAAGGCAGATATCTATTAGGTGACTACTATTGATAATAGTGAAAATTGTTCACAAAGACTTTATTATATAAAACGTTTGTTTTTCATTTTACATGCGGTTTTTTCCTTTAGGATATGCCAGATTCCCATGGAATGATTGCAAAAATGAAGAAAGAGCACCGTGCTGAACTCCGAACCATTGAACGGAAGTACAATGTATGTTGTTGTTTTCTTTGCAAAAAAAGAACGCGAAATTGTGGCCTTAACTTAAATAATTAAGGGAGTGCTTCATGGAACGCTCGCCGCATAAGCAAGCCAGATGTGAAAGATGGGAAGTGGTTACTTTTTGAGTGAGAGCGATGTTTTCTTTATTGTTGAATATTATTCCTTCCTTTCATTTCTCCCTATTTTCTCTCAGTGGCTCATCAAAGTTTGCTTTATTTATTTTATTATCACAGGTGGGGATAGAAGTTTCAAAAGGTCCTGCCAAGTTCCGAGTGCAGGGCCTTAAAATGAATGTGAAAGATGCGAGATTCAGCATCCAGGAGATGTTCACGACAATGCAAGTCCAGGAGACCGAAAAGCAACGTAGGACTTCTTTCAGATCCATGGCAACCGAAGGCTCATTTCTTTGGTAGGCGTCCTCTATGATAGCATTGCTTTTGACGTCGTAGACTTCCAGACCAGTCGGTCTGCTGTACTTCCATTGCACCTGTGGACAGGTGGATGAAGCCAGTTGTAGTTTCGAATTTTTTTCTTCGTTACTTTCGACTCATTGTTTGATCTTCACCAAACGTGCATTTGCACATTCACACTATTTCCACATTCACACTATTGACGATTCACACATTTGACGAAGAGAGTGAGTTTTTAGCAGATTAAAACTGACAATTTTCCCCTCCTTATTAGAGTGATTACCTTTTTCCAAGATCTGTCTCTGTATCAACGATTGCTATTGCCTATTGTGTTTATATATTCTGATGGGACTGTCTCTACTAGTACTTGGACAAGTATTTAACAGTTTGCCTCGGTTTCAAAATAGGCTTTCCATGAAACGATTGTTCTTTGGTACTATAGTGTAAATGTGCGAATGCACGTTTGGTGAAGATTAAATAATGAGTCTAAAGTAACGAAGAAAAAAAGTCGAAACTTCAACTGGCTTCATCCACCTGTCCACAGGTGCAGTGGAAGTACAGCACACTGACTGGTGTGGGAGTCTACGACGCCAAAAGCAATGCTGTCATAGAGGACGCCTACCAAAGAAAAGAGCCTTCGGTTGCCATGGATCTGAAAGAAGTCCGGGTCACCATTGACTTCAATAAAATGCAGGAACTGTCAGAGGATGGTCCTGTCAGCCTAAATCGTGTTGACCTTCAGGAAGGTATAAGTAACAAGCCTTGAACGGAAGACAAGACATTGGCTGAACCAATTAACACTTAAGCGTCTGGCTTTCCCCTTCGTGTGAACTCTTACAATCGAATACACGTTCAAATAAGGTCGTATTTGCTTTGGATTAGCTTTTTAGCATTCATTTTGACAATGTAGGCATTGATTGACTTGCTCATTAAGTGACAAAATGTGTATCACATTTCATATAATATACTATATATGGTTAAGGGAAATTTTTCAAAATACAAGCCTTTTAATTTACCCCTTCATCAAAATCATGAATGTTTCAGTTGCTAAACTCGAGACACCGAGCTGCTGGAAACCCATGAAAAAGGGCGAGCACTTCAAGCTAGTCAAACTAATTGAAGCAAGTGAGGAATACACGGATGTTGAAAGACGATTCCGATCATCCATGGGTATAAACCCCACAGTGAACCAAATCGTAGAGGTAACTTTTTGTATTCCACGTAATTACTGAATTGTGAGGGTTAGCACATGATACGTGTTATAGGATCATTTGCGTTATCGTTTGCGAACAAGTATTTATACCGATTTGATGACTAAAACGTTTCTCAAAAGAAGATAGGACTGGAACCGGTCCGCTTAATGATGAAGAAAAATTAGACCACTGAAAAGCAGGGTGTGTGCGTACGTGTGCACTGTTATTTCGGTTGTGTACTATAAGAACCCAGCAACCAGTTGTGTAAAATAATTGAACAAGTTGTGTAATATTTTACACAAGTTGTGTAAACAACAGTTTACACAACGGGTTGCTAGGTTCATATAGTACGCAGCCGTTTGATTTTTACACAACTGAAATAACAGTGTGTGTTTATACGTATACAGACTCATGTGGTACCGGGAACAAAGGGCAACAATAGGGACAATGGTACCCTACAACTCGGTCTTTAGAAATCTCAGCACGGTATGTTAAACGCTATGGGGTTTGAGATTTCAATAGGAACAAATGAGAACTAGAAATGTGTTTGTGGACAAACACAAGCTGTTTCGGATATTTGAAATACTCTGAGCACGGGATGAACAATCAGGGACGTCACTATAAATGTCATCTATAACAGCACATTATAATATGTACATGTCAAGTTACAACCAAATCGAAAATTTTAGTTCTGTAGATATAGACCTATAAAAGAATAAAATGCCCCTTTAAGGGACTTCACATGACATTTAATGATGATGCCACTTCAATTTCCATCTATAACACATCCAGGTGTATATGCATACCAAGTTTTAACCCAATCAGACTTGTACTTCCGAAGTTCAGTTTGAAGAAAAACGTGTACAAAACCAATAGGGAAACAATGCATCTTTAATGTGATGTAACCTGACACCTCATGACGCCACAATGACGAATATCTTCTAGGACCATCTATGGGTAGTGGTCTAGGTGTGTACCAAGTATATAGTCGATCAAATTTACGAAAGTGCCCAAAGTGGAGTGTTTTTAAATGCGTACAAAACCTATGAAGAAAAATGCATTTTTAATGTAACGTAACCAGACACCTGATGACGTCACGATCACGAATTTCTTACGGGACCATCAGTGGGTGGTGGTCAAAATATGTACCACGTCTGAAGTTTATCAAATTTACGAAAGTGCCAAAGTGGAGTGTTTTTAAACGTGTACAAAACCTATGGGGAAAAATGCATCTTTAATGTGACGTAACCTGACACCTGATGACGTCACGATCACAAATTTCTTCTAGGATCATCTGTGGGTGGTGGTCTAAGTGTGTACCAAGTCTAACGTCGATCAGATTTACGAAAGTGCCAAAGTAGAGTGTATTTTTAAAACGTGTACAAACCCTATGGGGAAAAATGCATCTTTAATGTGACGTTACCTGACAACTAATAACGTTACGATCACAAATTTCATCCAGGACCTACTGTGGGTGGTGGTTTAAGTATGTATCAAGTCTCAAGTCGATCGGATTTACGAAGGTGCCAAACTGGAGTGTTTTAAAACGTGTACAAAACATATGGGGAAAAATGCATCTTTAATGTGACGTAACCCGACACTTGATGACGTCACGATCACGAATTTCTTCTAGGACCATCTGTGGGTGGTGGTCTAAGTATGTACCAAGTCTAAAATCAATCGGATTTAAAAAAGTGCTAAAGTGGATTGGTAGAAGAAACGTGTGCTAAACCTATGGAGAAAAAGTCTGAAAAAGGAGAAAAAAAATAAGAACAAAGAAAAACTAGATGTGGTTGTAACTGAACAACCACAGAGCTGTTCCCAACTTGTTTTTGATTGTCTATTGGATAGTAGAAAATAATGTAATGATTTTTGCAAAAATCTCTAACTTTTAAAATTGAAATTATTATCTTATATAATTGCACTTCCGGTAAAAACCGGAAGTAAAGGTCACGAGACCTTGACATATACATTTTCATTTATAACCCTTCCCTGTCTATATATTTACCAAGTTTGAGATCAATCGGTGGAATAGTTTTATAGTTAAAGGACTATAAAGATTGCCTCATTAAATAGTCATGACGTCATAACATGAAAACATTAAACTGCCCATTAATAATAATGCTACATATTTATCCTTTAATGTTGCTTAATACTAATACATGTATAAGGTGTCAACCCAATTAAATTTCTAATTCATTAGATATGATAATTAGGGTCTTAAATTAACACTTCCGGTAACACCGGAAGTAGTGGTCACATGACCCGGATATACCAATATTTATCTGTAACACTTCCCAGTCTGTATACCTGCCAGGTTTGAGATCAATCGGTCGAATGGTTCTATAGTTATAGGACTGTAAAGATTGCCTCATTAAATATTCATGACGTCATAACATGACAATAATTATGTGCACAGTATAAATAATAATGCAATATAATTATCTGTCAATATAGCTTTGTATCAATGTGAAGTTTCAACCCAATCAGATTAATAATTCATGAGATATGATATAGGGGTCTAAAATAACCACTTCCGGTAAAACCGGAAGTGAAGGTAACGTGACCTTGACATATGAATTCTCATTTATAACACTTCCCTGTCTGTATACCTACCAAATTTGAGATCAATTGGTCAAATAGTTCTATAGTTATAAGGCTGTAAAAATTGAATCTATAAATAGATGTCACGTGGCCCCTGATGACGTCACGATGACGATAAGTTTCGGCATACATCTTCAGATGATGGTTAATGACTATGCTGAGTTTAAAGTTGATCAGATTTAAAATAGTTCCCAAAGTGGCTTGTAGAATAAAAACGTGTGATATATATTTGAAAATGCATGTGTCAAACTTCCCCTAAAGCAGAACAAAAATCACTGAGACAAGTCTACTGATAGGCGAATGGGGGCGCCATTCAGTTTATACGGTGTGCCGTTATATTTTTTTGGTGACGCGCAGCTTTCCTTATTTTGATCCCATGAAACTTAAGCTCTGTGCCTTAAGTACAACCGTAAAAGTTATGTGCTGCCCTCTTTTGGCGAGAATGAAGGGACGTAATGTACATTGAACGACGTTTCAAAGCCACGTGTACGTGCTATACACATTGTGGAAGTCCTGCGCATGTTTTAAAGCTCTCTACCGCAACTTGGGCGAGGGTATTTTTTGCCGACGTCGCGTCAACTGTGTGAACAATTTGACAAACTGGGAACTTGGCACTGTTGAGGCAAATGTTGATGCTATCATTTAATGGGCGATTCAAGATTATATCTGTACGGATTGATTTTTCAGGAATTTTCTAAGGAAAAAGAGTCTTTTCATTATAACTTCCGGTCTGATGACGTCATACGCCTAAAACTTTTCACACGTCTTCAGTGGGTCAAGGTCATCATATACACCAATATTTAGGCGATTCCAACAAACTTCGCCACAGACATCTATTCAAAATACATTTTTGAAAATTTTCAACCTGTCGCTAGAGGGCGCTCGAAGATTGCATGACGTCATCGGTAGATGATTTGAAGAATACTATCAGCCAAGAGACTAACACCGTTGAAAGCAAGTTCATATCTATTACCACTTTTAAATAATAAGCCACTTCCGGTTTTGGCCTTTTTCGACCGGAAGCAAAGGTCACGTGATTTCACGCACACTGAATGAAATAAAGACCTTAACCTGTTCTACCACTTGCTGGCAACAGAATGCTGCGGACGCGTACGGTTGATTTCTTATGCATTTTTAAATATTAAAATTGTCACAATTTAATTGCCTATAAATAAACACCGGATGACGTCATCATGACGTCATCATTACACAATGTTGTTTGAATTAGGGTCTTTGCTTGGACAAAGATTGGTGTAAATGAATAACTGGCAAAGAGTCGAAAATGCCCTCTGAAAATTGACATTTTTTTTTTAATTTCTGTGTACAAAGTCTATGGGAAAAATTAAATATTCAAAATTCTATAACAAATCACGTGATGACGTCACGATGACGAAAAGTTTCGGCATACATCCTCAGATGATGGTTAATAACTATGCTGAGTTTAAAGTTGATCGGATTTAAAATAATTGCCAAAGTGGCTTGTAGAATAAAAACGTGTACAAAACCTATGGGAAAAGTGGAAAAAGAAAAAAAAAAATAAAAAAAAAAAAAAAAAGGAAAAAAAAAAACTATAACGAAAACAAGAGCTGTTCCCAATTGAAATTGGGAACAGCTAAAAAAATCTTAACGAAAACAAGAGCTGTTTCGGTGTGTACACCGAAACAGCTAATAAAAGAAAAGAAGTCAATTGGACAATAGTGGTACCCCATAGCTACCTAAAAACACGGTCGTGTGCATGCGCGTGTTCTTAATTGTGCAGTACATACGGGATCTCAATTTGTCCGGGTCAATGATTCAAGTTCATTTACTGTCTCTCTTGATTTTTGGGCTACCTCAAGGATCAGTCCTAGGGCCCGTCTTGTTCTCTTTGTATACAATGCCACTTGGTGAAATCATTCGAAAGCATAGTCTATCCTATCATTGTTATGCAGATGATACCCAATTATATATGTCAAAAGACCCTCAACAACATAAGGTCGATTCAGCAATCCAGCAGATGGAAACATGCCTTGATGACGTACGTTCTTGGATGACTCATAACTGGCTCAAATTCAACGATGAAAAGACCGAATTTATCATTGTAGGTTCTAAGCAGCAATCGTGTAAAGTTCATGTTCCATCCATAAGGGTTGGTGATTCAAACATCCTGCCATCTAATCAAGTCAGAAATCTGGGCAATATCTTTGATTCATCTCTATCCATGGAACCTCACCTTACATCAATTTCTAGATCAGTCTGCATGCCGATCCGTAACATCGGACACATACGAAAATATCTCGACAAACACACAACTGAAATACTTTTTCAGGCTTTCATCACATCCAAAATTGACATGGGCAATTCACTATTGTATGGCATTAACCTAAATCAACTAAACCGTTTGCGGCGACTACAAAACATCAGTGCCAGACTAATCTCTCTCACTAGTAAACATTCTCACATCACTCCTGTACTAGCAGATCTCCACTGGCTTCCAGTATCATACAGAATCAAATACAAACTTGGCCTATTCGTGTACAAAATCCTCCACAACAATGCCGGCGGATACCGTCGCTTTACAAATGTTCTTTATTTATTTATTTATCTACATGTTGTGAATCATTCTATTATCGCCCAAACCGCCCAAACCTGAAGGGACACGTGATTTTGTACGTTATACAAAAACAGGAAGACCTTAGCTTATTTTATCAATTCCCGTCAAAAGCAAAATCTGATCTCTCGCAGTTGATTTTATATTGATTCCAAAGATTGAATCTATGGACACCTTTGTTGATTAAATCTAGACATACTTGATTACGCCATCTTGACGTCATAACCAGTAAATTTGCAAGCTATGTTAACTGTGCTACTTAACGCAAAAATGAAGATTAAAGATTATATCTCTCAGGATTGATTTTTCAGGTTTTTTTGAAGGTTTTGAGGTCTTTTTATGGTAACGTCCGGTCTTGTGACGTCATCAATATTTCTCCCTCTCAACTTGCTCTTAGCATAAAGCCAAATATAAACATTCATTATAAAGTGTTTTAAACAAACTTCACAACACATTTTCAACTGATTACTCATTTTCAACATTTTCCAACCTGCCGCTAGAGGGCGCGCTAATATTTATGACATGATCGGATTTTTTTGGGAGAAAATACAACCTAGGCACAGACTAACATCGTCGAAGGCAAGTTCACATCTTTTTCCACTTTTAAATTATAAGGCACTTCCGGTTTCAACCGGAAGGGTCACGGAATTTGGCGCACAAGAGATAAAATGGAGATCCTGGATTATTCTTTCAATTCCCGCAAAAGGCAAGACTAATAGATATATTCTTTGAAAATCAATATTAAATCAACTGTCAGATACCGGTATCTGACAGTTGATTTAATATTGATTTTCAAAGACTATATCTATTAGTCTTTAACGTGACGTCACGTGATGATGATGACGTCATCGTGACGTGAGTCTTTAGGACACATTTATGCTATAAGGACTATACCTATATGCTGACTTTGAATGATGTTTGAGAAAAATAAATGCCAAAAGAGGAGGCCGGAAACGACGTGTACAGTGTCTATGGGATTTTGAGGTAAAAAAGAAGGAAAGGCAAAAAACTCACAACAAAAAGAAAAGCCTTTCTGCAACTATGCGGAAAGCAATGAAAAAAAGTACACTTGAAACAAACGCTTTTCCAACTGATGAAAATTATATCAGTCGGTGCAAACGGCTGATATATTGTGGGCATTCTGTATCTTCGTCTTCTTCGTTTCGTAGGTACCGTAATTGAGCCGTTTCCTCCTCCTCCTCTTCTTATATCAGCCTGTGCAACCGGCTGATACAATCAGCCGTGCAATATTAATATTGTTATCCTTCGCAATATCTTCTTTCTCTTTCTTTCCTTGAGCTTTAAATTTTCATCATAATTTTCATTGCTTTAACTTCCAAACGCTTTGGCCAATTTCGACCAAACTTAACCCTTTGGACCACTGACCCAAGCATGATATGTGGCGCTCTCTTACTGGGGTCAAAGGTCATCAAGCGGTCATAGTGGTCACTTTATTGAAATTTACAAAATGTTTCTTTCACAGTCTTCATCCGATGACGGCCAAACTGGGTAAGCTGCATCCCTGGATTGAGCCTCACATTGGGTGTACCTAGAATGTGGCCAATGGTCTGGCACCTAGTGGTCACAAGCGGTCATTTGGTGAAAATCAAAAAGCTGCTTTTTCTGCCGCATTCTTCAGGCGATTTTAGCAGTTCGTGGTCAAATGTTTACTTGTCCGAAGCCCTACATAAGTCATAACAGATTTGGGTCAAAGGTCATTCAGTGGTTAGTTGTGGTCATTCTCTGGAAAACGGACAAATGGCAATGTGTCATCGCTTTTTGTTAAGCAAATTCAGCCCATTAAAATTATCTTATGCAATTCGCGAAGCCCTGCTTGTTTACCACTTCCATTCAAGGTGATCACAATTAATATGGAATACAGCCCAACATAGTCTGACTTAACAAAATGAGAAAATGATGGTAGGGTGAACAAGTTAATTCGCACCTATCCACCGCAATTAAAGCCTTTATTAGTATCAGGTTGCTTTATGGAAATGCGTGTGCCCGATCAAGCATAGAGTTTTCGATTCAGTGCAATATCTTTCTCCATGATTGGTCTTGAATTTCAGATACTAAGAATCCAGAATACAGAATTAATGATGCAGTATCAGGCTCGTAAGGCAGCGCTACAGGCTCGTCTTGACCGTACAGACATCGAGGAGACGTTGTACCATGGTACCGATGAGCAATCGTGTGACCAGATCAACAACTTTGGATTCAACCGCGTCTTCAGCGGTAAAAATGGTAAGATTAAGAATAGAATAGAGCACCGTTTACCTACGGATGTCATTTTTTGGGTAAAGCAGATCTGACTTAAAAGATAGTGACGTAAATATACACATTGTTTCAATACCCAAAAACCCTACTGTTTAGAGATTGAAGTTTTCTTTTCGAATTTATCTAAGACCCATATGACATTCCAAATTGTTGGTAGCTCTACGGGGAGCTAGTAACCAACCAGGTTAGGTTGTATGAACGGACGTTGAATTCGGCGTTCTTAACTCATCAACAACTAAACCTTCCTCATGCCGCAACTCTAAGATAACTCCTGCCGGTCTGCGTATCTGCGATCCCAAACGCAACAACCGATTGGATGACTTTCTTAGAGCTTAAGCACTCTCCTGAAAACAGTCACAGCATACTGACCAGAACGTCGAGTTTATTCTTTTCAGAACCATTCTCTTAGTTGAGGAATTTTTGCACATGATGTTTCCGAAAACCTTTCATTATTTAATTAAGACGACGTTACCGCGCCTTTTATTCACTGAAAAACATAGTTTACATCATTCATTGTTCTTGTTTTTTTTTTTTTACTCTATGGATAAGCACCCTATTTCCCTGTAATGCCTTCTTTCAAATTGTATATTTCTGGCTCACTTTTAGTGTTTATACCTAACAAATAAATTGATTCTATTTAGAATTCTTTCAATTTCTTTGTTCCAATATCTTATTTTTGTCTGGTGAGATTAGAATTCCACGTTTGTTTTATATCAAGTTGGAGTAAGTCCACATATTACATTTTTGGAGCACATGCCCATTGCACTGAGATGTCACCCCTTATCCTAAAGCCCTCTCCGTGTAACGAGAGAACTGTGTGATACAATACTAGAAGC
Organism: Patiria miniata; assembly: GCF_015706575.1. Lineage (NCBI taxonomy): Eukaryota > Metazoa > Echinodermata > Asteroidea > Valvatida > Asterinidae > Patiria > Patiria miniata. The sequence continues at coordinate 27,590,920 of NW_024037076.1, read as the reverse complement.
CTTATCTCGAAAAGTATAAAGAAACATAATGCCACGTATGCCTAACAATACACTTGGGAGATTTGAATAATAAACCACTATTATCATACAGTTGCATAAATCATCCGTGGTTAAGGACACTGAATTCGTGGTCTGCTGGTAATTCTGCGGGTTGTGGGTTCGAGTGCAGCCTGGGCTTATGGTGCGTTTGCTCTTGGACCAAGCACTTTAATTGTCCCTCATTGCTTATCTCCACCCAGGAGTAAATGGGCACCTTTGAGGGCAGAGATGGTTATTGTGATTTAATTAGCTTCCTTGCACCTAATAGGCAACATCGATCTGTATACTCCGCAGGGAGTTGAGATGGTATTTGGAATGTTTAATTGGCCCAATGATCAGGGGTAATAATAATACTCTAAGCGCTGTGAGTTAGTTTACTAATAAGAGCGTTCTCCGATCATCATCGTCATCATCCCCATCACCGTCATCCCCGTCATTCCCATCACTGTCATCACCGTCATCATCGTCATCATCCTCATCATATAAATCAATGTACTGTACCATTATTACTCTATGAACCATTAGGGAGAATTTTTTTCGATAATAGGGAGACACCGGCTTTTAGGGAGACAAATAACTGTCTCCCTAATGGCGCAGCCAACCTGAGGCAAAAAATTATTGTCGCAATTTGTTGCTCGTGCAGGTCTAATTAATAAAAAAAATACTGAAATTGGTGGAAAGGAACAAGGGAAAATTTGGTTAGGGCACATTTAAGGGTAAGTTTAAGTGCACAAGTCTATGGGAAAGTCTCCCTAATCACCCATTCCCTTATTATTATTATTATTATTACTACATGTATTATCATTATTATTTATCGTTATAATTTTTTAGCAGCCTTGTACGGCAACGGGACCTATTTCGCGGCCAAAGCTAGCTTCTCGGCCAGATACGCTAAACCGAACGCCAACAACACAAAGCACATCTACGCCACCAAAGTCCTAGTGGGAGATTTCACCAAGGGTGCCCAGGATATGAAGGTGCCCCCAAACAAACCCAACACGACAGATCAGCAATACGACAGTGTGGTGGACAACGTGGGCACGCCCAGCATATACGTCATCTTTCACGATGCCCAGGCGTATCCAGAACACCTCATTAAATTCAAGTAGATGGAACAGCCGCCAGAAATTCTTTTGCATTTTCGATAGATGGGTGAAAATCTTATACGATTGGTGTCAACGGCCTACCAGTCCTTACCAGATCCTCTTAAACTCAGTAGGCACAGGGAGCCCTTATGAGTCATGTCGTCACCAAAGTTATAGAACTTTATGGGTGAAGGCAACACTTAAACTGTTGTGGAACTTCTACCCGTTGTTCAATTACCATTTGCATTTCTTACCGTACAACTTCCGGTTTGGTGACGTCATCACTGAGTAGTCTCTCAGATATAATCTGCATGTCCTAATCTTCAAATAGTTGGTCTATATTCCCACGGAATGATAATTATTCAAATAAAAATACATGTAAATGTAATTAAACACAAAAAGGACGCAAGAGGGCGCTGTTATAAGTGATAACGCCATAAAAACCACAGTTCTAAACATAATGACATATTTAAGAATTGGAAAGCAGTTTTATGATTAGTAAATACTCGTAAAGACATTTAAATTTGAATTTCAGGTTACCCTTAAGATAAAGGTTCTAACAGCCGAGAAAAAAAAAGGAATTTAACCATAAAATGTACATCAAGTTTAAGATCTGTCTGTTCACAAAAACATGAAAGCTGTGCTTCATTTGATTGAGAAGAGGTGTTGTAAAACATTCAATTTTAGGCCACTGTATTCCAGATGACGACATTATTGATTTCAGTGTGACTGAACATGTGTTTGCATGCATGATTGTCCGTGCTACTGGCATTTGAAAAGTTCATGAGGGTCTCATGTGAATTGAGTGGAATTTTGCGATTGCTTGATTTCGACCATCTGGTCAAAATGGTCATCAATGAAATTAGTTTAACAACCATTATTGTCAGTGACTGCTTCAATATATTGGCCTTTGAATAAAACAGAAAATTATTTTCAGTGTTCTAGTTATTTTGCGTTTAGCATGTATGTACACTCAGCATATAGGGATTTAATTTGCCGATTATCCTAATGAATAATGGTAGTCAAGTATAGTTTGATGTAAACATTCATCTTATTTGAACAATTAACTCTTCTGAAGCAATGAACAGCGAACTTTGAGAAAATGATCTTTACAGTTCTAATCCTATTTTTAAAACATTATTCATTGGTTAAGGGTAGGCCTTTACTTAGTTAATATTGTCTTTAAATTGTTTTTAGTGGGATTGAATAAACTATTTTGTGCTTCAAGATGACTTGAATTTGACAATCAATGATTTGCCGAATATTTTAGACAAAAATTGTTAACTACACACGGCATGTACACTAGAGCACCAATTTTGAATAAATTGAGCAATATTTTTGATTGGTTTTGTAAATACTTATATTGTGAACGACTATTTTAAGTGTGATTCAATATATTCGTTAAAAGATTCTTTGCTTCGTTAGCCAATAAATCAGTTTGTGTTCGTACATTATATTTCAATTAATTATGATTATAGAGAGCCATCACTTGCAGCCAGCCGTGTGTGTTTTCATGCTTTTTCACTTCCGTATGCTGTCTTCCTGTAATTTGAGTAATTTTCAGAAATTGATGGTTCGTATTTATGCTTACACTGACAATTTATAGACGTCGGGGACTTATCAAGTCAGGGAGACTAGTTGGCTTGCTCCAATTCACGAATGTGTAACCGATTCCAAACAAAAAGGTGGACTAATTAAATTTAGTAAATTGGGGGCAGTACTTGAAAAAAAGTCAGGTTTTTCCAACGATGGTCGGCCGACTATTGTTGGAAATTGTTTAAAAAAAATTCACCTTTCTTGAAAATGACAGCACACTAGGTCCGATGAACTCACAAGATGCATGACACTATTATTCACTTAAAGTCATGTGAGGTTTTTCTTAAAAATATAGTAGATTTGTATTTGGATAAACGCTGTATGTTACCTTTAAACAAGACATTGATTTTGTTTAATGTAATCATGTTTAACCATTACGTTAAAATTAATGAAAGGTTCTCGAGCTCTGAATTTTGTCGACGAGACATCTGATATTATTAACAATAAACATTCTGGAATGAATCTTGCTTTGAAAGTCTCAATTTACATGATTGTCTTTCTCAAACAACCTGAATAAAATAAACTATTTTCAACAAAGTAAATGTACACAAACTAAACATTCTCAGCAACATCAACTCCTTATAGTACACGATGGTAAAAAGTCAATTAAAAATATAAAAAAAATGTCACAACCTGTGGCTACCGCCAACAAAAATATCTTATAGCCAAAAAAAGGTCCTTTTTTTATAATACGATATACTAATTTACATAAATATAAGTCATTTTAAAGAAACCCTGCTGTTTCCATGTATTTCATGAGTTTGGTTCAAAGTTTATGGATTCTTGCAGACAGAGCCCGAGTGGGGCTAGCGGGTTGTACTCCGATGTAAAAACAGTGTATATTGCCAATTGGTTTTAATTTATGACATACATGAACACACAAGTGCATTTCTATACATACTTTTTCTTCACTATTGGACAGCAATTTTCACGTTTATCAGACTACGGGCACGATGGACACATGTGGTCTAGCGGTACGGTATGGCGTAGGATTCATGATCGTGGGATTGTGGGTTTGAGCCCTGCCGCGGCCATGCGTGTTGTGCCCTTAAGTAAGGCGCTTTACCTCAATTACTCCTCACAACCGAGGTGTTAAATGGGTACCGGCATTATTCAATTAATGCTGGGACGGTAACGGACTCGCTGTGGAGGAGGTGTGGCAATCCCCTAATACCAGCATTTCATGGACTTGAGTCTGGCCCAATCGCTCCGAAAGAGCTGGAGATGGGCACTCCTTTCCTGTTACCACAGGTGCGTCCCCTTTACTTTTTATCAGACTATGTAGAGTGTTCGAGCTTTCATTTCCTAACGCTGTGTAAAACGTACAGATTGTTATATATCCTTAACGCCACAGAGGTCATCCATGTTTCCCTGTAAACTTCTCTCTCTTACCAACGACGAATAGTACTGTTTCCATAAGTCTCTATTTCAAGTCTGTGGTTGTTATGTGCACGGTCCGGCGTGCATCTTTAGTACACCGCTCATATGCAAACGGTACAGAACGTCAAATTCCCAGTTAAAGTTGTGGACACCTTTGGAGATTTTGAGCCTGTCGTAGTAATGGTAGGTTACTGGACGGTGATTGGGGCCTTTGGCAAACGGCCAAAAGCCGTAGAGATCGGTGGAATCGCAAACAGACAGTGCCACCGACGCGAGGTAAAAACCTGCAGGTGGGGAAAATATGACGTACAATTCGGTCAATGATTAAACAAAACCACCCAAATCAACTGTGAAACCGATTCGCCACATAGAGGTATCTAAACTCAGGCTTAGTCTGACAGACGTAGATATTTGGCAGTTTAATCGTGAAAACGAAAACGTCGGACAATGGCGCAGACGGGACTTAAATATCAGTTACCGCGAGTCGTCTATACAGAAATCTACCTTAAAAAGATCGTAAAGCGGCTATATCGTTCTGTATGTATTGATTCTCAGGTTCACTACTACAGGTTAATACCACCATTCGGCTTCTGGAAACGAAATCTTTTGAAAAACAGCGGTACTGGTTGGAATCAACACTTCCAAACGTCAAGGTGGAAGCTGTTCGGCCAAAAACATTCAGTAAGCTCATGTGCCTAAGAACATATCCGGCGTTGACGAGCTATACATCGCGTGACTCCATGATAACCGTGTCTGTTAAGTGGATTGCAAAATTCTGCGCTACGCAACTTCATTGAATTATTTATAAGATGGAATTTGCATCAGGGTGATGTATATTCATTTTAGGGTTTTCTGCTATATCAGATTCGAACCAGCCAGCCAATCCCAGTGGCGAGACGTCTGCACTTGTAAGCAGCAGGTCGTGGTTTCGAGTCTCACCCACCCAAGTGATTTTCCTCAAAATCACTCGGGACAAGACTGAGTAACAGTGTTTTCTAACATACGTCGGTGAAGTGCAAATCCAATATTGAATCAATGGAATTGGGTACCGTCTGTAAGGCTAAACATTGGCGTGACAAAAGACTTCATGTAAAGCAGTCTTCAAGATGAGGGGCTAACATTAAGTTCAATGACAATGAATAGATGTACAAAAAGGTCAACTCCTGCATACGTCCAGCGCAGAAAACTACTGCTATCTCGGAGGGCCATGCCTGCCTAAGGGTGTACATGTATAACGGCTGGGAAATGGTAAAAACGATGCTCACCTGTTGTCATTCGACTTTGAAGGCCCATCTCCCTCCACATGTCTTGAAGACCTCTGAAGTGGTCCGGATTGATGATGAGTCCCCGTGTGGTGGAGTCTTTCTGGCGGAGCAGCCGCAGGGCCAGCATGCTCGTCCTATATGCGTTCATGTTGACGCCATAGACTGGTATGAGAAGATCTCCGTAGGCCTTCATATCTCTCAGGAATCGGTTCCTATACCCTATGTCTCGTAACCGTCTGTATCTGTTTAATGAATGAAGATGACGAGTTAATGGACATCATGTCCGCTGATAGGAAATGAGCTTTTCATGCTTAAGACAACGACAGGATTTTTGTTTAAAAAGTTGTGATTTAAATAATTCAGCCTGGACTGCTCAAACTGTGACGAGTAACCACGTGAGTAAACACGTATGGTAACTATACCAGACTCAGAGTGTTAGGCCAAAACAAAATAGACTATAGTTCTGCTTCCGATTACATGGACTCGAAAATGGGGTAGGTACGTAGGGATTTTGGGGGGCAAATTTGTTTTGTGTACGATCATATGGAGGCATCAGCGTGTAGTCAAAAAGAAAATAGAGTACGGGCTGTCAGAAAGGGTAGGTAGGTTAACCGGAAGACATAATTTCTACTGCGTATCGGTTCAAAATAGGTAGGTTAACCGGAAGCAGAACTATTTTTTTTGGACCGAAGCCACTTTCATTTTCAACCTCGTCTACACATTTTGTGACAAAATATGGCCTTTATTTGAATATCCACAATGGTCAAGTCTACAAGAGCGAGTACAAATGATGCATACTTGATGTCGATGACACCGCCTGGATTAATGGAAGTCAAGTTGGACTTAGTCCCTGCATGCTTTTGATATCCCTTCAACGGAGGTGTGTTGCATCTAAGGGCAAACAAACAACAAGGGAAAACTGTTCACCGTTAACAGATAAAGCTAGACTCAAAACACAACCGTAGCCTGCCCGAACCGTCAATCAAAATGTAATATACCTCACATTTGTCTTATATGCACGTATGATGCAGTCCTTCATTCAATTACGTACATTTCTTTGTTCGCGCACCCACAGCTTCCCAGCGGCGTGCCAAGTTTGTTTTGGTTGGGGCCTAAATGGCTGATTTTTCAGAAAAGGTACCAGTAAGCCTAGTCTATTTGTCTCATAGATTGTTCAAAGTAGCAGGGTTACTTTCACTGGGGGTGGACTGCTATGATTTCTTTCTTTCTCTCTCGAAAGGTGCGCATGTCATAGGAGCGGGGGAAGGTCCCCCCTCCGCCACGCTGGATGCGGCACTGCAACATCCTTAATACATGTATTCATAAATGATCAGGATTTCAGTCCACTTCCAAGATGTCATGTAATTAAGTCAGTGGATCGAAGGGATCTCATAATAATTAAATTGGCGATCTTACCTGAATACGAAGTCAGAACTGTCAATCTCCTTCCCACAGTAACTACTTGCAAGAATACCACCGTTCCCAACAACACTACATCGTTTCAATTTCGAAGTTGTGAATGGTGATTGCTGAAAAAACAATTCAAGAGTGCAAAATTCTTATGAGGTCACTTAAGGTGAGCATTTGAAATATTTATTCCTTTGGCCCAGTTTGACATTACAACTAAGCAAATTAACCATCCTATGCAACATACATTGTGTGCCCAGTTGTTAATTCTTTTAGTCAAAATCATCAAGTGACTATAGTTACGAGCCTATCCTACATAAGCAGGATTGACTATCTGTGACTTATGTAACTTGATACATTAATATTCGCTGTAACTTGATACAGCTATGCTTTGACTGCAGGTGATTGATAAGCCAGCTGTGCATTCCACTTGCCTGCTTTTGTCTGTTGACTGAATTAGACTAAGTTGCATGAAAAATGATCTGACTGTTGGTGACTAGCAAAAGGCATGGCAGTGGAAGAGTTGATTGTTTGACTGTCTGTGACTGTTCACATAGTAGGAGAGTTAATATAGACCGAGAGAAAGGTCACGTTTTTCCTTGTGGTACCGTGCCGTGCGTTCTTCGTTCATCGTACGCAGTGGCGGATCCTAGATTATCCCAGGGTGAGGATAAGGCATTGAAGGCCTTAAGCAAAAGCCTTACTCAATGAATCTCGATTTCCAATATCGAAGGACAACATTGCTCATGGAACCCAAGGACAATTGATATACGTTCTATAATAACTAACTTTTTTTTCATTCGGAGAGATGAATATTACCTAATCATCTCCATTGGACCCACGCACCCTTGTTGCATGTGTTCTGAGGCCGGGTTTTATGTTTTAGTGTCCAACTGGGAACACATCAAAATACGGATCATACAAAACAAGATTAATAAAGTTTCTGAGAATTGTGTTCATACCTCTGGAAGCATTCGATATACTTCATCCGTCAGGTTATGGACTACACTTGGGTTTATGGCAAAGGTTAAATTTTGCCCGAGAACCGCGAAATTCTTTGTTAGGACGGTGAATTCCGTGGCATTCAAAACGCTGTTGAACTTACGTCTGGATTGAAAGAAACGAAAACATGCAAATAGCGATGTTGCACGCGTTGTTTACTGTGAGCAATTCATGAATGATGGCAACACGTTTATAATTTTGTTTGGTGCTAATTTGAAGCAACCGTAATTCAGTTCAGGCAATTTGAACTGGACAGTAGTACACGTTAATGTTACACATAAATACATGATTTGTAAAACAGCATAGTGTGTGACCAAAATGGTTTAAACGTTTCGATTACACAAGCTATAACAATTTTTGTTGAACGGATAACCGATCCGGTGCTCTACCAACTGAGCTATCCAGCCCTATGTTGGCGGTTCCGCATTATTAGTCACTCAGGTAACGGTGTTTTAATACACATTCCCTAATGAACCGCAAAGGAAAACTAATTAGGTGAATTATAACAGTTTTTGAAAAATTGAACAAAGAAATTGACTGGTATGGAGCGGGGTTTGAATGATTACATAACATTGTTGCCTTGTACAGAATCCGTTGCATATGTAGCATGCATTTCAAGCACACGCGACAAAGAGAAAACAAAAGGTGTAGCATGTACATGTACTATACGTTCTCCCTGCATCCTGCAGAACTGAATGGACTCGGAGAGGGGATTTGTCAGGTGAAAAATAAAAGATGTGTTGAGATAAGAATGGTCTTTATGTACATGTGTAATTTAAGAGATAGTTGGAGAAAGCGTCATTGGGAATTCCACCCGGAACTCCATCGGGGCTTTCAATCCATACGATGTTGTAAGGTTCGTTATAATTTACAGTTACGTACCTAATACCGGCTTTGCGTGTCTCGTTTACCGCCCAAGGCTTAGACAAATTGGCAATAACCTCTTCCAGATTGTAGCTAGATGTGTCGTTGGATCGTGCGCCTCCCTCCGATTCTGTCTGATTGTTGGTTGGCGCATGCGTGGTCCCATGTTGAGGCTTCAAGCTTATATCAAGAAGTAAAATGGACTTCGAGTAATATCAATGTTGGTACGAACTTTCGTAGGGCCTATATGTCATGGGAATTTAAACCTACGTTTTGCTCCTGGATCCTGCTCCAACCAGAGTTTCCTCTTGAAGAAGATCCTTGTTAGTTTCCTTGGATCCGGCAAAGGCAACTAGCAGCAGTTCAACCACACACACCGCGGCCAATACCAAGGCTATCAGTGCCCGCAGACGGGAGAATCGTCGCATCGCTCACTAATACCATGGGGGAAAAACAATAAGCCTATTTTCATTAGCAATCAATGCGAGTGTATCGTCGAGTTTTATTTTGCAATGACTGTGTACACTCCCATCCGAAAGGTCTGCAACAAACACCACACACGATTTGCTTGTCCAGAGCTAGCTCGGATATCTAGATCAGCGACAGCTTGGTGCGAAAGCGTAAAGGTATAGGCCTACAGTCGAACACCCTTTAAGGGTCCTTGGGACTTAACAACTTACCTTGTTATAAAAGGTACCTTGAATTTACAGTAATGGAAAAGAAAAGCATAGACTCTGAACCTAAAAATTGTGCTTGTTATAAAGCAGGACGTTGCACGTGATCTTCTTATTTTCAGGGTTCGACTGCATGTACATGTTTGTATTTTTTTATTATTATTTAATTTCCTTGGTTTTTGTTCACCCCTGATTGATCTCGTATGGTTAGTATTTTTTTTTTTTAACATCTTTCGTCTTTCTTTTAGGTTCTGTGCAATACCCCATTCTTCTTACAATTGATTACAAATATTTTGGAGAATGTCATAATCTGTAATTTTTGTTTATTGTTATTGAGTCTTGTGGTGTACTTATTTTCGCTCTTTGTTGTATATTGACGTATAGGTCTAGGCCTAACGAAGACATTTGGGAAGTTGATTATCTTTTAATTCTTTAGTTTATATTGAGTTATTGCTATTTAAGTGTCCAGTTAGTTGTTTTTATCGCCTGTTAGCTACCAACTTTAGATTTGTTTTATTTTGAAAGTTTGAAACTTATGTCTCGATTTCTATTTTTCTTGCATGGATAATTTTGATCTGTCTCAGGGCTTCTTTGAAAAGCAGAGCTGCCATGGACTGCCCTCACTGAAGATTATAATTATGGAAAGGAAGGACGCGGGAAAAAAATATTAAATTCAGCTTTTGCCCTCTAGCTTTATAATTGACGTTTTCCACAGTACAGGGTGAATAAAACAAAAACCCCGAAACCCAAATGTCAGGACTATTGTTTTTGTGAAGTTCTACATGTAGCACTTTCAAAATCTAGGATATGAAAGCCCAATTCATAACCTTTTTTTAGTACAAGAATCGTTCAAATCACTCATGCACTTTTCAAGTTAAGGAATTTTAAACACAACCACCGTTTTAAAGTTATGTCCATAGATCACAAAAAACTGTACGTTCTTTCAGCAAAAACGAAAACAACTCACACACATCCCTATGTGATTTGTTTTCGTTTTGCTGAAAGAACACTTACCTTTTTGTGATTCGTGGACAGAACTGCCCAGGATTGACGCGCCTTAATTTACAACAAAATCATTGGCATCAATAAGTGAGACTATACAACTTATGTGGTTAATATGTCCATGATCAAGCCATCTGCATATAAAGATTGCTAATGTTCCAGAGACGTTTTGCAGAATGGAATAACAATCTTCAAGTCCAAACTCGAAACTCTATTATCAAACATATTGTAGATGTCATCAGCCTCGTGCCTATTCATGTATGTAAGCGTCATAATAGGCCCTAGGCCTAGAGGCCTAGAATGTATGCCTAGGTTGCAATAGCTAACTCAGTTTGCAATAATACTATCCTCTATGAGTACAGTATAACCAGAGTGAAATTTTGATGTCAAACCTCCAGGGAACACGGGTTCAAAATTTGACTTAAGCAGTGAGTTAATAGGCATGGGTGCATGTTTATCATTGTTAGTATGCTACTGAAGGCAACAGAGGGTATGCACGGCCGTTTTCCCACATAAACATATATGCGAGAACTCAGTGAAGTCAGGGAGGTAGAGTTAGAATTCGACGTCCATGCATGAAGTCAAGGTGTGCAAATCTATTATAGGACTGACTCAGTCGTATAGGACGACCACGTCCTACGCATGGACCATATGGATTCTATAACATTACAGTTGCTTTGACACATCGAGATTTCACTATTTGAATGCGCAACACCGTTGTCTCAGTACCAAACGATGTCCGAAAATTTACCTTTAACTCTAGCCACATCTTCAACTTTACGCCACGCAAGATGCTGCATCTGTGTTCCGGTACTATCTCCCACATGTACATAGAGAGAGCAATGCGGAGGCTGTGTTCAGGGCGACATGGAGAGTCAGGTGAAGGTTCGATGGCTGCTCATCTGGGTTCCCGGTTCTCGTTCTGCACGGTTGGAATAATATGAATGAAGTCGGTCTATTGTGCAGCTGTTATTATGGGCAAGGCCTTTTGTAAAACCGCAAGGCCTACACTGTACTGCAGTGAGCACCGAATACACTGTATGAATCATTTATTACGGGGCCAACCAGCCGTTTGCCTGCGCCATATTGTACAAGAACTCCATGCGTTCAAAGGTCGGTGGCATTGTTTAATCACGCGCATGCCTATACATGTAGTATAGACTGGCCCAGGTGCTACATTCTGTGAATATGGAAATGCAACAACACACGAGTGCATTGTATACATGAGGTAGACAGGCTGACAGCCCTTCCAAAGGCATCGCGCGTCTAGTTGCTAGTGTCTTGGCAGGCGCGTAGCACGGTCATTTTTACTGGGGGGTAAAATTTTTTGAAAAGGGCACTAGCACATCCGTTGTGAAATGTAGACAGGTTTTTTTCTCCGGACACTTGGCCTCCGTAAAATCAAAAAGCGGACCACTTGTCGATGGGGCCGCTGTTCAAAACCGACAATTATGCAAAGGCCAATATATGGTGCTTTTCAGGGCGATACATGCGCGAAATTCTGAAAAAGGCACCCAAAACGGCAGATACCACAAAAAAGGGCACCACTTCTTTTTTAAAAAGGGCACTTGTTCATAAAGAAGGCACTTCGTTAAAAAGGGCACTCTTTACAAATTATTGGGGGGGGGGGTAAATCCGTTGAAAAAAGGGCATCTGATTTGAAAAAAGGCAGTCTTTACGAAATATTGGGGGGGGGGGGGATACCTCCCATGTAGTGCACCTATCACTGGCGCACTTCAAAGTTTCCCTCGACTTTTGCCAAACATCTTTGTTGAGGAATTCGTTAGGTTAAATCTTTTACCTTACTGCTTGTTGCAACCCTTCACGGTGAGCAATTTTCGTGTCATGAAATTTAGTCCGAAATTCAAAGTCGGTGCCATCTGAAAATCGGGCACTAAAAGTACATGCATGACTGAGTAATAACAATGGTGTGACGTCATTGTTATTTTCTTATGAATAAATATCGAACACGCTGAATAATCATGATCACTGACGATGTGTGCTGCAGATAAAAACACCATCTTCATCATCTTACGACAGTTCTGAAATGAATATTAGGTCAAAGAACGCCATTTTCGTATCATGCATATTGCGGCTTTTCTTTTTATGAACAAACACGTGCGACAACCGCAAATTCAATATTATAAACAAAGAAAGTGACTTTGTTTAATAACCCAGTTTTGTTTATGGATTGGAAACACCATTTATGATCATACAAATATAAACGATAGAAAACCACACACACTTAAATAAAGTTGATATACATGTATTTACTTAATATATCCCGACATTCTAATGCAATTAGCGGTGTCAATTACTTTTAAGGAATTACTGGATAAAGTGTAAAGGAAGTAGTAGCATTACGAAAATATGAGTATAAAAGTTGAGAATACAGTAAAGTGATCTATGAAAATTCAGCTGAACGAGAAATTTCGAAAGGAAACGGTGGGAAAGTGACAGGTTTTAATGCGGAATGTATTACGCTTGTATTAAAGAGTTCAAAACCCTTTCAAATTCACCACTGTTTACATTCTTCCAAAACTGAAAGTACTGCAATTTTCTGGAATGTGTGTCTTCTACGCTTCAGATCGTATAACAGAAGACCCTTGTGTAAACAATTATTCTCCATATTACTGGTAAGCACACTGAGCACATTTTTTTTTCTGAAGTGTGAGAGAGCACCCTTTAATTACAAGGATCGGGATGGTTATTCCATGTATTTTAGAAGTTTGGAAAAATAATTTAATTCGAAAGAATGTTCATCCCGTCCGGAGAAATGGATTCAAGAATGAATTGTTCATTTTAGCAATGTATTTTTAAAAACAAATGAAGGAAGTACTTCTTATGGGGAACATGAAAGGAAAAGCTACATGCATTTATAAACGGGAAAAAATACCTCATTGTCATTAATAATACTGTTTAGGGAATGTAAGCCTCATAACGCACACACAAATTCGAAAATGCTATTTCTCAGAAGAAAATCAAACTCCCAATTCTTCAGCCATAATAGTGTTTGCGATTGCTTCTGTTGCAATATTCAAAAACACAATGCAACATTTAAGGTCAAAATGCTGTTAACAGGTGTGCAAAAAATTCATTCAAACTTAACCCTCACCTCCCAAATCCTCGAAAATCCACCTTGCATATAAAGTGGAGGATTTCAAAGGATTGAGGTTATATGGCAAAAAAATGTATAGCTGATTTTGAAGGGTGTACTATGTCAAGGTCTTAGGTCTGACCTTGTGTTGTTTACGCTCAGCCGTGTATAAGTTTAAGCCTAGATTATACTTGAAATCCGCTGCACTGCTCCGGGATGTCACTGGCTCTGCCTCAACATATTGACAGTGATTGCTGGAGGATTTTGCAGGATTGAGGCGGTGGTCACCCCTCCAAGGAACACATTCAAGAAATAACGGATGATTTTGGAGGATTGAGGCTGTTTGTACACGGAAGCAGTAAAAGGATTTTGCAGGATTAAGGTTGCATCCTAACAAAAATGCCTAGGGGGTTAGCGTTAAGTCAAATGCATTTCAAATTTTCCTGACTTTTTCAAAACTGAAACCATAGACAGGATGAGGAGAGAAAATGGACAAAACAATTGACAGAAAGAAAACAAACCAGAATCATATTACATGGTGTTCAATAAAATAATTTACATGCTTTAAAAAAAACTAACAATTATATCTAAAAAAAAAAATTTAGGCTGTTTTATTTTGTTCAGCAGTTAGGAAAAAATACACAAAGAAATAATTGTGCTCGTATATGGTACGGAATATATTGCAAATCATTAACTTTTTAAGTTACATATAAAGTATAAATTAAATTGTTAGCATTTTGTAAAAATGATGTTATTTTCATATAAATGATGTTATTTTCAATATCTTTCTTGCAGTTTATTTCTAATTTTGTTCAGGTGTAAAATACTTTTTTAAAGTAGGGGGTACAAAATATACAAAAACAAAAACGCATTGGTATACAAAAAGCAATCAACACAGCTGACAAAAAAAAGAAGGTATTCACAGACAATGCATGGAACAAGAAGACTAACAAATAAAATATTTTAACTCCCCCCCCCCAAAAAAAAACCGTTGTTGCTTCAGAACATGGCAGTAAGCCAATGAGCACATTTTTCGCACAAATGTTTTCAGTGAACACATTTTTCGGGTTTACAATTTGCATAGAAAACACCTAGAATGAACAGTGTCTTCCTGAAATGACATCACAGCAATAGCGCCCTCAGTTCTCCGAAAGAGCATGGACATTTTTTAATGCTTAGAGAGCACTTTTTAATAATATTAACCAAAAAGGGATGTCAAATAGTTTTGATTCATTTAAGAGGCTTAGAAAATTGGGCAAAATATGTTCCTATAAAAAATATTCACTTCACGGTCCCTTTAAGCTGTTAATGTGTTCAGCAAGAGATTGTACATTCCAACCAAGAAGAAAACAAAACTTCAGTTGATACAGTTGTATAGAGTACTGATAATAGGTGATTGGGGCAGGAGGTTTACAGCATCTAGCTGTGTTAAAGTAAATATTAATGTAAACCTAACCCCAAGTGAGAGCTCACCAACCTAGAAGCTGCTCGCATGTCTCTGACTTCCATCCAGAGAACAAGACAGGGATATGAATACACAAGAGTCTTAGCAGCTTAGGTTTAGGTTAACGGAATGTATTATGTCATGGGACAGAGAATCCACAAAGAATTGGTTCAGGATATTCTAGAGGACCATCTCCCTAATTGTGGCAGTTCAACCAGGACAGAGGGGCTCTTTTGCCACCATGAAATTCTATGGCACTCCCTCCCCTTAATAAAATGGTAAAAAATATCCTTGAGTATTAAATCCACGTCACTGATTCTAGTTTTCTAGAGAACTCATATTAGTGACATTTAAATGATAGCATTGAATAAATAAGATATGATTTGAGTAATAAGTACTGAAGCTGCAATTTTATGATGTTGGAAGTTTACCACTGCCATCTCACTGGAAACAATTACAGCAGGGAGAGCTGCTTTCCTCCTCCCAGAATTTATCGGGAACAGAGCGGGCGAACTCTCTGGCCGTGCGACTGTTTCTTCGCCTGCACAGGAGAATACCAAGAAGAAACTCAGCATTAGCTACGGGATGCTTCAGATGTGGATGGGGTTTGTCAGATGGCTTCCCTGTCCGGAATTGGGACCTCTCCTCCCCGGACCCAGTGGATCTTGTGAAGTCTCCAGAAACACTGTAGAAGAGCAGGTCATCGACGTCGCAGAAGTAGTAGAAGTGCTGGGTGTCTGCGGCAAACAGATGCCGTGACTCCGGTGGCTTGGTCTGCCTGGAGGGCAGGGAGGAAGACTCTTGCTTACTGGAGGACGATGAGGAAGAAGGAGATGGTTGGACGTTGTTGGTCCTTGAGAAGGCACCTCTCAGGAGCTTCCTTGATAGAGGAGTCTTAGGCTGGGACTGGGGTGGTGAAGTCCATCTTGGATGCTTCTGCTCACCTGGGCTAGCATCTCTTCCAGAGTCTTGAGAATGCAGCTGGCTAGACGATGTGAGAGCATCCTGCTTGACGGCATCATCTGAGTCGACTGTGGCAGACACGTGGACGTCAGCTTTCAGCACGATGGTCCTCCGGAACCCCTCCTCTGACTTGGAGGTGGAGCTGTCATCGCTGGACTCCATCTCCTCCGAGTAGAAGTCTGAGATCCTGCGTTTGGTGTGCCGGCGTCGCTCCTGCATCATGGCTGAGGCTTCCAGGCTGTCCTCAGAGCTGTCGTTGGCCAGGTCTTGGCTGTGACGCCGGCTGATGGAGGTCTTAGGAACGCTGTCGATTGTGACAACTGGGTAAGGAGTTGTGTCTGTCACACTTGTGTCCGAGGAAAACCCAATGTCATCGTGGAGTACATCTGTGAATATGCAGAATGAAAACTCAATATGAACGTTTTACTTTTAGAAAAGCTTTAAAGACCAACATGACCATCAAACTTTGAATTCAGTGATGCTATTTTCAATATTACACTCCCACATGATTTTTTTAAAATGTCATCGTGGAGTACGTCTGTGAATATGCAGAATGAAAACTCAACAATATGAACAGTTTGCTTTAAGACAAGCTTTTAAGACCAACTTGATCCTTAAATTTTGATTTCAATAATCAGGCATGCAATTGGGGATTTAGAAAAAAACGAGAAAATTCTAAACCATACAAGACTTTGTACATTGTTTTTCAATTTGTAATGGCATTCATGAGAAGTAAAAAATGAGGAAATCAGCGGATCCGCGGAAAAGTTGCATGCCTGAATAATACTATATTAACCATGATTTTTTTTTGCAAAAGTGTCCACACATCAATTTCAATAAAACGCCATTGTATTAGTGTGACGATACAATGCCACGAGATTTGGTGAATAGACAATGGGAATATGGTGCAACGTAGATTGGTGTAATTTTTAGAGCTGTCGAAATCTACCATTTCATCACACTTTGCACCCTTCCTACTTTTGGGAATGTCCCATGTTAAATTTGAACACTGCTGTGAAGAGCATCCTGACCTAGGACTGACCTGATATAGGATGGCTACGTGATGCCACATGCTGGATGAAGCTTTGATCCAGCAGGTTCTGCGCCACCTGTTGCGCCTTGTGTTTATATTTTATCCTTTTGCTTGCTGGCTGTTCTGCTCGAGAAAAACAAAACTGACGTTCGTCTATTTGTATTCATCATCAACAAACACCGACCTCTTAGAGTGGTGAAGTAAAAACAAGGGACAATTACAGTCAAACAACTTTATAACAAGGTCCTTGGGACTTCACACATTACCTTGTTATAACAGGTACCTTTTTTTAACAGTAATGGAAAACAAAGAAAAACAAAGACTTGGGACCTAAAATTGTGCTAGTGATAAGCAGGATGTTGTATTAACAATACTTGTGTCAGACCTCGTACACACGAGAACCTGCCTACTTTTTGTCAAATAAATAAACCCAACAAAAAAATGAACAATGTGCTTGTGCCTCAGTTTAAAATTGATTGAGATCCCTCACATTTTGATTAAATTTCGTCTGATAGAATGTTGTATCAGACATGTTTGTGCTTGAAAAGCCATTTGCACTGAAACGGCAACTTATAAGGAGACATTTTTTTCGTCATTTGTTTTACATGTACCTTAGGGAGACACCCGACATTAGGGAGACAATTCAATGTCTCTCTAATGTCACAACTCCAATTTGGAGTCAACATTTTACAGTCGCAACTAGGCTAGATCGATTGCTCGTGGTCCAAAACATAAATATACAAACATTTGTGGGGTAGGATAAGGGAAAATTGGGGTTAGGAGTCATAACAGTTGGGAAAATGTTGTGCACAACCATATGGGAATGTCTCCCTAAGGTACAATTTCCCGTAATATTAATACATGTTATTATAACTATTAAAGTAGCAATAGTAGCACTTGGCTTACCAACAATGAAATCACAAACACTTCACTATTGACCAATGTTTTTGTTTCTGTTTCTGAAAAATAACTGCAGTAAAGTGTCCAGCATAAGGACATAAACCCCTCAACCCCTGCCAAGTGAACAAGTAAAAAGTAAAGTCTGTCACGAGCCAATGTGGCCCATCAGGCCGGCGTTTATCTCTAGTTTCAGTAGCATGAAACAACTAAGAATATTTCTATCCCCCCCCCTAGATGGGATGCTAGTCAATCGCAGGTTACTCCCCAGGTACACATTTATACTCCTGGGTAGAGAGAGGCAAGCAGGGCTGAACTGGCTTGCCCAAGGATACAGCATATGGCCAGCAGCTGGATTTGAACCCCTGACCCTCTGACCGTGAGTCAAAAACACTAACCACTGGGCCAAGGAGACAATTTCAGAGGAGATCCTAAATACTGTGAACCAATGGGCTACACCCTTGCCTTGTAGCAGTACATACCTTGGGCTTTGAAGTAATGCACCATGAGCCACATGACCATGTGATGCCCAGTGAAGCATTTCCGCTGCTTATGGAGGGCCTGGTACATGGTCTGCAGGACTGCTGGAGGTAAGGGGTCGGAGCTAGCCTCCGCACCAATCTCCTGTGGACAGATACACACATTCTAGGAATGATAATAAGCCTCTTGCAAGTCAAAAGGGTTATGCAAAGCTCCGCTCCGACTTCAGCTGTAGGACATTTCTTAAGACTTCTGCCTTGGGGAGGGGGGGGGGGGGTTGGGTTCTCCATATCCATGCAGATCCATGTGGTGCTTAACCATTTGTACATTGTATTATATTGTATTCAACCTTTGACAGATATGTAAACACTGCCACATGCTCAGCAAGCTCAGTGACCTTTTGGACTCGACAATTCCATCTGAAAAGGTGGATCAAGCGTCAGTGGGAAAGCGACTTGTGGTTTCATTGTGGTAAGATAACGATCACACCAAAACGCTAGATGTTGATCCATCTTCTCCCAATTCAAGTGGGAGCATGGTTTTGGACTAACCTGGATAATGGTGACAACAATGATTACACACTAAATGACAAATAGGGCTATTGTGCTTACCCTGTTCAGCTGCTTTTGGTAGAGGCGGATCAGATTTTTACTGGATAAGCTGTGAAGTTGGAGCATGTTCAGAACAAGTTCCTGCAACATTAAACACAAGGATTCATTCATCTATCATTCACAGACAGTCAAAATTTCGTCCATTTCCCCTGGCATGCATTTGTATATAGGCTAATAAAAAAAAATCTGATCACATTCGTGTAACACTGTGACAAGGAAAATTCCACCAACACACAAAAGAGGCAACAGGTAGATGGTTACATGTACTTTATTGACTTTGGCTGCTGTGATGGTGTAGCTGAATTTGCCAGCTAGATTCCTATAATGAACACAAATATTTTTAAAACCCTACATGTAAGTTCACCTAAAGCTACAAAATACTACTAGTAGTAAACTGTAGTATGCAGTATTAGCATACATAATTTTTTTTGTAATCTACTTGTTTAAATAACGGGTCCCAATTACTTACTGCGGGCTTAACTAGCTGGTCGATCCCCAGACCCTCTCCCTTGGCATGCAGGAACTCAATCAAGTGCTGAAAACGTTGGAAAAAAAAGAAAGAAAGTATGATCAAACCATTTTTGTAACGACCCAGGAATTAGCTTTCGACTCGTCGAGCAATCCATTCGCTTGAGGCTGTGTTGCATGATGAGGCATTCACCACCCAATTCGGGTGTCCGCACATGTGCAACGAGACGCATAATCTCAGGTGTAATATAAATATTCATATTCTCCTGATTCTTAGCCAATCAGAGTGCTCTGTCCAACTTTGGTAGCACTTTCAATGCCTTGTGAACAAACATGTGTGCAGATTATTCAAGTCGGTAATTGCAAATCGATGTACACGCATATGAGGCATATGTAGGTTTTAAAGGTTTAATTGCAAGGCCTGCTACACCTACCGAGATGGACCTCGACAGCAGCAGGGCCTGGCTGTCAGCTTGCTCCCTCAGTGATCTCAATCCTTCCACTTCCTGCTCAAAGTCCCTCACTAGGCACAGCCAGAGCCGCTGCATGAACAGCGCCAGGCAGGGCGGGGTCAGCCATCGGCCTAGGGCCTCACGGTGGTCGAACAGGCAGCTGGTCAGCGGTTGAAGCCTGTCCGCGATGGCCAGGTCGTCGAACTCCGGGCTGAGGAGGACATGCAGCGCCTGCTGCAAGACTAGATTCAGCTATAGGAGGAAGAGGACGATAACAGTTAAAAAACAAACTCCATTGATAAATGGAAAATGTGAGAAGGGGATGTGATTGATAATATACATCTAAGAAAAGGTCTGAAAATATAAGATTTCGTGATTTATGTCACTCTGTAATATACACAAAAGGTTTTAGAAGTCTGAAAAATCTGGTAAGAGAACAATCCCCAATGGAAAATCTAAGAGCTTTTATCTACTAAGTACCAAGTTCATAATCTGAAAAGGAAAGAAGGCAGTGATTTGAGACAATCCAGCCGAGAGCAAGTTCAAGTGATGAAGACCAAAGTTGAATAGTAGTTGATTTGTGACATACCTTACAGCAATGCACATACGCCTGCGCACTAATACCAGGTAGCAATGTGCATATGCCTCTGGTATAACGATAGTCTAAAAGTCATCACAAAACTTATTGGTACTGGCTCCCTGCTGTGCTTTAGCATGTGCAAGGTTATCGGTTACCAACAATCCAACTGTACATTGTGGTCCGGTTCCAAATAAACCATCCTTCGTTCGAGTAAAATCAGTTGAACTATGGTTAATTGCATATAATAAAAATAATAATAATACTGGAGTCTTAGATAGCGCAGCGCATGTATCTACCAACAATTAGGTACTCAAGGCGCTGGAAATTATGTCTATTATTAGAGACAGGTGAATGAAGTACATGAGAAATATGAGACCCATTATGTAGCACCTTTATAAGGGTTTACAAGGTGCTGCAGCGCATTAAGCAGCCACTGGCAGAAACACCGGGGCAAACCCCTTCTCTTAACGATAAGTGTTACTGGGTTCTTTAACGTGCATTACACAACACACAGGACCTACGGCTTAACGTCCCACCCGAAGGACGGAGCAATAATGGTAAAGTGCCTTGCTCAAGAGCACAAGCACTATGTTCCCACGGTCAGGATTCGAACCCATGTACCAAGGCACACGAGTCGAACACCGTAACCATTGGACCACAGCACCCCATTTCCTGCCCAAAGTTGCTCCTCAATATACCTTGTATGCCAACAGCTCTATCTGCGCCTGAAGGATGCTGTTCAATTGGTATTTGTGCTCTCCTTCAGCCAGAGTAGATCCCTCGATGTCGGCATGCTCTATGGGCTCATCGTAGATCCTGTTCTGGAGATCATCGTCCGAGGGAATGGGTGATGGAGGCCGTCCTCGAAGGCCTGATTTATTAAAAGAAGATCACTGTGTCACTGCCCACAGACAAACAGCATAGCAGGATGACACATTATCTTCAAGCCAAACTCAATGCTCGATGCTGATTGAACACTGCATGTTGCACTTTCTTAGAAACTGTGGGTACCCATCGCGTTCAAACTTTCGAACATAACAATACAAACATGAAGCAGCTTTGTTGACTAATTGGGAGAGCACAATGGTAAACATCAAACAAATGCATGTACTCCAGAACGCCTTTGGCTATTAAATGTAGTTAGTAAGAACACCAAAAAAAAAAAAAATTACTCACGTGATTGCAACATGCTTGCCAGCTGGGGTAAAAGACACAGTATGCTCCATGTGTTGTTGATTCTCACACACATCTAGTATTAACAAAAGAAGTGATTATAAAAAACAACATTTTTTTAAGTACTATTTGGTGCACAAGACACTACATCTTAATTTTTTTCCTGTAAACTGGGCCCATAAAACATTCCAAAAATCTGCTCATATTCCCATTAAGTTTTGAGGACGTACATGTAGGAACGCTCCCCCCCCCCCCTAAAAAAAAAAATAATAATAAATAAAGCAAGGCTAGTAAAGCTGATCCAAGCTGTGTTGTGCCAAGTTGGAGAAACAAAGATCTCGGCCATCGAGTGACGAACAATTTGGAAACTCGGTACATGCATAGAGCAACTCATCGCGACAAAAGTTGAAGGGCCCCCTCCCCCCCGGCCCTTTTAGGGTTAATGAACCCTCTAAACTTGCGCGGTTATCTTTATCTACCTTTCTTGTTATGGGTTCATGTTTGTCACACAGCAATGCGGTGTCTCTGTTCGTGTAATAATCACATGGTAGGTTACTCTCTTTCTCATGTCGACACCGACTCAGCATTGACTCCTGGCGATTCAGCAGAACACCGTGAAGCACCTGCAGAAAAAAAAAACACCGTTGGCAAAACTTGTAAGATTCTTGCTAAGAGTCAAGTCTCAAAAGTAACAGTTTCGCTATTTGCTTACAAGCAAAGCACACACTGCGGGTGAATTTGAAACCCAAATATTGAATCGAAATCAACCTGATGTAAATTCCATCTTTTGAACAGTTTTTAAAAAAATGGCTTCACCTTTGATTCCACAAGCTTGTCCACTTGGTCCTTTTCGGTAGCACACAAATCCATGGCCAGCAAGTTGTTTGCATACAGACTCAACAATTTGATGATAGCCTGGGGAAAAATAGGGAAGCAGTATGAAAATCAGTTCCTCGCTACAATTCCATACAGGTGCATGTATGTATCCCAAAAGGCGTTTCTGACGGTCCATCTGGCCCAAGCCCGTAATTCAACCTTGGGCAATATTTTATGGAGCAATCAAACAAAGAATATTATTTGCTTTTATAGCAAGAATGTCATGTGATAAACAACAGCTGTTTTTTTGATAAGCAAATAAAAAGATGTTTCTCCTAACAATTGGTCCAAGTTGGGATCAGAAAAGTTTAAAGGTAATATACAACATTTCCAAACATCCAAAAACAAAATTACCAAATTACCACGAAAAATTGACTCTACGTGACTAATAGTCTCAGGCATCCTGTGAAATCATGGCACTGGGGTGTGCGGTCATTTTCACAAAAAGTGGAATTTTTGCATCAATTTCAGCTGCACCACGTTGGAAAAAAACTAACTTTTTATTCAAATACTGCCCCCAATTTACCAGATGTATAGTCCTCATTTTGTTTAGTCCTCAATTCCCTAACATCTATAAATTGCTCCATTTTGTAATAACAGTAATAACATTTTTTGCTACTTGCAATTGGTCCAAGTTGGGAGCAGAAAAGTTTAACTCAAAGCAGCAAACTGTGTCTACTTTATGCAAGGTAGTGTTGAATCTTTTATTCTAATCCTGAGACTCACTACTTATGATCCTTACAAAACTTATGGAAACTTCTACTTTCTTAGAGAAACGTCCTTCCTGAAGTGACAGATTTGCAACTCTTAGCTCACCTCCTCTGTTATCTCTTTCAGCTCTGTCTTCATAGCTCCCACTCGTACAAAGAAGGACCTGACACTGAACGACCCCGTGAAGTCTCCGTCCGGGCCCAGGGGAATCTCAACATCGGCGGGGCACAGGATGCCAATCAGCTTCTGCATGAAGCCGATGATTCGCTGCGTCATGAACATGACGTCCACAAGGCTGGAGGAGAAACCGGCCGGCCGGCTGTCCTCCGGCTTCACGGAGTCCCTCTTGAAGGACACCGAGGCGGCACGGGAGGTAGCCCTCGGGTCAGAGGATGATCGACTGACTGGTGCAGATGACGGGGCGGACAAGAAGGCCGGTGACGATGGGGAACTGGAATGTGGAGTGGTTATTACGGCCGGACTAGTCGACTCTTCTCTTTGCTGGACCCCACTGCTGTCTTTCTTGGAAGAATCTGTGCAAGACTCTGATAGTACCTCAATTTCTAAACGTTCTGTGGTCACCACATTCGTTGGAAACACCGGATGTGGGCTGGCGTCCGCATCAGGACTTGTCTCTGAGGGCTGTATTCTGTCTGGACTAGGGCTTGTCTCCACACTAGGAGTGCTCTCTGGAATGGGACTACTCCTAGTCTCCGTTCCAGAACATCTCTCTGGACCAGGACTAGTTTCAGTTCTAGAAGTACTGTCTTGCTCAGAAGTGATATCTGCAACATGACTAGGCTCTGAACTAAGACTAGTTATTACATTCGCCTCCTCTACAGTGATATCTGGACTGGGAGAACTTCCATTTTTGTCTTCATCATTACTGTTATTATTCAAGCTATCCATGGAGGTTTTGGTTTTGTCTTTCTGTGTTTCATCCAATACTTCATCACTGTTAGTCCTTGTTGTAACTTGGACGTCCCGTGCAGAGATAGATGATTCCATCTCTGATATTTTCCCGTTTTTCGATGGTACATCTTCATCAGACCCGGAGGTACATACATCAGCCTCTTTTGGGTGAGAAACTCCCGCGACTGTCGAGGACGTGTTTCCCTGATCTTGAGTTTTCGGTTCCAGCTGCCTGCTGGGCGAGTAGCTCACAACTCCAGCTTCTACGTTTTGGAATCGTATCTCGCTGCCATTATCGGCCTGTTGTAAGTCATCCGCGGTTGCGTTCCTGCGCAGCCCGGAAGCCCGACTCAGCGACTCGTGGTGGGCAATCTCTGGCATGGATGTGGTGCGTTTCAAACTGCTACCAGCGTTCATGTATAGGACAGATCCTGAAAAGTATGAAATACATGTATGAGGTCCACATTTTGAAAGCCTTGTGAGTTTTCAGAAGACCAGTTCAGGCAAAATCCATACCACAGAAATTAAGTGTGTACTGTATTTGCACACAAACATGACAAAAACCATCAAAACAATCAGTGGTAACTTGCAAAAAAGTTGACTTTATACTTATTTCTTCATATGGCTAGGAAGGAGGTACCCTATTCAATAGTTCACAAGTACTAGACATAACCAGAAGCCCCCCCCCCAAAAAATCCCCAAACAAACAAACACAAAAACCAGCACGTTTGTTTATGGTGTAAATCAAGGATTTCTGTTGTTCCTCTTCCCTTTTCCTTTGTTTATACTTTAATTTTACCTTTTTTTGCAACAGCTCTCATTGGTTTTGTACACAATTTCCAACCGAGAAGTCCTCGATTTGGTTTCTGTCCTTGATTCATAGATGATGTTGCATATTTGTATCCTCAATTTACACCATAAACAAATGCACACAAATGCAAACAAACAAAAAACAATTCGACAAAGATACTGACAAAGTGGGGAACCCCCAACATAGGGCACGAGTTGGAAGAGCGCTGGTACCAGAGGTTGCAGGCTCGAACCTCACTCCAGTCAATTTCTTTGTCCAAATGTTGGGCCTGCCCAGATGTGCACAGACCTCCTTTGAGCTGAACAAACTTACCTCGTTTACTGGTGCCGTCTCCAGCCCCTGGTTTTGTAATACTGACGTCTTTAGCCTGTTTAGTTGCCTTCCTAGATTTGTGCTTTGTGTTGGCTTGACTGGACTGAATATAAAAGTAGACCACAAACAAAAAAATAATTGACATGGTTGTAGTTTGGATGAGTTGACTCAGGCAAAATTGGAATAGAGAAAAACTGTATGTTTAAAAAACTTGCAAAATTATAAACAAAGGAAAAATAGTGTTGTCAATGCAAAAAAATAAACATCTTTCAGCGAGTAAAAATAATCCAGCCCTTACACTCTTGAACCCTAACAAGGTTCAAGAGTGAGAAATGAAACCCCAGAATTCCAAACAATTAGCATTATGACGTGTGTGTTACTTTGTGTTCTTACGTGAACGTGTGAATACATTTAGGCAAATCTCTCCATTGCTTTGATTTAGCCTCCCTTTCTGGCTGGCAAGTTTAACAAAGCCATCCCAGCAATCAAAATCAATCAAGTGACTCTTTTTAACAGTTTTTGGTTCCTGCCTAGGTAAAGCAGCTTGGCAGGCTATGACTGTTTATAAGTTGATACAACCATGCTTTGACTATAAGAGATTGATAAGCCAGCTGTACCCACCAGTTAATTGATTCTGTTTGTTGATGAAATTTGAGTATAAGCTGTGGGATGGGAGTGGATTTAATTTTTGTCTGCCTGTGACAGATCAAAGGTAGCCGAGTTAAAACACGGATCCTCTACACAAGGATAAACGACTCATTTGAGATTGTGTACAAAATGTACGGTACAGATTGTCTACATAGATTGTCTACATGCATGATATGCCGCATCTGTGCATAGAACAATCCTTAGAACATGAAGAACAAAGCGCGTGCCCGTGTCCCACAGCTAGCTGGCGCCCTACAAAATTGACTGTGCAGTAAGCGTGCATGCGCATCTCACGCATGCACGACGCCCAAGTACCGTATCACGCATGTAACCAGAAATTTTGGGAAGTCATTTATCCTTGTGTAGAGGATCCCTGGGTAAACACATGGATAAACTGAATACAACATGCAATCTGTATCTGTATCTGTTCAGCCACGTACAAACACCATCTTCTGGTTGTTGCATACGTTGGTCATATCGTGTGCAAGTCCCAATGGAGTACATGTATGTATATACATGTAGTAAATGTAGTAAAAAAACAACAACTGACACTTGGGCAACAAAGCCTACGAGGTGCCATCTGTTTTAAAGCCTGCCGATGAAAATCCTTTCAGAAGGTCTTTTAAAAACCTTAACAACTGTGCTCCACCTATTGCTTTAGCTTGTCTCCAATACTGACAAAAAAATTCAAAGCGTGGCCTTATTAATGCAGCGACTGACCTTAGGACCTCTGACCCTATCAGGTGACCTTTCGACAGAGGAGCTGACAGCAGTGAATGCAGAGAAAGGCGAGTGCCGCAAAATGCTGGTTTGACGGGACACTGGCTTGGGGTCACTGGTCTCTGGGTCAGACGGTGTGTCTTGGCTGAAGTCTGATGTAAACTACGAAAGAAAAAAAAGAGCATTTCAAAATTCACGAAGCATGAACGCCTCAAGAGTACTGCTGTAAATTTAAGAATTGCCTTTCTATTAGGGATGCCGTTTATTTTTACTACAGCTTCAAAATGCAATTTGCACATTTTCACAAAGACAAAATGGGATAAAAACCATGCATGATTTTGAAAGATCTGTAACTTTTTTTTAAATTATGTACATCTTACAAAACAAATTTTGTGCGTGTGCGTTTGTTTATGGTGTAACATGTGCAACATCATTGATGAATTGAGGACAGTAACCAGGTCGAGGACGACCTCAATTAGAAAACATGTACAAAACCAATGAGAGCTGTTGCAAAATGGTTAGTGTACAAACAAAGGAAAAGGGAAGAGGAACAAAAGAAAATCCTTGATTTACACCATAAACAAACGTAGGTGTGTGTATGGTGTTTGCATACAATTTTGGAAAATGGGACTTGTAAGAGCATATAAACTTTAATGTATTTTTTTTTAATGCAGTCCTTGTAAATGCACCTTTCTGTCCCATTTAACCTTATTTTCAATTCTCATCTGCCATTTTCAAGGGTATTTTGGTGCCCTGTTGGTTTTTCTACTAATGTAAATTTGCATATTCATGATGAAATGTGTGATGTCATTTAGGTATCAACCTTAATGTTACAGCTATTTCAGCACAAATATTTGCAAGAATTTTGGATATTTTGCTGGGTTTTTTGTTGTTCTTTGGTGATTTGTTCTTGTTTCAGTACATGACAGCAGGCCAAGTTTTCTCATAAATGTTTTCAATGAGCACATTTTTGGTTCACAATTTTAGCAGAAATCCCCTAAACTGAACAGTGGCTTCCTGAAATGACATCACAGCAACAGCGACCTCATTTGTCAGGAAAAGCATGGGAAATTTTTTAATGGTTTAAAGAAGTGCACTTTTCAATATTATTAACCAAAAAGGGATGTCAAATAGTTTGCATACATTTAAGAGGAGTAGAAAGTTGCACAAAATATGTTCCCATGTAAAATTCATGTCATGGGCCCTTTCATTTATTTCTCAATACCCATATCAGGCTGCAGGTAAAGCACAAGGAGGATATTACATTATCTAAAAATGTATTTCCCAGAAGCTCAATAAATTCAACATTGAAAACCAAAATTCCCCATCCTTTCCAACTTTTACGACTTACGAAACCAATACCCACTCGAAAAAATGTTCATGGACAAACATCGTGTAACTGGGACATAGGCTATAACTGGGACACTACGAGACTCTATAAAAAGTCCTTCTGAACCCAGACAATGTGCAAACACTGTCCAGCCCAAAAGCCTCTTTCCTTGAAACACTGTAAAAGTCAATAGTCAGACAACAATGGTTGCTATGTTTGGACAGGGAAAACAAACAAACAAACACCCCAACAGCCCAACACAGTCACATTGGAAAATAGTCAACATCATCGGTGAATCGAGGACAGGTGCCAAATCCAGGACGACCTCGATTAGAAAACGTGTACAAAACCAAGGAGAGCTGTTGCGAAAGAGTTAGTGTACAAACAAAGAAACACTCCTAGAAACACTGTTACAGTGGCCATCAATAGTCAGACAACAATGGTTGCTATATCTGGACAGGGAAAACAAACAAAAAGCCCAACACAGTGACATTGAAAAATAGTCAACATCATCGGTGAATCGAGGACAGGAACCAAATCGAGGACGACCTCGATTAGAAAACGTGTATAAAACAGGTATTAAAGATTTTTTTTTTTTCATTGTTGAATTTATTGAGCTTCTGGGAAATATATTTTAAAATGAAATATCAAACAAACAAACAAACACCCCAACACAGTCACATTGAAAAATTGTCGAAGCGATATTTCAAAAAAGGGCTCGTTTACATGTAGGGCATTTTGGTAACATAGCTTTTTTACCTAATTTTGGGGTGTTGAATCCGAAAATGATGGTTACCAAGCTGGATTTTTGGTGGACTCTACCTTATTTACATAAATCTTTAATACCTGTTGTGTAATATATTTCTTCCCATATTTTGGTATATTTTTTGTTATTTTATTTTTTGAAAAGTTTATTTTTGGTGATTATACTTACACTTCCTTACTTCAATCAATAACATTTTCTAAAGCATATTTGTGACTGAATAATTATGAGGACATTGAAACAATCCAAAATGGCTACTATTATATCCTCTAGGGGCTAGATGTTGTCATGGTTTGATATACGCGACAACCTGCTACTTATATCACAACCAACCGTGTATATCATCCACGAACCATCAGTAACAATGTCTAGGCCAATTTGTATTGGTCGTGTAAAGGCGCGCGCACCTGTTTGGCCTAATATATGCAGCGCGCAAAAATGGACCGTAATTTCCTGCAGAAGTTGCGCATGCGCACTAGTTTCCCCCATTTTTTTTAAGGGGGGGGGGAGATTTTACGAATTGCCCTAGACGTTCTTACTGACGGTTCGTGGATGATATGGTTGGTCCTGATAACACCATCTCTCCGCGGTGGGTAATTGCAGTGGTGGGGTTTGTGGCCCTTGCATTTAAGGGTTTGTAGAACATGTAAGGATCTACATGTATAAGCTCTGAAGTGAACTTAGAGCTTGTACTTAGAGAAAATTTGCGAGACAATTTGCAAGACAATGTACCAGAAAGTTGTTCTCTTTTGCAATAGGGTGAAGGGATCATTTTTCAAAATAGCGATGGGCTTCATATCAGGACTACAAGTACGTGTTTGGAAGGGGAAAAAAAAATCACCGGAAAGCTTTAATTTAATAGTAGTAATAATTTGGGAGGCTAATCATCCTTACTCACAGCTGAGAAGTTGAGCCGCAGGCATGTAAAGGCGCCTTTGGCAGCCAGCCGTGCGACCAGCCACGGAGTACAGCCAGGGATCAAAAGTGTTTGATTTTTTTCAGGGGGAGGAAAACCCTCGTGGCACAGGAGAGAACCAACGTACAACTCTACTCACATAATGGTCCTAGCTGGGAACAGACCAGGGCCACAGTGGTGAGAGGCGAGCGCTTTACGCACTAGCCACCCATAATGAATGCATCTTGGACGTCTAGGAAAATTGTGAATTTTTGTATGCTGAATTGGAAGGTAAAAACACCACTGGTGTCTATGGCAATTTGGTTTGCATGCATTCTTGGGGATAAAAGAGCTCGTTGACTAACCTTATCTGTGTCTACAACTCTGACCACGAGAAGGGTGAGTTGTTTTGTCATCGTCTTCAGCCAGGATTTGGCCTGGACCAGCATGGGCTGCCTCCACTGCTGTGCTCTAAAATCAGACAAGACAAGAATTACAAGCGGTTGGTCAAAATGTCTATAATCAGAGGGAGGTCAGCTGGCAATAAACCACTAGCCTTTAAATGGCTTCACAGACTTTAAAGCAACCAAACACAAAGGACTTCATTATGCACAATTCTAAAAACCTTGAACTATATTTAGTTTGGGAAATATCTTTAGTCAGAGTTAGCATGAAAAATATATTCTGGAAAAATAACTGTGGCTTACTGGCGTGGTATGTAGTCTTTCCATGCTGCGTCTAGCTCACTGAGCCTCTGGGCTAAAGCCAACAGTTCCTGATCAATACAGTGCAGTTCCTGTAGAGTGAAAGATGTTTTGGGCCGGTTAAAACTTTCTGTTAATGAGGTTGTCTCACCATACCAAAAGCACTTTCTGTTATTCCCTCCAGAAATGAGGTGTAACGATTGCACCTACATATTTGACATAACCGAGCACTAGAAATAAAACTTCCTGTTTTACTTAAAATGTTGTACCTGCTTTGTTCAGAATTTGTGGTCAATTAAAAGAACAATTTACAATCCCAAATTGGATCAAGATTTCACGATTATAGTTTGGGATGAACATGGTAGACAAATAAATATACACAAATCAACGATAACCAAATTTGTCATTTTTTATGTTTCATGTTATCAAAAATTTAAAATAGAACCTTAGTTTGCAAGTTAGTTTGAACACACAATATACTGCAAAACATGGAGCAAATCAACATTTTTAGAACTAGGTCCTTGCAGAAGGCTTTCTTCCATTTCAATTACTCCCTCTGCGATTTTGCACACATATACACCTTATGAGAGACTGTTTATCCCTAAATAAATGTCTTAAAATCTGTCTTTTAAAAATGTATTTAACACAAAGCAATGAAGGAATTTACAAGTGGCAATATATTTCAGACTAGTGAACCAAAGTATTCCAAAGTTTGACATCGCGTAGATGCAATCAGCTGAATGAGGTGCGTGTCCCGGATGCTGATTTCGGGCGCAACTCCAAACACGACTCTGCAACTTTTGGTTAAAAATCGACATCCTAGAATATTGTTTTCTCGGAACATATACAGCATTCTCTGAGCTTAAGAAGTTCATCAGGTTAGTTGTTAAGCACCCTTCTTTAGATTTTCAGCACTTTTGTCGCTTCAAACGGAAAACAATTGCACAAATGACATATGATATACTTTACCTATAAAGTTTTATGTTTAAAACATCTAGATGTACATGTAGGAATGACTACATGGATTGTTGCAGTCGTGTGGAAACACTCCTGGGTCTAGTCAATGGAAAATTAATACATAAAGTTCGCTTGTGTATTAAACCAAAACTTTGAAACCAAAACTTTAACTAAACTTGAGACACTGACAGTAAGTTTTGGTTTGGTGGGTCTCTTGCATGCCAGTTTTAATGGGCGTCTGAACCATACCTTATCAACGTCCGACATCTCGCAGACAATATTGACATCCGCCATGAGACTAGAGTAGAACGTGGCCGCTGCTAGCCTGACGATATTCTGCTTGTATCTGTTCCAAATAATAATTACATTACTTACTATTTTACATAAAACAATTTTTATTACTTCAAGTGTAAGGACTGGAAATCATATTGTCAGATGTAATGGGCCATTTAAAATTATCACTGTTTTTAAATTTTGTTTTCTGTTTAAATTTTGCTTGCTTCCAAAAAATAATATACCAAATAAAAAGTGAGATTTTAAAACATTGATAATTCTAAATGGCCCCTATGGACTCGACATTTTGTTTGAAATGTGAGGTTAACGTGTACATGTATGTACATGTACAGGCAAATTTACATGTACACACAAGCATGATACACAATGCGTTATTTTCTGTTGGAATAATTTCACAGAGTATTTGGTAGCAGTCCCGACTTCACTTAGAGCAGGGATTTTCTTAATAAATCAGTAGTAGTGCCTTTAACCCTAACCATGCTAAATGCAACATAAAGCAGCGGAGGTAAAAAAAAAATGTTGCATTCTGTTGCATTTTAGCAGCCAACTCAAGTCCCTGTGCTCTATTGCATCTTGTTGCATTTAGCAGGGTAACTGCTCATAGGTCCAAAGCGATAAAACATAATCCACTGTTGCATTTGGTTGCATTTAGCATGGTAACTGCTTGGTGCCAAGATGGGGAAGCGCTGGGTTCACTGCACAATGCAACAGAATCCACTGTTGCATTTTGTTGCATTTAGCATGGCTCTCATTTCAGCTATGCATTGTTAAGCATTGCACCGGCTAAAAACCTTATGGGGGTTAAGGTTAAGCAAGTGTCAGAGCTTTTGGTCACAAATGAACAAACGAATACCATAACGCTGTTGGTCAAATGGTCAGTTTTCTCACCTGTTAAACACATTGTGGTAATAGTCCAGACACCGTTGGACATCCTCCTGGGCACAGCCGACCAGCCTGGCCACCTGACAGCCAAATAAAAAAAAACAATCATGGCATGAAATCTTATTGACATTTCTCCAGTTTATCATACAGAACAATGCCATGACCTTTGAGCATATGCAGTATATGGCAGGTGGCAATGGATTATCTGCAGTTTCTGGCTTGTCAAATGAACAAGGGTGAAACATTTCAAAGTCCCATTCAGGTGAGAGGTCGGAATGCAGACCTTTTTTCTGTACAGGGTGGTCCATAAAAGGTTTACACTTTTTCAAATGCAGATTTCTCAAATTTGGGTACATATGTTGATATTTTTTAAAGATATTCCTAAACTACAATATCTCACTGGTATATGGTAAAAACGGCATTGAAATTAAAGCCTAAATTAAAAAAAGGCTGCCATTTACACAAAAATGGTCAAAAACCAGTTTCTCCACATGCATGTATCAGGTATGGTCATTGTTATTGTGGTTCTTTCTGCACGCAGGTCTATTGTTTTGACCATATCTCATGATAACACCCGTGTGGACAAACTGGCTTTTGACCATTTTTCCCTTAAATCATTCTCATGGCTAGATACTTCAGTAGTCACAACTAGTCTTTCCTATATACTCCTATGCACAGTTTTTCAATGGGTCACCAATGGTCACTTGACCGATTTTGACCCATGTAACAGCAAGGTTCAGAATGCGTGTTACAGGAGGGTTAATGAGGTTCTCGACTGCTGGAACACATCTGCGTCATTATCACTTATAAGTAACTTGAAGGAGTATTAAAATAAGAAAATGCAATATGTCTGCCACAAAAAAGTGAATTGAAAGAAAGAGGATATTAGCTGATCTGAGGACAAGTTGCTACAAGCAGACTGGCTCTCAGTCCCTTCATTATAGATACTGACTGCGGGACGGGAACCAGCCTACCTGGTAATAACGGGAATTATTGCCTGCCAGCCAATCGTAGGAAAATATAAAGTAATAATTCAATAACTACACATTTTTTTTCAGTGAAAAAGGAATCACTTTTGTACCACTAGAAAAATATAAATTTACAAAAAAAATACAATATTTTGGGATGAAACTCGAAAATAACAAGGGGAACAAACTTTGAACTTGTTGATAATTAAATGTATTCTACTCACTAGTTCGGCAGTGATGGGATTGACGTAAGTGTTAATATTCAGCTCTGTCTCCAATCTCAGCTTGTGTCTGTGGTAAGCCTGCTTTGCACTTTCCTGGTGTGAGAGAGGGGGAAATGATGGCTTCAAGGTTTGAAAATCTCAATCGCATGGGGGTTCTAGATCCCAATCTCGCCCATAATGTGTAATACGGCCACAAATACGGGCTGGGTGTTGGTTATTATCCATCTCTCATGCGGCACAACACGTGAATGAACTGCAAGAGTGAATTACTGATACAAATCATTAGTTAATAAGAAGGTCGCGTGAGATGCATGGCCTTATCCTATGTCGGTGGGTGACAGGCAAACAAATGTTATCTGAGATTGTTATTACAGACTAGATAAAAGCCAATCCAATTGTCATCCCAGGGATTGTCTATAAGGCCTTCAAAAAAAAAAAAAAATATGCCAAGGTCAATCACCCTTTACACATGGCTAGGTCCTACATGTACATGTAGTGAGGGTCAAGTATAAAAATAATGGTGAACAATTGTGGCGGAAAGACCATTTTTCACCTTTCATAAATCTTCTTTGCTTTCATGTTCACAAAGAACTATGTACATTTGGTACATATAAATGATATGTACCGGTCCTTTTCAAGCACTCATGCTTTCACAGTGACTATCAAGGACCCCTCGTCGCTTTCCTCCTCGATTACGAGGCTGCACTGGATCAGTCTTCTGTTCAATTAACAGTATCTGTCCTGACATTTCGAAGCCGTCTTTTTGCTTTTCTGAGAGTTCTTTTTCGTCTGATTATTTTGTACTTCACCCCAGTAGAATTTTTTTGTCACAATCACTAGAGACAACACTGAGTATACAGTGTTTATAAAATACGTCGGGGAAGGGCAAAACACAATACTGAAGATCTGATTTTGGAATTCTTGGGACCCTCGGAGTAGAAATGTCCCGAAAGAGTTTGAGATGCTAAATTTGAGGGTTAATTTTGTGACAGTCTCCTTACTTTGATGTAGCCTTCCAGGTAATGCTCCAGGGTGTTTCCCTTGCGGCCGGTCAGCTGAACCTTCAGGTTCAGAACGGAAGACAGGAGATTCACCAAAGCAACTGGCAACAACAAAATTTAGATAAATGAAAACAAAGAAATGTCTTAACAGTTTTCACGGTCACAAAAGTGCAATGTACTGTATGTATATAGACAGGCATTTAACAGCGTTGCAGTTGAGCCCAAATTTGGTAAGTGCTACAGTCTATACGGCTTTTCCCACTTTCAAAAATCTAAACCTTGGACCTGGGTCCTTTCAGTAAAAATTCACAGAAAATTAGACATGGATGGAAGGCTGGCTAGTTCGGCAACAACCTCCAGAAAGTTTTATTAAGTCCGTAGACCCAAAATGCTCGTGGAGAAACATGGCATATAACTTTCTGGCTGAGTTTCATTGTGTGTGTGTGTAAATCCCCGTACAGCTAGTTTGAATGCTGTTCATCTTTTACACAAGTAAAAAGCCAACGTGATTTCTCCAAGGGGGTGACACTCTACGCGGGTATTTCAACCAAACTTCAAACCTGGTCGGCGCGGGACCAGAGTTCACAGGCTCTATCCGGGTAGAAAATCCAGAATCTACAAACGCCCCCTGTACATACCAGTGTGACTGTGAACAGTATGCCTTGCCTACCCGTGTTCTATACGGGTAGACAAGATGATAGTGTTGATAGGCATTGTGAAAAACCCCACAACAAAAAGTTTATTGAGCTGAGATTTCATCAAGCTTAGACCTTTTTTTATGGGTAGGCATGCGAAAGGTTAACTGAATGGTTTACTAGAGATGTGCCAACAATTATAAACTACAACAAAGAGGACTTCACACCATTTCATCTGACCACATAGTTTTCTAGCCATAATAAAAAAAAATGTTCGGACCACATTATCTAGTTTCTCATGTGACCAGGATGATGTACATGTACATCTTGTCTGTTTACTTTGTCTCAAGGTCGAGCCATTACACAGCAGTAAATACAAAAGTAAATAGTGTGCAGGACAATGGGACATTTAATCCAAACAGGTGCTTATCTGTTGGGACCTGCATAACTTTTTACTTGGAAGTTAAACTGCTGGGTGAATGGCTACATAGACATCGTGAGCAAGTAACCCTTCAACGGTTACAAAGAGCGAGTAAGGTGGGTCTCTAATCTGGTTCCCAGACCAAAAGATTCTGACTATTCCTGATGAATCTTAGGTCAGGTAGCCATCAGTAATACATTGCATTACAAATAACGTCACGTGACTTAACGGGAGAATTCCTCTTTTTTTCCGAAAATGTCCGAAGTTTGCCGAATTCATTTCGTCGACAATCAGATAGCGCCCAAGTATTTCCGAGTATAATATAGGTTTTAATAACTGCTAATTGCTTATTAAAAACTTTAAAAACTTTTAAAGACGAGGCAATAATTAATATTCATTTCTTTTGGTTAGAAAATTTGAAATTCAACGACGAATATGTATCTTATACGAGGGGCAAACTCTTTTCTGCGTCATGTAATATTTTGAATTTGACGACCGTAAGCGGCATTTTCCAAAACTCGGCGTGATCTTCATCCGGCTCCGCCTGCTTACAGTGCTATTTAGGTGCCTAACTTTGGAGATTCCAGGTCAACATTAGTCAATGTTTTCTTACAGAAATATCAAACTGTATTACCGGTATCATAACTGTATGATATTATGAAGCAAATGATTTATTTAAAAATTTGATTGGAACATTAAAAGTTATAAGTGATAAAGCGAATTCTGAATCGAAGCCCAGTTTTTAAAAAGGGCCGTCAAAGTTGTCATGATTATTTTTAGCAGTGCCCTTCAAGATGGCTGCTATATGCACAAGGACTGTTGAACACACCTGCTTTATAGCTGGAGTCTTGGGGGCTCTGGAGCAAGCCTTGCAGCCCGTGTTTACTGTGCTCATGGAGCTTGCTTAGCACGTCTTGCAGAAGTTCAAACTGTGGAAATCAGGACAAAAAGCCAACTCATGCAAGTAACAAATTGCAAGATATTAATGGGGTCATATACTTTATTTCACAGCAACACTATATACCATATGTAGCAAGATATGTGACAGATGGAACACCCCCCCCCTCTTTTATGTTGGTCACTGTGTTACCAGAATCTCAGGAATAGTTTTGAGATATCTCGGGGGAGAGGTGGGGGTGCTAGGTAGCAATAGTCTAGGGTGAGTCATAGAGATATGGGGAGGGGGGTAACCACTCTATCACAAATTGTGCTGGGTGTACTATATACATAAGTACAACATTACGTACAGAGAGTCAACAACTTCTATAAGCTCTTGCGCGGGTCCCCTTCATTTTATACATGAGAGAATGATACATGCACAAAAAAGACCAAGAACTGAAACCAGCAAATGCAAGAAGTTTAACCATCTCGTGTGTTCAAGCCGGTGTAAGACTCAAACTTCAGCCTACGACGACACAAATATTTCGTTAACTAAACAGACTTATCTATGTGGGCATAAAACAACACAAACCTGAAACCCTAGCTCGGAAATGGCAATACAAATACTGAAAATAAACTGGACACAAAAGAGCATTTGAAAAAAAAAAAAAAAAGGTTAAAGAAAAAAAAGTGCAGAGCATGGGCCTGTTCATGTACCTCTTGTCTAACCATCACAAAGCGAGCTTGGAAGGAGGCCAAGGGAAGTTGCATGGAAAGCCTGCTCAACTCCTTCAAGTTCATCTCCATGTACCACACCTCGTATTCAAAATGACTGCAAAGAAAATAAAAAACAACATTATGTCTGGTAGAGTAGTTAAGCATCTGGGCTTTACCACCATTACGGACGTAACATTTCGAGCCAAAAACCAATTTCAAACAACAAAGTAAATTATTTTCAGTGAAATAATTTTTTTTTTTATATATTTGGTGCAACTGTAACGCAGGCCTCAATGTACAACACAACCTGGTTAATGTAATGTTTGCTGAATTAATTAATGCGATATAAGTGCTGTAAATAACATTTACGGATGTTACGCTTTGAGATATAGATTTGTGATTTTCAGTATCCACGTGAATACTTGATCTTCATACTATAGAGTGGCTGGGAACCCTGGGAAATTGGTTGTACTTTATGGAAAATAGTCAGTTGGAACTTACTCGTCAGTAGCGATGTACTCGAGGAATACAATCCTTCTGTACAATTCGCCCTGTAAAAAAAAGTGATAAATTATGATTTAACTGAACTCTCCGTCTACAGCAACTACAATGTAACTTATGGGCTCTATACTTGGCCCAAATAAAAAAAAGGAAATCTGACGATTGATTCATATATTGTTTTCTTCATTATGGGCCACATTTTTTGTGTAAGCTCTTAGTGAATGGAACCTGATGGTTGCAGTGGAGTACCTAAAAGGGGGGGGGGGGGGCTCCCCGCTTGGGGGGTTTGCGCCCCCCCCCCTTTGTTTGAGGGTCAATTTTTTTTAGTCTTACGATTTGACCGTGATGATATGTATTTGGCCTATTTTCGAGTAGTATAATAGGGGTGTAAATGGCGCCACCAACATCAAAATAGCCCCTCCCCCCTAAAAAAAGATAATTTCTGCGGCCAAAACTTCTAGGCCAACATTTTTGCAAAAATTCAAACTTCTAAAAATTGAAAAACAAATTGTGAGTCCCCCCCCTCCCCCAGCCAAAGCCTGGGTGTGCCACTGGATGTTTGGGGCAATATAAAAATGAAGTGGCTCTACAGACATGGTTGAATAAGGTGGACTTGTCTGTTTGAAATTCTTCCATACAATACAAGAGGTGACATCAGCGAAATCAATTATCAATCTTCACAAAACCATGGTTAACACCCAAACCCCAACAAATGTCTCTTACCACACCGTAGCGAAGTCCAAATTCTTTGAGCAACCTCCTTGATGTTGAGGTTAACATGGAGGCGGAGTAGCTGTTGACTCCTTGCCTCTTGTCAAGCCTACAACAACAAAAATCAAGAGATCAAACACTGGACCCCTAACCCGCATACAGTCTTCTACACTTCGAAACCCTTCAAGTTTTGCAAAACCACTTTTGCTTGTCGAGTTACAGCACACCCACACTTCAAAATCTTTTGAGGAAATCTTCTGTGATAGCGATAACACCTCAAATCCCTGTACACGAAAAATGAACATGTATGATGTTAAGCTCGGGGCAAGCAGGCAGATTACATACATGTACGTCACGCTTCACAGCTCTCCACAATATTTTTTGTTTGTTTTTGTTTTTGGTGTGCGGTTACTCTAGTATTGCAGAAAGGTGATGGGATTGACACAAACATGGCACTTGGCACACAGTCAGAGTATGTCATGAGGAAGATATTTGGCTATAGGGCCATCGCAGATTTGTCCTTTGAAAAAAAAATATAGGTAGAATAACAAGCAATGACAGCCATTTTGAAAATTTTGAAAATTGCTTGTTATTCTACCTATATTGTTTCAAAGGGCAAATCTGCGATGGCCCAATAGCCAAATATCTTTCTTAATACATACTCCGACCGTGTGGCAGATGCCATGTTTGTATCATCAGAGGCACAATTCCCCCAAAATATTTCCCCTATCTACCCCACTACTCTGTTTCGTTACTTTTACATTTCTTATCCCTTCACCTCAAACCGACTTTGTTTTAAAAAATCAACTGCTCTGAATCAATTTCCCATAAGGAGGGTTAATAAACATGAACATTGCAAAAATGCACCAAAAATGTACTTCTATATGCTTTTATACTCAGTCAAGATAATTATTTTAATGATAAAGCAAACATTTTTTTTAACCAAAGGGATGGCTGTTTTGGTCACAAAATCATCTAATGGCAAATGGAGATTTACATCACAAAACCACAGAACAGTTAAACTGTCTGATTTCTCGATTTGCCCCTGGTAACATCAGGTTAACAACTTTCCGTACAAAACCCTCACACCAAAAAAAAAAAAGGAAACGCCATACTGTAACTCGTTTGGAACATGCGTGAATGCAGCGTGCATGGTGCCTGTTTCACGATATTGCATTTATTGTTGAGCATGTTTAGCAACAC
Organism: Patiria miniata; assembly: GCF_015706575.1. Classification (NCBI taxonomy): domain Eukaryota; kingdom Metazoa; phylum Echinodermata; class Asteroidea; order Valvatida; family Asterinidae; genus Patiria; species Patiria miniata. The sequence continues at coordinate 27,551,333 of NW_024037076.1, read as the reverse complement.
AGGACGAATCAATACAGACTATTATCATATCAATTGATCAGGAATTACAACCGGTACAGCAGACACTGGGTGTCTTATCTCAGGATGGATTTCCTGTGGCAAAGGCCTGCCACCCTAACCTTACTTGACCTAACATTGTAGTTTCCGTTTTAAAGAAGAAAAAAAAAGTGAAAGTCTTCTATGCCATCAAAGGTTTTTTCTGGTCCTGAACAATTTCACTAATCACTGACTAAAGGGGCATTACGAGCTGAAATCCGAAAATTGTGTGGCATATGCATGTACACCCATTCTTGTTCCGTAATTGTGGGGACTTACACTTGTCGCCACGAGGTATTTGTGGGGACCGAAAATGCTATGGGGACAGCAGAAAGTCCAAATAACTCGGGTCCTAATTTGCCTAACAATAAAAAACTTCCCCATAATGCGGTGTATGCCTACCCCGTATATCCAGCCGTGTTCAATAAAGCTACACGTTGTGTGTGTCACATAATACACACAGCACCAATACACAAATGTTGTTTCTTGCACGTCCGCAGAATGCGATATGCACTGTGTGGCAGGATTCCCAACTAGCACTCAACAGCTCAATTTTTGAGAGTCAAAATGTTGACCCCTGTCATGCCTGTGTCGGTCAAGTTCAAGTTCAAAACACAACGTGTACCAAACACAGGGAACCACTGGCATGTATACATGTCCATCGCTGGAGACCCAGGAAAAGCTTGACGATTTTACCTGTCACCAGCCCTAGCGAATATACATTGCCAGAACATGTTTAAAATACATCCTCCAGCATTAACTGATTAACATGGGGGGGGGGGAGCATATACAGTGAAATCTCTATAAGGCAAAACCCGTTAACTCAAAAACCCTTCTAACTCAAAGTAAAAAATTATTTCTGTTAATTGTTGTTAAATAGAAAATCCATTGGATAACTCTGCTTAACTCAAAATCTGAGCCAATTCCCCTGAGGTTTGACTTACCGAGATTACACTGTATCTCAGAACAACTTATTTCTGGTGATGTTTTACCTTATCAGTCTGACCATGAGGTCCCTGTATTCTTCATGTACACTCTGCCAGTAACTGGGCTTGACCATGCTGGTGGCCGGGGAAGGCAGTGAGAATTGCCAGAAGCTCTCGATCAGCTCTCCGATGTGCCGACGTTCACCTTGCTGCCAGATGTCGTACGCTCTTGGCTGAAGACAATTTTAAAAAAATAAAAAAATTAAAAAAGGAAGAGAAAATTGAGAGCTGAGATATACAGGGATGAACATAAAAGTGGACGCTGACATTTTTGCTTGAAATTTGCGGTATGAATGTACATGTATAGACAAATCCAGCAGGGGCAATTTTCTGCGGTGGCACCAGGCTCGTGCAAGTTGCATTCAGATCATACACACGCACTCCGAGTTCTTCCAACCAATAGGAATACCAAAATGCTCGCACCTCATCTTTAAGGAATGCGTACAGCATGCGCGTGATCATAACACCACCGCAGTATCAAAGCTTCTAAATCTTGTCGCCAGATTCCACTATGTACATGTATGCACATTTAAGGGCAAATTTACAATTCCATGTAAAAAAAAAAGACTCAAGTCAGGAATTCACGGGATGACTTGTATTCCCAGATAGCATTAGCCCTTTGTACCAAAGTTCCAAATGAAACTATCAAGCTCTATAGACTTAAGTCTGTGTCATACTTCGAGCAAAAGTGAACGAGGCAAACTTCATGACATATACAACATCAGTTTCATTGTAACATTCGCTGTTAAACCCAAATGAATTGGTTTCGCACTGACATTTGTGTGAATTACATGTACACGTGCTTTTCACACTCATTGCAGAAGCAAATATATTTGTGACACCACAGCTTGTTTCCCCAATGCAAATTTGCCAAGTTGTTAGCGAATGTCACTGTGATTATTTCGTGCATCAAATTCACTTTGCATTCACATGATGTATGAAGAATTAGCTACCCTACACTGTAGATGTACCTTTAAAAATCTAAAAAATGGGCAAATCATTAGAAAATGGACATGGCTGAAAAATGGAACATGCATGAAATCTTCAGAACTACAGGCACTATAACCTCAAATGAGATATCAAATTAACATGATTAAAGGGGACAACAAGACCTTTCATTTGGGTGATGTGGCAGTGAGATGGAATTGGTTGAGTGTATATTTTTTTGTCAAAAAACTGGGGTTTAGGTTGGCTAACATTTTGGATTTTAGGTAGTCAATTTTGGCACCTTGTTTTTATGCAAAATGCAAGTGGAAATTGAGGCAGAGCTAGAGAGGGCCACATTTTTCTGTGAACATTTTTTTGTTTGATTATTAGTGTCTTACATGTATACCGGGTATGTTTTTACTTATACCAAAGATTGGTCGACAAACTGTAACATAAGTTACAGCAAGTATAACGTGAGTTACCAAAACATATCCCTATTTTATGATTTATTATTTAGTACCTGAAATGGTAGCATATCACTTACAATGATGTAACAGCACAAAAAGATTTTTCCATCAACACAGAATGAGGAACTTTCAAATTCAGGGTATTTAAAATTGTTGCATACATGTCCTTTTTTGGTAAGGAAAAGGTTACCGATAAAAAGTTAGTGCCAAAACAGTAGAAGTATATTTTGAAAGCGGTGAATAGTGATGATTCTTAGATAACCAGCAATGGTAACTGCAAAGCCACAGTATAAAGTTTGAAAACAATAAGTTTTACTACTTTTGCTTATAAACAACTGAGCAAGATCAACATTCAAAGTTCATCTCACAATTTAAATGCTGCAACTACAAATCTGTGTATCATGTGTATTGGGCAAGTTTTCAGAAAGTGAAACTACTTAATTTTTTTCGGAAAAAGGTTGTTTATGTGATGTAATACAAATGATTACTGTTAAACAAAGTGTTGCTAGAAAGTAAAGATGCAGATTTCTTCAGAGGGTTTCATAAGTTACGGTAGTCTTTCCATGCATATAAAATGTCACACAAGTGACAGATCAAAATGTCACACATGTGACCACAGAACAATTCCCATTTAATAAACCTAAAGCAGAGGGTGCACATTGCAAATTGTATGTCTCAAAAGACTAGTCTTACTCCAAAATACATGTAAGTCTGGATGTGTCCATTTTTACATCTGATGTCACACACGTGACCAAACTTTGATGACCCCTCCTCATATTTTGACACAATTTGTGAAGGTAGAAACTGTACACTGAGGTAGGGAGTAAGAAGTACCACCTGATGTATTATTGAAAGTAATATGTCAGATGTACAAAATGTGGATACATGACAAGAGATAAAGCTTCAAAAATCAAACAAGCCCAACTTTATGTCGCACAGTGACAAAAGAATGGCCCTATTCCATGTATTCAGTACATTTGTGCTACTGCATGTGCAAACGTACATGTACATGACATACCGGTACATGTACACTGTACTTTAAATAAATGTACATGTATGAGTACACAATATCCGCAACACATTTAGTACATAGGACATTGCAGGATGTTAAGGTGTGAAATGTACAACTTGGTTCATGTACATGTAAAGTTGTTTGCCCTGGGTCAGGTGGGTACTTGGGCTGATAAAACGAAAAGAATTCAACTTTGGCATTTCAACCGATGTACATGTGTGTAAAAGCGCCCCATATGACAACCTCAGCACCAAAATCAACAGCTTACATGCATATGTCCAAAGTATGCTTACTTTACTTTGCCCAAAGATGATTTTGCACAAAAATATAACAATGGCAATATGTTCAAGAGGCCAACAAACAAGGCGATAAGGATGGTTCACCCAAAATTAGGTTAAAGTTGAAGTACTATTGAAATTACCGTACCTGTTGTCCTATAAATACATCTTTCTTCCAATATCCACCTCAGCTTTATATTTTTAACTTTTGGCAATGTAAAAAACAGCAATAATCAGTCACTTTTAAAATACACAAAAGGTAAATAGACAAATTGTTTCTTGATACAAATGTTATACAGCATGTACAGGTACACCGTATATTACATGATCCTATTTACATACATGTATGTGTTCATTGTAATAGTCAGACAAACAATCTTCCTTTACATACATGTATCTACATGTACCCTTGTACACTATGCACCATGCATGTACATGTACTTACATTAATATGCATGTAATTAGTACAATACATGTACAAATGTTATACAGCATGTACAGGTACACCGTATATTACATGATCCTATTTACATACATGTATGTGTTCATTGTAATAGTCAGACAAACAATCTTCCTTTACATACATGTATCTACATGTACCCTTGTACACTATGCACCATGCATGTACATGTACTTACATTAATATGCATGTAATTAGTACAATACATGTACCATATGTTCATGCATATTTATACATAAAAGCTGTATTAATTAATTAATTCAAAGGTTTCTAAATTAAATTCATCAAATTTGTGTCCCCGCATTATGCCAAAACTGAAACATATATTGCCCACGATGTAATCGAGCAAAAAAACAAGTAGTGATGACATTGAAGGAAATAAAAGCATCTGGGAAAAATTTTAAAGGTAGAGTGCATCGTTTGTCATTTGTGAATTTTTTGTTTGTTTGAAGAAACAAAAGTGCTCAAAATCTAAAGATGGGTGCATAACAACTAACCTGATAAACTTTTAGCTCAGTGAATGCTGTACATTCCGAGGATAACAATATTCTAGGATTTTGATTTCATGTTTTGAATTGCGCCCAAAACTAGCCTATGTATGATACACAGTTTTCAATCGCGATGTCATATCTTGGCATTTCAGAATCGCTATTACATGTATTGATGCACTGGTGAATTGTTTCATCCCTCTAGAGTCACGCTAGTAGCGACACATGTTCAATAATTTGTTTTTCTCCAAATTAACCCATAACACATAACATTAACTAACTCACTGGCATGATTTACTGGGAACCAAACCTGGCTAATTCCAACACCGTATAGGCAACAGCACACACGTTTCTGACTTTGAATCTGGAAGTGTGCCAACCCAATGTAAAAGACTGTCAGTTTAGGGGTACTGTACCCATCCCGACAGATTCCAACAAAACATGCCGTTGGGGTTTGATGGGTTGAGTTATGTTAGGGTTAACAATCTCCGGAGTTTTTAAGTTGAAATTTTTTCAAGCATGTGTTTATGTTATGCGTGAAAGTGAGATGTGTTGTGTGAAATTACAGTTCCAACCGGGCCTTGCCTTGCTTTCGGCAAAAGACGTGTATTTTATGAAAAGATGCCAGTATTTAAAAGTAAAAACTCAACTGCTGAATCACTTTTCCTCCCCGCCCCCATTTTTTTTTTGGGGGGGGGGGTTTAAAAGTCCATGGAAAATGCCATGTCTGAACCTGGACGTCATTTGAATGACACTACCGGTACAGTTGAATCTGGGCACGTGCATGGCCGCATGAGTTTAATGTATACTTCAAATAAAAGGATAATTTTTTCAGGTCCTAACTCACTGCCCCAATTTGCTTGCAGATAACACAAGCGATGAGCAAATCTTTTCAAAGATAAAGGACTTTGTTATCAGCACAAAAAATAACAAGTTTGGATGGTGCACGTAGCATGCATTCACAAAAGTGAACGACAGCTTTCACATGCTTCGGAACTGTCGCACTTGTTTCCTTTTAAAATAAGAACAATAAACATGTACACACTTACATGTATCTTTACTGATTTATCTAAATCAAGCAATATCACAATGTTGGAAAGGGTTGGCTTTTGTTGGATTTAGGCAAAAAATCAATCTAAATGTAACAATGTAACAAACTGAGGGTCCGAAATGCGAATTTCACGGACAGCAACGCATCTTACACGTACCTCAAAAGCTTGTGGATGGTAGAAGGGATGCTTATTGTTCTCCACAACGCTCAGCCGGCTGACCAGTTCCTCAATCAGAATCTGTTGTTAATATCAATTGAACGATGCAAAATTATATGATTAAACTCTTTGTGGAGTTTCAAACTAGTCATACCTACATACAAACTGAGATGTATTGTATAAGGTATCAATAAAAGAATACAGCGAATGGTGTTCCTTGGCAGATACAGAAGAGTGAGCTTAGGGGACCAAACCCTCGCCCTTACCTACCAACGTGTGCTCAGTTCGACCCCCCTCCTCCCCCCCCCTTCCCTCCAAGCATACCCAATCCTCATCTTTGGATTTCTGTTCACTGTCTTGACATTCTATTTAACTCCTCCTTCCCCCTTGACACAGTGCATCCTCCAAAATCAACCACACTTTTTCGCCATATTAATATTTTAGCCTCAATCCTGCAAAATCCTCCATTTTGCAAAGAGGATTTGGGAGGACTTTGAAAGGTCAGGGTTAATGTGAAGGATCCTTACCCTTGCCGGTGCTTTGCGACTCAACCCCTCCGTGATGACCTCATCGTAGTACCGGTGTCGCTCCTCGTTCAGTTGGAACGCCTTCCTGACCAGGCCGGCCAGCATCTCGTTCTGAACCAGTACCTCCTCCTCGCTCTCCTCGTCGCTCCGCCCATCCATCCCACAATCCCCGGCCATTGAGACCTTGTTGTCCGATGTCAGCCTCGCCTGGGAGCTGCGGGAGGCCCGGAAGGGGAATGCTGAGGGTCCGGCGTAGCTGTGGGGGCGCATGGGCGGGGAGAGTGGGTAGGCATAGGGGGACGGCGGGTTTGAGGACTGTGACGTAGGCTGGGGCGCACTCAGGACGGGGAATTGCGCGCACAGAAGGGCGCGCTTGTACACCATGAACTCCTGTAATAAATTTTCATTTTATCAAACTTATCATAATTAATTTAATCTTATTATCATCAATAAGAAAAAAATACACTGAATAAACAGCCTACATGTGTGTGCATAGCATGGCATACAATACATGTACATACCTGTACTGTATATTGGTTACACTCAAGAGTGGATCACATTTACAAAAATTTAAATCTCGGGTTATAATTGATTTATTCCAAGTCAAATGCAAGTCTATCTCAAATCAATCAACAATTTACCCAGTCAAAACAGAAGTTACAGTACGTGTACAGGGCGAGTAAAAAAATATTTCATATTTTAAAACGTATATGTAGCACCAAAAACAATGACTGGAATGCCAATTTTAGAAACTACCAGTACTATTAGATAAGGTGTCTGAAATTGCTCAATCCAGTGAACAGAATCACCTAAAACCTGAAAACATGTTTCGTCCAACAAAAGAAAAGAAGCTATTAATTGTGTGCTCTGTTTGGCACAACCAACAAAATGACACAAAATACTTGTTTCAAAAACTGTCCACAACTGTAGTACTTTACACAATATGTTTGTTAACAACCCTGCTCAGGCAAACAAAATGATTTCTTAAATCCACTTTTTCTTTCAAAAGACGAGCCTTCAAAAGCACCTTGTTGAATATTTCTAACTTTTAAACTGAGGTTTTATCGCTGGTGACGTTTGAAGACAATTGTGATGACGATTCTTGAAATCACATTTTTTGATGAAAGAGGTTTAGGGGTCATTGTGTATAAATGGTGATATAATTTGAAAAGATTGAGTAATTTCACTAATTTTTTTAATCTAAAAGTAGTTAATTAAATTGGCTTACCAATCATAATATTGGTGCTACGTACTTAATATGAAATATATTTCATGAGGTTTAAGGTTCTTTTTTTTTTAACTCACCCTGTACATGTATAATACTTTACTAGTGCATGTAATTGACTTGTGAAGGGTTTGTAATTGATTTGAGATAAACTTGTGATTTGACTTGCAATTTGACTTGTGATTTAAGTTGTTATTGACTTGTGAATGGTTTGTGGTCAACATGTGTTTAACTTGCTGTTTGACTTGTGTTTTGACGTTTTGATTGATTTGTCATTGATTGACTTGTGGTTTCACTTGTACATTTATTTGACTTTTAACTGTGATTGATTTCAGATTGACTGCTTGATATGGCTTGTACATGTAACTGACTTGCGATTTGATGTGAGATATGACTTGTGAATGACTTGAGAATTCTTTGTGATTGACTTGAGACTGACTTGTGATTGACTTGTGATTTGATTTGTGATTCGTCTTGTGAAGCAAATTGCGACTGAATTGCAACTGACATGCGACTGACTTGTGATTGACTTGTGATTAACTTATGATTGGATTTGTGATTGACTTGTGAATCGGCTTGTGATTGGACTTGTGATTCAACTTGTAATTGACTTGTGACTGACTTGTGATTCGACTTAATGACCCCATTGGGAATGTTTTAAGATTGACTTGTGATTGTTTCGAGATTGACGAGTCCTTGATTGATTTGTGCTGTCATAAATTTGAAGCAAAAAAAAAGCTGTTCAAACCTTTTTATTCAGGGTGGTTTTTGTCCCCAAATCCCCACTGCCGGGGCTGCCGGGGCTCGCCATCCCTAGGTCCTCCACGCCTGAGTCCTGACCATCGCTACGGACAACCGGTATCCTTTGTTCGACGCGCAGGGTGTGAGCTGGTCCCACGGAACTTGTGCGACATTGCCGAGACCTGCGACGAAGTGGAAATATGCGCGGCCTCTTTACTTACCTACATGTACATGATATTTTTTTTCACTACAGTTTATATTATTTTTTTCCATTGACTTTTATCTTTATAATTCAAACACTGATAAGACATGTTACATTTTTTTCAAACAAAATCTGTGAATTATAACAGTCCCCATCCAATCAAACTCCAACACCAGGGTTTGGTGGAATCTGTTAGAGGGAGTACTAATACTGTACTAGTAAACTGATTATGCTTTACATGGGATTAGGCATACCATCAAAAACATGATAAATGGAGTCAAACAGTTTCCAAGTACAATTTACCATACATGTATTGTTGGAATTTGCAAGAGTAAGGAGGGTTTCTAGTAAATCACTTTATATACACATACATTGTGTACATGTACATATAGACTGGCAATGAGGTCACTAGTGCACGTCTATATGTATGTGCCCTGAGAAACTGTGAGTAACCATTAGAGGGTCCTACGTGTATTTCACGGGCCAATATGTGGATTGAGTTTTCTGTTCCTGCCTGATTTCATGAGTTTTCTCTAGAATATATCATTCTGGGGTTTTCCTCCCATCCATTTTGCCATCTCCAAAACTGTAATTTCCTTCCACATCTTCTACCAAGGGACCCCTCTGGAAATAAGTCCATCCATCCTGTTCTGGGCTTGCGCTGTTGTGTGATGTTGAAATAAATAAATAAATAATCACTCATGCAGATAACAATTGGGTAAATTCTAACATCTCTCTCTTGTCTTTTTTTTTTTTATAAGGTTAAAGCTTCAATTGAATACAGGTCAATTACCGCCAATTTCCAATTGTTACCAATGTTTTGGTCTGGAAATAAAAGTTTTAGAAAAAAAAAAAAACATGCTAAAACCTGAATTAACACAGGACCTGCAATTCATTTTTTTTTTCAGTAATAAGGCCTACAGGATGAGCCTATAGGTTATCAACAAAACTATATAATTCATCCCGACAATTCTAAAAATTGTGTAATTACCGGATGGCTTTGAAAATTTGTAGGTACCAGCACTTTATTTTCTGCCTTCTACCTTGCTTAACTTCCGGAACGTGCCAGTGCACTGAAAAAAATATAACTGCACTTGAAATTGGAAAATGACTAAGAAACAAGAACTCTGATAAGAACTATTTTCTTAATTTGTTAAATATCAAAATTTTAAGAAAATGTTTCTTGCCTACCGGTACTGGGGTAAACAAGGTTTTTTTTACATTTCTTAGAACAAAATTTATCATTTTTAGCAGTATAAACACATGTAACATCCCAACAATACTAGAAATTGTGTACGAAATACATGTTAAGTACCGGATGGCTTTGAACATTTGTTGGTACCAGCATTTTAATTTTTGGCCTAAAGTTAACTATACATTGTGCATTTTAGAAGGTGTCAGTACCAGTTCATTGAAAAACTAAATTTATACTTCGGCAGTAAATTTGCTTTTTATACAGCATGAAATGTGTTCATTGTAAAACTGCATGGCTTATTTAACATTTTTGTTTACAAGCATGACAAGTAAAATGTGTGCACAATAAGCTCTGGCCGTCTTCCAAGAAAGTCTATAACGTTGACCGGAGATTGTGCGTACAAGCCCGGGCCGCCTACCCACGCGCCGTCCCACGTACGGCATCCCACGCACCGTCCCATGCACCCTCAAGGCATTCCACGTTTTGTGTCAAGACTTTTTGTTTAAGTTACCAACTCAGTCATATTTTCAACTTTAACTTTACGTTACATACAATATGAATACTCAGTGAAAAGAGTGGTTGAGGGATGGTTAAAAGACATCTCTTATTTTCTTGTTTAACAACAGGTTCCTTACGGTCTGTGAGAACAATCGTGCTTGCACAATGTTGAAAAATAGGTTGAACTGCTACGCAAACTAAATGCAGACTTGGCTAAACGGATTTTAACATGCGAGCCTTGTTTTTTTTCTCACAAATTTGATTGCTTGACTCTAGTTGCATACACCATTCAAGTGTTCTGTAGGCCCTGCACTAGGTAATCTGGTATTAGTACACGAGTACTACAGTGCTATCACATGTCAGTATGGAAGCTGTCAAATTGATAAAGTTTACTTTTGGTTGGTACATTTCAAATTCCGAAGTTCAGACTTCAGAACAATTTAAACACATCTGGTGTGTAAACACAAGTGGTTGTACCTGTGGTCAAAACAGAGGCCTGGGCTTACACACGGCACGTTTTCATTTTTTTTTTTATTTACATGTACCGTACTGAACACAATTGTAATTTATAAACTAACTTTCATTGTTAAGTTTTTTTTTCTCAATACAATCCTCATACTCACTCCAACGTCTTGAAGTAGGTCTGGACGTCCCTAGACACGTGAAGAGGAGAACCCACCCTGAAAAAGAAAGCAAATAACACACACAGTTTACAGAGATGACTGTGCAGATTTCCAGACAGTATTATCAAATGCTGCCCTGCAGGCTATGTACATGTACGTCATGTACAAGTATATCAGCAAACATTGTGACAACATACTAGTGAAGAAATCTCAATCCAGAAAGAAGACTGTTACATGTACGTGTACCACACTGTTGTTCACAAATACAGATGCTGAATGTCATGTGATCGACAATGACATACCTGAAATCCATTGCACAAAGTGTGCACAACCTGTTTTTTTCCATATGAAATTTAAGCAACTGCAGGTCAAATGTGATTGAAAACGAAATTCACCTTGTCGCTGATGAACAGATGGTGAGCCGTCACCTCTGACAGTGCTCGTGATGTTGTAACTTAAATTACTGCCGTTGTGGGTCACTTTCTTCAATCGTGCCAATTAAAAACTAATAATGTACGTGTCGACACGCACAACGTATCATACATGTATGTGTGTGCAGAAAGGATTTGTGTCCTCATAAATTAAGGCATGTTAAGCACAATTCCTGGTAACTTTCACAGTACCAAAAGACAGAAAAGCTTCCGACAGGAAAACAGGTTTCAGGTATCAAGGACCCCTTCCTTCCAAATTGTAGACAGATATCAGTTGAAGACCTTATGCCCAAGTTCACAGGAGTAGGCCCTATCTGGTTAGTCAGGAAATTCTGGTCAGGATTTTAAATTTCAGCACAGACACCTACTGTAATAACCTTTTTAGATTCATGACTACCGTACATTCATTTCCTGTACATGCAGGATACAGGAACAGAGGGCCCAATTCACAATTTTCAAATTTTCGAGACTGCAACTAGAAAACTACACGTATTTTAATATCTAAGAAATCAGTTGAAAATATTCAAATTGCAAAAAAATCCTCCAAATCCACTGATTCCAAAGGGAAGAACATGAAATCTACTTAAATAAAAAGAACAATTTGATTAAAAACCAAAAGTTATGAAATCTATTTTAAAAAAGGAAATTAAAAAATTGAGCACGTGGAAGGGGTTCAACCCAGGGTCCCCAGATCACTGAGCTACGTAACGTCCGCACCAATCAAGCTACTGAAGCATTCTGGTTCGATACATTCGCATTGTGTTTTTACCATGCCATAATGATAGTAATTGAAAAGTGCGTTGCGGCCCTACGTTACTTGAAAATTTGAAGTATTGACAAACAATTCGATCTAAAAACATCTGGTCTACAGAAAACACATCTACAAATGATGCATGATGATATTTTTCTTGCCAGTGCCTCTTTTAGATTTTAGCCCTAAAGCCCCCAAGATGCTGCTACGCGTAAATCTATTAATATCCAACAGAGAAATTCCTCTCCCACTAAAATTGAGATGCATACAATGTACATTGTATTCTGTCCCAGCTTTTACGACTGGATTGAGGAAGTTTCACACTTGACATTTAGATATTTTTAACAGTAGGACAATGTTGGCTTCAGCAGGGGCCAAGTTAAATATTTGGAGCAGAAATTGTTTAAAAAAAAATTCACCTACATTGTACAATGTACATTAAAAAGAAAATCTAGCTGCACAGGAATGCAACACCAATCAGGCACTTAGCACTCCAAGGAAGCCATAATAAATTCGATTAAATTTCACAGCATCATACCGGTACTGGTACCGTTAGGAGTTGCAACCCTCCTCTGAGCCAAGTTATCCTTTCAGTAAAATTCAATCAAAAAAGTGACTGTTTTCAATAGTCATTGGTAAATGTAAGATCTCCCAGCCTATCCCCCGGTACATGCTGGTAGTACAGCAGGATTGATAGGCTGTGACTAAATTAATACAGAGATACCGGTAAGCTTTGAGTGTAGATGATTGTTTTGCCTACCACTTGCCTGTTTTTGTCTGATTGGAGTTGACTAGTCACAGTGCTTATTTGAAGTATGATCCGACTGTTGGTGACTTGACTGTGTAAAAGGCATGGCAGTGGAAGAGAAACTGATGTTTTGACTGTCTGTGACTGTTCAGATAGCAGAAGGGCTAAATACCCAGTACCTATAAAATACCGTACACCTTTTTTCTGAATTTTTATGCACAAATACTAACAATGAAAAAGTGTTTGTAATACCCAAGGCACATTGGTCCTGAATGGTCGTAATTAAAAAAGGAAAAACTTGTCTTAAAGGGAATATACAACATTTGCAAACATCGAAAAATACAGCTACCAAGTTTTAACAAAATACCTCACTAGGATGTTGGTAAATGACAGTCTAAAGCACCCGTAAAATTATGGCACCTGGTGTGAAGTCATTTTCAAGAAAAGGGTATTTTGTATAAATTTCCAATGGTGGCCAGCCGACCACCGTTGGAAAAACCTAACTATTTTTCAACTACTGCTCCAAATTCACCATTTTTCCACTCCAAATTTTGTTTGCTATTGGTTACATGTTCATGAACGGGTGCAGGCCAGCTAGACTGGTTCCCTTACAACATGTACCTTACAATTTTCCGGCATCTATAAATTGATCCATTTTATCTTAAGTGGAGTCAGGGAACCAGACTACTCCACCACTTGTGTGTTTCTTGGTTTTCCCAGCATTTTCGAACACAAAACTTCAAACATGTCAGTGTAACAATGTTTGATCTATAATAGTAACCCCTCAAATAGTTCATTTCTGAAAATTACAGCAAAAGCCAATGATGTATGTATGTATATTCCCTTTAAGGTTTTTATACCGACAAATGATAGACTGTGTAAGTTTACCTAAAAAACATGCAAGATTTTGTGAGAATATTTACCACATGTACAGTACATAGTTTTCACGGTTTACAATGCTTGAAGATACATGTACATTGTATACTGAAGCCAAGCCACTATTTGCTAACATGAGGCTTGTGAAGACTGTGTCGTAGGTGCATATTATGTACCCTATCCCGCAAGGTGTTGTGGGGAAGTTCATGTTTGTACTACAGACCAGCATGATCTACTATCCCAAAAACATCTTTCCCCATAATAACTGTCAATATCAGATGGGTTGAAACAAGTACTGGACATACAGGGTGAGTCAAAAAGAAAGTGACCTGTATATATTTTTTTAATACTGAGGATTATACAATTTAACATTGAGGCAGTTGGAGGATTGTGCAGGATTGGGGTTGCATCCCAGCAAAAATGCCTAGGGAGTTAGGGTTAATGTATGGTCATGTGAAAGTCCTAATAAAATGAAGTACCGGTAATGGTAAAAAAAAAATGTACTGCCAAGTACATGCATCATGTTGAATAGATTGGGTGGTGGGGGGGGGGGGGCTGGAAACATTCCTCAATCAGTGCACACATCTGTTACTGTGTGCACTGAGTGCAAACTAAACTTTTTTCCCAAATATTTTGTTAGTGACCTTTAGAACTGCCGACAAGTTTGTGAAAAAGTCAGCCAGCCACGTGCCCTGCACTTTGCTCTGCAATTCAAGGATGAAAGCGATACGTACACAATTTATGCCAACTGTGCAAACAAGAAATCGTGAATGCAAGCATGTGACAAGCACAATCAGTGTCATCGCAAAAAGTGTTTTGCGGTTTTTAAGTCAAGTCAAATATTTAGCCAGTTAATTTGAGTCATCAATTGAACATAATAACAAGGACAAGAGAGAAAGTTGTTTATTTAAACACTAAACAAGAAGTGAAACTCCGGTCTTATAGGCTACATGGTTTTGCTTTGGGTCTAGAATATTTTCATTGATCACTGAAATCAAAACAAATTGCGATAAATACAAAACTCTCTCTATAATAAATTTTTTTTCAAAGGTGGGCATAAATTTAGCTGGCGCTCGAATCCAAAGGCTTAAAAAGAAATCCTCTGTTACTTCTTGAATGTGGTCCTTGGAGTGGTGACAATCTCTGCCTCCATCCTGCAAAATCCTCCAGCAATCACTGCCAATATATTGAGGCAGAGCCTGTGACATCCTGGAGCAGTGCGGAGGATTTCAAATACAATCTAAACCTAAACTTATGCACGGTTGAGCATAAACAATTAAGGTCTTGCCCAGCTGACACAGTGCATCCTCCTAAATCAGCCACATGTTTTTGCCACCTACATGTAGCCTCAATCCTGCAAAATATCCATTTTGCAAAGAGGATTTCGGAGGACTCTTGGGAATTTTAGGGTAAATAATACTAAAGGCCCTGTCACACTGTCACGTCCATGTAATTCTTAAAAATGTAACAAAACGTCATGAAGACGCAGGATTCATGGTACCAGTGGCTTGCAATGCGTCTCTGTGAAGTCCACAGAAAGTCTAAGACGTCCCTGTGGCGTTCTATATTGCCCTTGCGTCGTTCTCTATGAGTTTCATTGAAGACCAATGAGAAATCTGCGCGGCGTCCTCTGCATCCTCGCTGCGTCCTCATGGTGTCCAATAAGTTGGTGGAGTCCTTATCGCGCGCTTGATGCAACCTTAAAACATACGTGTGACGTCAGCAACTAGAAGCGCGGCATGTATACTCGGGCCAAAACAGGACGATAGTCATCATGAGTCTTCACATTTTTAACGGCATAGACGAAGGAGACGTAGGAGACGCATAGTTCTGATGCATGCACGTCCCTGGAGTTCTCACGATGTCGCTCCCATCTGCCTGCGCATTGCCACTACGTCACGGCCGTTCGCGAAGAGTTTGCGCAGAGTACTTAACGCGTTCTGGTCAAAACACCAAGGCGCGGCGTTTGTTTTGTGCATGTTTTAAACGAATATGGTAGTTTGGCGTTCAGAAAGTCCTTGGAGTCCCTCTGAAGTCCTCAACTACCGGTAGTATCAATGAGTCCCCACGCCGTCATCAGCATTCCCGCCGTGCTTTAGTCAATTTTCTTGGTCACGGTAGGAGCTCCATACCAGAACGTGATAGTGTGACAGGCCCTTTACAGAGAACAGGTCTCCAGCTCTGCTGGCTGCATTTGTTGCATGTATACGATTGTTGCAGCGGTTTACATTAATTAATACAGCCAAACATGTGAAATTCAATTCAATCTAACTTCAGTAGTTCTTCAAAAATGTACCTTTAAAATGGAAAATGTCTGCATCCAGGGAGCTTCGAAAGTACTCTGTACAAGGGAATGAGGAGTTTTGGCTTTTTTGCAGTATGCTAGTAAAATTGAATAAAGCTGCAATTGTGTACAATCGGGTCAATTATTGTGCAGTACTCCGTGACAGAAAATACTTTGGTTGCAGATTCTTTGGCATTTACCGGATGCTTGTTCAAAGCAAAAGCCCTGGATTTTCAGTCAACCGGTTTAACCACACAACAGTAGAGTGTCTGAATCCAGAACAAAAAGGGGGTCATATGGAGGTTGCAGGCGCGGATCCAGAGGGGGGTTTTGGGGGTAAAAAACCTCCCCCCCCCCCCAGCTCTGTTGAATTTTTTTTTCCCATACAAATTCCAAAAAAATAAGTCGAACCCCCCCCCCCCCTTGCTGGACACCCCCAAAAAAATTATAGTGGTATAATGTCTGCCTGTTTAAAATACGGTGCACCATTCTGTAATCTAGTGTTAATAATCGTCAAATTTGAATAGTGCCCCCTGTTGAAATATGGTAGAATACTATATTCTAGGATCTCAATTTCAATTCAAAAGTTGCCAGTCACATTTTGAATGCGCCCAAAATGATTATTCGGAACACATTCTCATTCAGCCGATTGCAGCTACCGATGTCACGCACTGAATGGACGAATACTAGCAACTGCGTGTGTCAACACTTGCCATGCTTGCATGCACCCATTCACAGATTTGCATACAACCAACAATTAGGCCTACATACGTGTACATACAAACCAACTACTAACGGAAGTTTCCAAAAATGTGTAAATTGACTCATCTTTGGAAAAGACCTTTTATTGTTATACTTCAAAATGACAGCAATTTTCAAATGACCATACATGTATCTCCTTAACCTGTGGGCCAATTTTTTTTTGAAAGGTTAAAAAATCAGAAAAAAATCCAAATTTACCATTATTTTTCATGTCGGAGTAATTTGAAGTATGATGACCTTATGACCTTTACTTTGACCTTGAGTTTGACCTTGTGGGTCACGTGACATTTAAAAATTATAACCCACTATGTTTTCTACAAAATATCTAAAAATTTGGGGGAATAGGCCTACTGTAGCCTATAGTTTGTTGTTTGTTTTCTAGCCCATCTCAAAGTTGGCATACATGTTTTATAGTAGGCTACATGTAAGGGAAATGTACTGGTATGCTTGGAACTTGGAAGGTGTTAAACACTACATGTACAATGTATGTACATGTACCGGTATGTTTAAGACTGAATGGAGTCTGGATGCTAATAATTACCGGAGCCAAAGACGAGGGTAATTATCAGCCTCCAGACTCCAATCAGTCTTAAACAACCAGTCTTATTTACGGAGGCAGTCCAGTAAAGTGGCCACATTTACGGGCTAACATTATACGTATACATTCTCACCTGTTCATGAATAGAACGTACAGTTTCTAGCAAGGATAGAAGTACCACACCTCCACCGCAGTATCTCGTGTGAATAATGTCCAAGCTAAGTTACCTACATGTACATGTACATCTACCAGTACTCTACCTTCTGCATCTAACATGACTAGACATCAGTGAACACTCACAGGCTTTCACACAAGGTATTAAATGAATAAGAATAGGCTTTCAAGGGGGCCAACAAAAGAAAATCCAGACCTTTTGTGTATCCATCCAACCCCATACACTGTACATTTTACATCTCAATCCATTTTTGCATCAGTGAAAGTGAAAAGATTATAAGGATGGGTGTGTTTATCGGGTCACAGAGGGTGTAATTCTTTTGGTTCTGCAGTGGTGTGTGACTGGGGCTGGGATTCAAGCTTATTTGAACATTTATTGGCAGTATTGTGCACTGACATAAGATTTGCAATGGTTTAGAGACAGCTTTTACCTACATTATATTAGAGCCAGACATGTTGTTGCAGGATGCATCATGTACGCATATATGTGCATGCACATTGTACAGTAAAGGGCATTTGTCTCCTGACTAATTCCCGGATGTAAATTTAAGTATAACAGCATGTACACTATTATTGGATTCCATCACGTTGATAAGAAATATTCAAATACCTTTTTGGAATCAAAAATATTGCAGCGACGTGGCTTTCGATGTCATCGCGACATCTTCATTGTGCCTAGTGACTTAAACCACTCCGGTCAAAAGGTGGTCACATGACCGGAGTGGTTCAAGTCACTACGCTGAATGAAGATGTCGCGATGACATCGAAAGCATATGTCGTTGCAATATTTTTGATTCCAAAAAGGTATCTAAATATTTCTTAAAAATAAGTAATGTATAAATATCTCACATAAGTATGATGAAACTTTTTGAGTCCAGCTACTACTCAATCTTAGTCTTGCTTAGCCATCTCAGGAAGGGGGGGGGGGCAAAAAGTTTGTAATGGGAGGGATTTTAAAACTTTTGGTTCAACAGTAGAACTACACCTTATACTATACTGGTGTCTAAGAGAATGTTCAAATTTAGCAACAATAATTTATGCATGAAATTTACTCAAGGCTATCCCAGCAATACAAACAATTACCCTCTATGGTAGCTCCGCCTTTTGATCATTGTCATTTGAGCATTTTTTTTTGAAGTAACAAAAAAGCTAAAAATCTAAAGACAGGCGCTTAACAACTAACTTGATGAAGGTTTGCTGTATATTCCGGTAAAACAATTATTCCAGGATCTCGGTTTCAATTCAAAAGTTGCAGAGTCATCTTTCGAATTGCGCCAGAAATCAGTGCCGGGGCACGTTGTCATGCAGCCTATTGCAACTGCGCGATGTCAGGCACTGAACTGACGAATAATAGCAAATGGGCGCGCCTGTGAATCACTTGATGCATCTTTGGAAATGGCCTTCTTTGATTGTTTTCTTCAAAGTGACAGCATGCCAGAAAGAATAATTTCACAGGGAGTTTAGTGCCATTAATCTTTATTAACCAAGTAAGCTTACCTAACAGTAGGCCTATCGTTCATCGTCCCCACTGTACTATGACGATCCTCTATCCCCGTTGTCACGGTTACTGGGCGATCCACACCATCCACATAGTGCTTGCGTCCGCTGTTGCCGGGTACCAGCCAGGAATCTAAGGCTGCGTGCTGGATGGGTACCGACCTGTCACTGGGGTCACTACTCTGCTCCGAGGAATAACTTATTCTTGTCTGCCAATCCATTTATCCGGTATGTTTTTGTGTACATATTCCCCTCAGAATTGTTTACAAATCTACAATAAAAAAAAATACAAGATCCTCCATTAGGCCAAAAAAAAAAGTCTCCGGTTTCTGGTATGGAGCTTGCCCAAAAAGTGGTGCGGCGACGCGGTTTTTTTTTTTTTTTACCTGATTTTTTTGCTTCAAATGTGTGCTGATGACTGCAAATGGTGCCCGACTAAACTTAGTGCAAATATATGGGAGTCCAGAGAGGTCACATAAAGGTTATTCTCGACCATAACTCAATCTAACAACACGTTAAAATTGTGCAGCAGCAGGATTCCAGTCAAACCAGTGAGTTTGGCGGTTTTGAGACATCATCTTTCATTGAAAAAAAACCTTTTTCATTTTGCCGACGCGCATGGCTACGGTGACGTGCGCGCAAACCAGAAACCGGAGATTTTTTTTTGGCCTTATAGAGCCACTTGACCGAGCCCACTATGGGCAAGTTCAATGAAAGGTCAAAGGTCAAATGAGGGTTGACTTATGACATACAATAATTGTATTGCTCTATAGGCTCCTTGCGCGAACAAGAGATGGCACTTTTATTACCACTTTCGAGAGTGCAGTGGATGGGATAACACTGCGGGTTTCAACTGCATGGTACGCGTCAACTCAGTTGCACGCGTATAATGCGAAGTACGCCGAACTTATTTTATTATGAATGTGGACCTCATTCGTCGATAGGGGCACCCTTTTCTATGGTTTTTAATGTCTTTTTGTGTCACACACTTTTATCACCCCCATGTTTTTCACCCTCACCATGGCAACTGCAGTGTTATGTACGCCTTCCCGATGATCGAAAGCCATCATTCGATCCCGTTATTTCTGTTGTCGGACAGCTTATTCTAATACCCTTGCAATATAATTATACCGGTAGGCCTGCATGCGGTCAACCATGCAGCGTAGCAAATAATTATTTAGTTCATGACCTCGTGTTAATTAATGTATGGCCAGCCGCGCCACGCGCCCGACAAACGTCATAAACTATGATGCATATTCATTATCTTGCCCAAGCACGTCCGCATAATGCATACATTACAACGCGGCCGCCATTTTGAAATCGCATGGAGGACATTTTCAGGACGATATTTGTGGAAGATGATGACTGAAAGTCGTCTTTTGGCCAGATGGATGAAAATATTGGGACCAAAGCACGTTTTTTTCAGAAAGGTATGAGTCTCTATGACTAGGAACCTCAACTTTGGATATTTCTGTCCTGGACGAGAAGATAATCTCGATCAAAATCTGTAGCAAAATCGCTACATCAGAGCGAAAAAAAATTCAGTCTGTGGGGAAGCATTGAGCATCTGGCCGTACTACAGAGCTTGCGATAGTACTGTACGGCCAGACGCAGTTGGGCTAGGGAAACCCCAGCTGGAAAGATTCCCATATCTGGCCATCACTGGTCTGAAAATTTTCAAGTGTTTTCTCAGTAAATAGGCTATTTTCCCTGCTAAATTTGACTTTTTAGGACATACTACCACTTTATGAGTGATACTCACTGAAGGGAAAAATTCGGTCCTACAACTACAAGGTACTAAACTGCGTCAAGAAGCGTCAGTAAGCGTCAACAAATTTTGTTGATGCTTTTGAACATTAAAAGTAGCTTTATTTGGTAGAAAAAGCAATAAAGAACATCTTCTGCATATATTATTTTAAATTTTTTTTTTTAACATGAAATGTACGACGAATTTGTCGGTTACTAAGTTCTTTTAGTGTTGGCCGCCATCTTGTTTACGTGTAGCTTAGCCCTACTACGCATGCGTGAAGTGTACAGAGCCATACTATGCATGCGCGAAGTGTACAGGGCCATCCAAACAAGATGGCGGCCAACACTAATCGACAAATTCATCATACATTTCGCGTTAAAAAAACAAGTTTTTGAATAATTTTAACTTTAATTGATATGCAGAAGATGTTCTTTTGCTTTTTCTACCATATAAAGCTACATGTTCAAAAGCATATACAAAATTTGTTGATGCTCGTTGACGACCGTTGAGGCTTGTTGAGGCTTGTTGAGGCTTGTTGACGCACTTTAGTAGGACCGATTTCTGAGTGATAGGTCACTAAAGGGAACAAAAACTAGTGATGGTCAGATAGGCCTATGCCATGGGAATTCTTTCCCCCAGCTCTCCAAGGGCTAGGCTCCTCCATGGCTCCAGTACTCAGTGCCAGTACTTTTAGGCAGAACATCGATCACGCACATGACTCACTTGTCTGCAGTTGCAGAATTCCACAATGTCGCAATAAATCCAAGGGGATTCCCACTTGTCTCGAGTCAGTAGCAGTTCAACTGTCATTGACAAGCATGAGAAGTGTTACTGTTCTGCTGTTAGTGTAATAACAATGTTGCTTTTTTTAGCGTACAAAACAACGGCCGATGGAAAAGGCAAACTAGTATAGTACAAACGCGACAAGTTCACGTTTACACCCACTGATCGGGCTTACTTTAATTACTTATCATGGGTCATCGACAGTGGACTTCTCTAGATAATACTTCGAAAGTCTTACCAATGCAGTCTAGATTGCAATCGTTTTGTCACGGGTTGTTTACCGCGCGGCGATCCTTCCAGCGGCTGTTCATCTCTGATCTGTCATGTTTTTTTTAATAGGCTGCCCTCTCGTGTGGCCACGGTCAAACTAAATCATTATTGCGTTCGAGTAGCTCACCCGGATCGACTCGGGTAAAGGCAGATGAGTCAGATCATGTCCGTAGCAACGGCCGTAGCAACTGCACTGACAAAACGCCCGTTTCCCACTCAAGGGTGGATCCGGGGGGGGGGGGGGGCAAAGGGGGCCTTCCCCCCCAAAAAAAACCCCCGAAACCCATATATTTTTTTTTTATATGACATCGCAATAAAGGCAGGCAATGAGTACACCACCATCTTTTCCTCAAAAAAACATTGGTTAAAGTGGTCAGAAATTGCCTCAGATCGCACCACAGAGCATCTAGAATCCAACAATTTTTCGGGGCCCGCTTCTACCCCACGCCGTAATTTTTTTGACCCACTTTTTGGGGGACCAACATTTTTTTTGCCCCCCCCCAAAAAAAAATTGACTGCTGGATCCGCCCTTGTTCGCACTGGGAATTTACTGCTTTTTCATCAATTTACAAAAATAACAAAGTTGGGCTGAATTATAGCCTCCACATCACCCAAGTTGGTCTAATAATATTATGTTTCCCTCGAACTCAATTCAATCAAGTTTATTTCTGAGTCCACTTTAGATTTCCGCTGTCTCCTGTCTGGCCGCCATTTTAGTCCGTTACTCATTGAATGAACAACACATGCGTGACTGCATGTGACGTATTTCCCCCAGAGACTCTGCTCCACTGACGAGCAGCAGGGTTTGTGGTGGCTGACCCGGTGTGGCAGGTAATTCTGTCCCCCCTGGTAAATGTGTCCCCCGGACAGATTCTTATTCCTCCATGGATTTACCGGGTCGTGACCCGGTAAATCTGTCCGGGGGGACACTTTTACCTAGGTAAACCTGTCCCCCTCTAGGTAAATCTGTCCCCCTGCACGACGTTAAGTGTGTCCCCCTGGTAAATGTGTCCCCGTGCAACGTCACAAGTCTAGCACCCAGACTGTATATTAGTAAAGTTATTAACTGTTTTTGCGCGGCGCCTTGCTAAATTCGGGAATGATGCTTACGTCAAAGCACAATTCCCGTTTTGATGACGACTTCGGGAGCGAGCGATTTGCATGGTGGGCAAAAAAGACTTGAAATGCACATTTATTTTAAGCCGCATGGTTGCAAAAATAAAGACAAAATGGAACTCGAACGAGCAAGGAACACGGACCAAGGAGTTCGTTCTTAATTATCCTCCATGAACACACACACACACACACACCCAGACTTACATTACATACCTAGTGTGGACATTGCTTTGTTTTCGTGTAGTTAAGAAAACTCGGTACAAAAAATAACTTTACTTAAACTGTGAAAACTCTTTTAACCCAATTTTTTTTCTATGATTCCCTATAGTGTTTCTCTTCATTCTGCTACAGATAAACCTAACCCAAAAATGCCTCTAAACCTGTTTTCCAGAAAGGGCAAAACCTTATGTTGACACGGCTTAGTCCACATAAGGTTAACACAACCTGCATTATGTGGACCTCTTTTGTTCACAAGTCCACATAGGGTATGTAACACAAACTCACCCATGCATGACGCTGGAAACACAAATCAGAATCATGGAATGCTTGCAAGGCCATGCGGGAAGTGTTACATAACACATTCTTGGATGTCCCTCACTGCGTTATTAATAGGCTTGGTAATACAGCCCGAGGAAAAGTAAGCTCCACGTATCGTGCTCATGTAACGTGCACTGTAACGTGCTCAACTGTCCGCCGAATCCTACGGAGGGCGTGCGCGCTAGCCGTATAGGTTGAGTATTACTACGCGTGCCTTTTCTGCTTTCTTGGAGAAACATAGATCGGTTGATTAACATCTAAACGTTAATTTCATTTTGATAACCATTGATGAAGGGTGGAAAAATCTAAAAATGTATACCCTGTGCGCTGAATTCATTATAATAACATCAATATAACAACTTATGCGTGCAAAACCAGGGGGGACAGAATTAACTGGAGGGGACAGAATTACCTGGAGGGGGACAGAATTAACGGGACAGGGGGGACACTTTTACCTAGGTAATTCTGTCCCCCCGGACACTTTTACCGGGGGGACAGAATTACCGTCCACACCGGCCCGCGGGTGAGCCCTGAGAATTAAAATGACGTCAGGCTAAGCGAACGGCACGGGCTAACCCGAATCCATCCGGGTGAGCTACTCGAACGCACCCAAAGGCAATCAGTATTAAAGCGCCCTCTTTCTCTCATATCAGAACCCCTTTCAAGAGCATTTTTTTTCGCTTTATAAAAGTTAGGCCTTAAGATGTATTCCCGATCCCCAGGCCAGCCGTATGGGACGGGTGGGGGGGGGGGGGGGGACCGGGGGCCAGGGGTTCGAACGAAACCCCACGCTCGGTGACGAGTTCCGCTCAGAAATAAAAAAATATGTATAATCAAAACAAAAAAAATTCGCCGACAACAAATTCCACCATGGTATTGTGCTCACAATGTTGCGCTGGACTTTTTCTCAAGAATTCAGGGGAAAGTGGCCAGTAAATGCCTCAAATAGCAGCACAGAGCGTCTAGAATCCAAAAATGTGTTTTGTTTTAGCGGCGAAAAAAACTTCAATTTCGGGTATCTGGAACCCTCCAAAAACAGGACTTTCATTTAGAGCCCATCAGGTGGACCTGCCCTAGGCCTGCGAGAGAGCTGAATTATTGTCCAGCAGCTAACAATAAGAAATAATTCAATAACCCAATGTCGGTGGATTTGTTCATTCGATGTCTCATTCAACAGTGAATAACTTTTCTATTGCTAGGAAAATAGCAAATGAATCAAAACAAACTTGTTGTAGCGTATATCGCATTTTCTCCACGAGATTTGGGTCTACGGACTCCCAATTTGCTGGAGGTTGTTGCTACACTATCAAGCTTTTCAGGGCGGGGTACGAGCGAAGTGGGATAGGCCTACATCTTTAAAACTCAGTTACCTCCGGATTACAATTTGAGACTTGCATGGTGAATCTGTGGTAGCATCGTCTGACAAGGGACCGGAGTTTTTGAGTGAAAATGGATGAGTAGACAATAGCATCGTTAAAAAAACCCAGTCGCCTTTACTTGCTCGCTCCGTGGTTAATTCGCCGGAATAGTCGTGGCGTCTCGCATCGTCTATCATCGTCTATAAATCATCATAAGAATATGGGATATGTCAGTTGCTGTCTGTAAGGTGATCGTGTGTGATAAAAGTACGTGAACTTTGTGGTGAACCGTTGACAAAGAAGTGCGCCTGACCTGGGGAGGAGGTGACGTCACACTAAAACTGCTTCCATTTTTCTTTGCGGAAGGAGGGGGCATATATCCGATGTGCCCCCCACGGATCCGCAAGTATCCCCATTAGCCCGTCTGCTGATCTGTTTCACTTTTTAAAAGTTCGAGTTCATGCATGCATGCAGTTGGCCCGTTCTATGGAATAGCGGCTTGCAAAACGCTAGCTGCGTCTATGATAAAACTATGCGTGCAGGTTCGGCGAATATGCACAAGACCATATAGCGTATTGACCTCCAGATTCTTGCCATTCATCGGGCGCCTTCTTTCTGTCATGTTTCGGTAGGCCTAGCCAATTATTGTTTTACAAAAACATGACAGCAAACTGACCAATCAACAGCTTAGGCTGAATTTCCGCTCTAAATGACGTCACAATTTCTAAAGTCGACTCCGATTGGCTGGCGCGTAGGGTCGCATAAACTGATCTGCATGCTCACATAATTAAACTAGATCGTTGTTGCGGAGCTTGCGCCGGGCTCCGTTGAACAACGGATGATACTCAGATTGTTGGCCCATTGGGTGTAAGAAATGATGTTGGACTTTGTTCTTATATGCCATGTCCAGCGGCTATGGCTACGTCGGAGTATTGTCAACTTGTGATCCAGGCCTAAATCAGGCCCTATAGGCGGGGGGGGGGGGGGGGGGGGTTCACAGGTCCACTTTTTCCTCGCGATTGACATTGAGTTTTACTCAAATGTGTATTTCCAGGCATAATGAACTGTTTAGATATAAAAAGGTCCCACTTCGTCGTAAAACGACCCTCCCCTTCCACCAGGCTGGCCACGGCTATTAACCCTAAAAGGGCCGGGTTATTTTGACCATCTCTCAGCCGGGGGCCGGGGGGGGGGATTCCGGGCCGCCCCCCTAAGATCTCGGCCATCGAGTGACGAAAAATTTTGAAACTCGCTATATGCATAGAGCAACTCATCATGAACATACACAAGAAACTTCATGACTATAGGTCAAAGGGTTTTAGAATTATGGCTAATTAATTATTCCTATGTATGAATGGTATAAATTCTGCTCTGTGTACACGAAGTCACCGACACCACGAAGTAACACTCTACCGTGTTAAAGCATATATTTTTTTCGATTTTCAGTTTTTGGATTTTTAAACATTATTCATTAAGGCCTACCATTGCACGAAGTTTTAAAGTTTCAAGAGCTTTTACTTTAATAATTTCGCTAAGTATCCATGACAACTTTTGCGCAAAAGTGACAATTTTCGTTTTCACGAAGTAACACTCAAGTTCCATTTTCCACTGCAATGCATGGTGCGCACTCTGCTCATAAGTGAGCAAAAACGTGTTCACGAAGTAACACTCTTTTTGTAACAAGTTGTATGAGCGCGCGCGCGCTGACCTGAAGTTGCACTTTCCTCGTGTTAAATACATTGAAGAGTGTTACTTCGTGAAAACGAACATTTACAGTTTCGCAGCTTTTTCGGTTTCACGAACTAACACACATCTTTTTTCTCTTATTTCTTGTTTATTTAATACACAAACGAGTGAAAAAACAGCATACATGTTTTTGTATTTAATAAATTCAATTCATCAAGTGTCCACAACGAGAAACCCAACTGAAAATACTCCGTCGTTTTGACTCAAAGTGTTGTTTTAGAAGGCGTTCAACTTTAGTTGCCGTTTTCTCTTATTGCTAGTTTTTACTGGTATGTAGATGGGTGTTACTTCGTAGTGTCGGTGACGTACTATATGGGAAAATTCAGTTTTCACGGCGCGTAGCGCAGGAATTTTTTTTTTCGCTGCGCGGCAACCCGTGGTCCGATTTTTATGTTTTTGGTATCAAAAGATGCGCAAGGCTCGAGGCTAAAAAGTCATAACAGCTCGAGTCGCAAAAAAAAATGTTTCAAGACTATCGCGGGAAAAGTTGAGGGGGGCAGATTCCGCCCCGGCCCTTTTAGGGTTAATGATAGAAAAGAGACAAGTATAAGATTCCAAAGAGCTTGGTTTAGGCACACTCAATTGACATAAACTATATGTATTGAATTATATAGGCCTATACCGGCCCTCCCCAGTGAATACAGGAGAGAAATCGAATTGCTAAAATCCGCCTCCCTGTTCAAGGGCTCTGCATGGTTCAATCAGTTTTCGACATTAAAAAAAGAAAGAAAAAAAGACGGAATAGGGAAACGAAGATCGGACATCTATGAGATAAGCTTTTCGCCATGACCAGTGCACTCAAATAATCCGTGTGCAAGGCCCCTACATTCGTAAAGATTTTGAAATGGGATCGTGCGGACGCGGTGGTTGACATTTTTTTCCATTGTGCACGCATGCAGCGCATGATCTCACAGGATGGACATGGTGAAAAAGATGTTGCGAGGTGGAAACAGTCCCCCATAACTTAGTCTGGCTCATTATAAGTACATGTATCAGATTTTAAATAAAACAGTTTCAAATTTAGACCTAACTTGGAGTTTTTGACTTCGTATTTCTACATTTTTGCATCTTTGCGCCAATTAATAGTCTAGCTAGTTACATTTTTATTTGGAAGATGACGTGAAGTGCAGAGTAGATCTAAGCTTGATTGAAAACTGTAATACTCGTATTTTGTCCGTGAACTTCAATCGAACTCCATCGGCGCGGCTGGTATAAGACTAGTACGTAATCGGCGGGTTGCGACATATCTAACGACTTGACGATTATGTTCTCGCACCGTTATTCATATATGTGTGCAGCGCGATACATATGCAGTGCATTTTTGCAATGAGATCCAATCGCGCACCGCTATGCAAATGAGGACTAATTCATTCCGTTACAAGGGAAGTTCTTCTCAATACGTCGGAGACATGTTTGCAGATCTGGCGACGTTTTAACGACCAATACACTCAGCTAGGTCAATTGTGTATTGAAATATTTGGGATAGGCCTATAGACCAATCATGTTGCAGCCATGTGACTTGTTTTCCCATTTAAAATAATGTAACCAAGGCAAGGCTGGAAGGACAAATAGTCTGGTTCCTTTTGCACAAAAACATTATCATTTGGTACTGTTATTGGATACAGGGAACATGACTGAAATGGTGGCAGCATGATAAAGGTCTTTACTTGATTTATTTGAGTCGTGTATGCCCTATACTGATTTATGTAATGTTTCACAACAAAAAGTACAAACCCTCGAAGTAATTAGAATGATCTTCCGTGACGGCCTAGAATACACTCTGGAATCTGAACCAATCAGAGTGCTTGCATAGAATTCGCCAGCGATTCAAAATACTCCCATATATGTTGTGCACAAAATTGAAAACTTATTCGCCAAGTCGGTAATTGAACATCA
Organism: Patiria miniata; assembly: GCF_015706575.1. NCBI lineage: Eukaryota > Metazoa > Echinodermata > Asteroidea > Valvatida > Asterinidae > Patiria > Patiria miniata. The sequence continues at coordinate 27,522,943 of NW_024037076.1, read as the reverse complement.
ATAGTCAGCATCATTTGGTCTGGGAACCAGACTACGCACATTGCAGCGATATTTTGCGTGCGTGGATCCAGTAACCGGTTACGCGCAAAACAATTACCGACTTAATGGCACCAAGTCTAACACAGTGCTCGCCACAGAAATACAAACTGATCCACCGTATATATTTTTCTGACCAAATAGTTATACAGGAGACCTGGGCTTTTGTAAAAGCATCGCATTGTTATTGCAAGAAAAATACATTCGAACTTCATTTCCTGTGGGACATGCATCCTCCGAAAATCATCTGCAGCTTCGGTTACGGCCTCAAGGCTGGCCTACAATCTTCGATCTCTAAATCGATTGTACCATACAAGGTTAGATATTAAGAAGAAAATGACTCTTTAGAAAAAAAATCTCTCTTGACCCTCATCAGCAATATAACTTTCACTGATCTTGAGTGTTTTTCGGCCTCCTAACTGATATCCGCGCATTATTTTGTTGACCATCTAAAATCTTGCTGTGAGCGGGATCTGAGATAGAGCAATTGTGTGTGAATGGCCATAAAGGTCAGTGCTAATGGAAATTTATGGAATTGTTTGATTATCTTGTTCTGGAAATAAAAATATAAGATGGAAGATACATCGGACAGTTGCCGAAGACACCTCGCACAGAAAATCCTAAGAAAAGTAACTGAAAAAGTTAAAATATTATTTTCTAAATTCAAAACACCACGTATCATAAGACTTGAAGAAACATGAATGAAATTGAATGTAAAACCAGGCCAATCTGACATGGACTATTTAGAGGGCAAAGAAAGAATATCCGTGTTGCTGTCTGTGGTCGTTTTCTACTTAAAAAAAAATGTTATTATACGGGAATTTATAAAGTCAATAGTTGTCAACTGACCAACAATTAAAGCAAAGGACTGATTAACTGGGAATATGAAATGTTCAACTTAAATTTATATTTTAGAGGTATTTTACTCTAGGCCCTATTCAGCCTGCTTTGCAATGATCCACCCAAGTACATTTCGTCAATCGACGACGGCGATTTCTTGGTGCCAACCAGAAGCGCTTAGTAATTTCACTTCAATCTAAAAATGTAAAAATTGCAAAGCTTCAAATTTTGAGGTGCATCATTTTGTAAATTAACGTATATACGTCAATAATCTCCGATTCACATGTGTTTATTACCCCCAAATGGGATTGTTATAGCGCCCTCTTTCGGTCAAGGGTAGGTCAATTACGAATTGTAAACTGATCGGCATTTTGTCCTTGCATTAACGCCTGAGGTTGCAGACCAGTAAATAAACTTCCATAGACCCCAATGGTAAATGCTCCCACTTCAGAAATTCGGGAAAAATACTCAGAAACTCTCCAAGGTGTTCGAGACACACATCAAATTAAAGCTTATTTCATCAACTTTCATTTTCTTTTCAATTTTTGGGGGGTCAACTGATGACTTTTAGGAGAAATTTCCTTTCCAAGATGATCACCCTGAAAAAGGTCCTGAAGCCCATCGCCATTTTGAAAAACTCCATTGCAAAATAGAGCGCTTTAAGGGCCCCAATGTCATCCAAATTGAACGAAACTACAAGCTCACAGTCCTGTGCACGGCTTCCACCCGTATTTTTTTTACAAATCCCCAAGTTCATGACCCACAGCATGCTCAAATACTGAAGATTTTGAGGGCATGCAAATCGTGATTTGGCCAGCGTAGGCAATTTCGGACCGATTTACTGGCCTGCAACCCTAAAGAGCACTGCGAAGGAACCACTGATGTACTGAAACGTGGTCATGACACGAAGCCCACATTTTACAGGATAACGAATCACATTTTTTGCTAGACGCCGTCCTAGATTTGTCACCTATTGCTCAATCGCAAATATGAATAAAATATTAGTTGACAAATTAATATTGAAGTTTAAACGAGAATCAATTTAATACCAGATCCAATAAACCTGCATTCGTCTCCATCAACCAAGATTTTTCTGTCCGTTTAATTACATCTTGTCTGACTATCTGCACTCAGAAAAGGAGAGAAAACAATAAAGGCTCGTCAAACTCAACGCAAAATGCTGCAGCTTTTGAATTTTCCCGTTTCATCTTGCGTTGATCTCCTAATTTATTTTAATTTACCAGCACCAAGGACCTTCACAGTGCAACGTTAATAATCGCCAGTCGGATTCGCCATGGTAGTATATATATACCGGTTCATTATTGGAGTTCCGTTCGTAAGCTGTGCCTCTGCAATATTTCTCAGTTACTCATTCCAAATACTTTAATTTGTTGCAAAACCAGGCCGCGTGCGCGTGTAAACCATCGATAAATTTCAATCCTGCCCAACGACAGGAGCACGTTGAACAAATTAATAATACTAAAAAAATAATCTCGCTGGCCACGATTTCCGTCATTCTTGTCTTGATTGATAACATTTTTCTGTTGACATCGTTCTAGTCTCATTAACTCATTTCGGTGTACGCAATATGTGACCGATTGAAGTAGTAATGAAGTAATGCTACACTTTGTTTGCAAAGCCTTTGCCATACAATGCCGATCCATCATCGCTGGCGAAACGTGTGCATGTTCGCATATAGGACATATTTCGGACCTATAAAGTATAATAGTTTCGTCGATCCGAGACCGTCAAAACAGCGTTTGACTGTTGATGACGGTTGTTACTTAACTGATAATGTCGTAACCAACAGATAGTGTATACCGATAATGTCACACAAACTGACCAATACTGTATCACTAGCCGATAATGTAACAAAAATTGTAGTACACCATCGGCCAATTCTTGCTACACTATCGGTCCTAGCCAATAATGTAATAAAAATTGACCGATAGTGTGTTAACCTTTACTATACACTCTCGGTCAATTTCTGTTACATTATCGGTTGGTGATACATTATCCGTTTGTTACTAGATTATCAGTTGTTACAACGGTCAAATCTACACAATGTATCGCACACCATCAGGAAATAATGTTGGGGGAAAACCCGTGTGTTTACATCTGACGCGCATATTTTTTTTTGTAGGCCTACGTTTTTCCAGCAGCGAATATAGCCTTTGCGAATCATATCAACGTCCGACTGGCTTCGAATATAATGCATGCCAAACAAAATGAAAATTCGCTTTGGGAAATCAGGCCGCACAAGTTAAAAGCACAAGTATTTGAAGCAACGTTTTCAAAAAGAGACACGGGTACCGTTATTTTAATCAAGAACAGCACTCCCACGGCTCGATTTTCGAATTCCAAAATAATTATGCACCCTAAAACTCCTTTGCGCTGTGCCCGCGTCATTTCTCATGGAGGCATTTTTTAATTTGTTAATAACATATTGCCACCATACACGTGTGTGTACTTTTCCTTTATAATACCTCAAAATAATTTCAGGTAAAAATGTCAGAGTCCACCAACATCCCATGGTGATGCACGGTAAAAAAAAATTCTCAACTATACATAATGCAGCGGCGTATCCAAGTGGGGCGTGGGGCCCATATAAAAAATCGTCGCCCCAGCTGGAAAATTGTACTTAGTAAGTCCTATATGACTATGGTTAACCTGTTTAACAGGAATTGGGCCCCATAGGGACCCCATATTTTGGGTATACAAAGAGAACAGGTACCTCGTGTATTGATGCAAATGGCACTTTTTAGTAAGTCTGAAAAATTGTAGATTAATTGCTAAAATAAAATTGTGTCTGAGTATTGCAACATCTAAATATACGTCACTTAATTCACAACAGTTTTTACCCCTCAAAATTCAGAGCCATATTCATGGGCGTCGCGAGGGAGCGGGGGGGGGGGGGCGAGGGAGCACTTGCACCATCCAAGAAAAAAAGAAGAAGAAAAGGGGTGAAAAGGGGGGGAAAAGACGAGGTGCGAGGCCGTATTGCTGTTAATTTAATGCACATTTAACAACATTGGCGTCCACAAGGGGTGTCAATGGGGTGGGATGGGCAAATGTTCTCCGATCACACCCTAAAAAATGATAAATTGAGAATATGATAGAGAAAATACAAGGACTTTGGGAAATAATGTGCCTTGCCCCCTCCCTCTAGAAAAATCCTGGCCACGCCCATGGCCATATTTGCTCAAAGACATGGCCTACTTTCTTTATAATTTTTGAGCCTAAATATTACCTCTCATTAGAATTGTTTATGTATAATGATTGCTCAGTGATTGCTATCGATTATACTTTGTCATCAATCATGCACTAAGTATACGCAAAAAAAACTCGATTGGATTTACACTGTGATATCTAGAATTATAGCTTCTACGTGAATCGAGATCACTGTTTCGAACATGAGTAATACATACTGGCATAGCATAAGAAGAAAAAATGCACTGAAACACCCTTGACTGTAAAGAGTTTAAATATGAAACTTGATTGGACACGGAGTTTAAAGGGCTAAAGGCCAATATAATTTTTCAAGGACTCCATCAAAACATTAATACCAGGTGTCTTGGGTATTACAGTGTCCAATCAAGTATGGCCACTTAGTGCATGATTGATGGCATGATTGATGACATTGTCACAAATTGACATCGAGCCATATTATGACATTGCCCTATAGATTGAGTGGAATGGGGGAAATAAAATGAAATCAGATTAAAGGGAATATACAACATTTGCAAACATCAAAAAATAAAACTACCAAATTATTTTTGAAATACCTTGCTGGACTCTTGGTGAATGACAGTGTAAAGCATCCTGTAAAACCATGGCACCTGGTGTGCTAACATTTTCAAGAAAAATTGTATTTTCGTATCAATTTCCACTGACGCTGGTCGGTCAGCTTGTTTTCTATACTGGCCACAATTGACCATATTTAGTTAGTCCACATTTGTTTGCAATCGATTACACACCTATGAACGGGTACAAGCCAGCTAGACTGGTTCAATGACCTAACAATTCCCCAGTGTCTATAAATTGCTCTGTTTCATCTTAAATGGAGTCAGGGAACCAGGCTACAGGAAAATGATTGTTTTTCTTGGTTTTCATAGCATCTACGAATCCAAAACGTAAAAAAGTCATTGAAACAATATTTGCTACATATTACCAACCCCCCAAATCCATCCATTTCTGAAAATTACAGCAAAAGCAAAGGATGCATATTCCCTTTAAACATAGCTACTTGTATACATGCTGTTTTTGTAATGACGTCATTCAATGGTGCTCTACTCGGCACTATCCCACCGAAACCGTGGAACGCCCTCGCACAGTAATGTAAACATAAAATTGAGCCACGGTAAAACCTAATCAAATTTGAAATCGAAATATAGTAAGACCTAGTTTTTACCCTCCGCTGTCGCAGACAAACGCAGGCATTTAAAATCCTCTAATCAAATCTATGGCTTCTTAATAGCAATTCCATTCGTTGTGTAACAATGGGGGAATATATATAACCTAGGGCAGCACATTCTGAAACATGAACCGTGACCATGCACACATTCTTCAAAATGAATTAAAAGCCTCATGAATTGATGGGAACACTGGCGCCGCAATCCAACTCACACTTATTGACACACGCCAAACAAAAAAACTACAAAGACCCACACATAGACACGAAGATAGCTTGATGGCTGCGCATCGTAAATCAAGCTTACGTGATGGATGAATTCTTCGGGAGATTTAGTAAAAATTAAATGGATAGGACTAGGAGATGTCAAATGGGGTTATAGCACGGCCTTGTGTTCGATGGGACGCGGTAATTGACGTGAAAATCCATCTTTATACCTGGGAGACGGGAAGGCTAAATATTAAGAGTTACTTAAGCAGCAGTTGGAGTGAGAGGAATGAGAAGGTTGGGTGTATCAACATTCCTGAATTTGTGACATCTTAATATTACAAGGAGCAAAATGGTTTGATCGTACTGCTTATAGTCAAGACTAGTGTGGGGGATTTTATGCTATATCGCAAACTAGCATTACTGGGCTTGTTCTGACAGAGATGTTGTAAAGAACCACAACCAGAGATAAGCTTAATGCGTTCGCAAATAGAATAGAAGAAACTGGACTGAGCAAAGGAGTCAATCGCTTCTCAAAAAGTGGGGGAGGGGGGGGGGGCATACCTTGACCAGCAGTAATGCGAGTGCGAAGCGCGAAACCCTAGTGGCGTGGGGTCCGGGGCCCGCTTCTGTTTCATGAATAAACATACTGGCCCGATGAAACTATTGAATTATTCATGACTTTGGAGCAACCCACCTACGGAAAAGAAATTCGCGGCCGGGATAGGTATACACCCATTCCCGATGTCTATTTCTCAATGTCATCATATACAATTATTTACTGGGTTTTTTTTTATAACGAAATGATGAATCCACCTTCAAAATGAGACGTACCGTGTGGTAATTGCAATCATGGCGCCGAAAGGCCCGATGACTATTTTCTGTAAGAGACCAGTCGCATGTATACGAACTACGATGACTGTTTTATTAAATTTGTTTTGCTGCGCTGCCGATCTGCCGATGATTTATTTACAAATACATGTACATGTTCAAGACTTTTTTTTGAAATTGAAACTGGACTGAATTAAAACCAAGAATATTTCTGTAAAATGTTTTGGCAATTATACATTATGCGAAAAAAGCGAGAGACACTTGGAGGACCGCATGATTTAATTTTTGTAGTCATGAGTAGCTGGAGTTACCTCAGCCCTATATTTTATCATTGGGACAACAACCCGATGATAAAATTTAGGGCTGGGGTAACTCCAGCTAAGTCATGATATAACACTGAGCTGTGAAGTTACAATGTGCATGGAGGCCTAATTGCTCCTCTTTTTTAAAATTAAATTACGCTAATATTAAACTTGAATACAATGCACATGTCCACGCGGTTTGTTCTTATTGATAAACTAAACATTTCAACTTGAAACAAAACATTGGAGAGCATCCTTGCAATAGTTTACAAACTAAGTCTATACAATCCCTTTTTCAAAACTAAAATGCACGAAACTATGCAAACAAAAATACATGGTTATCAAGTGAAGAACAAAAGAAATTTAAAAAGGCTTGTAAAAGCAAGAGTGTATTTTAACCCAATGAAAACAATCCTTATAATCTTAAAACATTTTTGTCAAATAACTCAGGGGAAGAGGGGCCAGCAATCGCCTCAGATTGCATCTAGATTCCAAAATTTCCCAAGGCCCTTCAGCGGGTCCCGGTCATCACACCGTAAGACATTCGCGCTCCGCGCTCGCATTAGTCCTCGGAGCAAATGCCCCAACGCATTGTTGCAACAGTTTACAAACTAAGTCAATACAATTCCTTTTCCATCATAAAATGCAAGAACATTTGAAGACCAAAATACATGGTTTTCAACTTTGAAGTAGGCCTACACAGTAACTTACAATTTGTAAAAGCAAGAGCATATTTAAATATCCTTACAATCTTAAAAACTTTTGCTCAAATAATTCAGGGGAAGAGGGCTAGGAATCGCCTCAGATTGCCTTCAGAGCATCGAGAATCGAAAATTGTGACGACACTACATCCCAGTCTCAAGGGCGGATCGGGGGGGGGGGGGGGGCCAAAGGGGGGCCATGGCCCCCCAAAACGAATCAATTTAGCTGATCGTCTGCTAGTTAGCTGCTCCCACTCATGTGTGAAAACATGGTGAAAATAGCGTGGGTACCAAAGATATAAGCGTTCCACACCGCGCTGTACGTACCGTACGTACAAAGTCATAGCACACTCCCTGATCTGGGATATCACGTACGTGATATCCCACAGGGAGTGTGCCATGACTTTTTATAAACTTAACACGTGATCGTTCTAGGCCAATGAATATAGAGTATTCAAGACAGAGGTATAACAAAGGTTGATGTAGTCTACGCCAGGCATGCAGCCGGGATATATCAGAGGTATAGTTTTCTAACAAAATAAGTTTTGGTATACACAATACACGACCGAGTGGTTGTACACGCACATTTAGCGACTTACCATTAATTTTGTAAACTGATGTCATCCTGTGCCTGTAATTAATTGCCAGACTTAATAGGCAATTATACTATTATCGGATAACTGAAACACCTGTTGTGAAAGTCTGCCACCAAAAAGCTGGAAATAAAGTGAACTAAGCTTTTTGGGGGGGAGTGGGCGGGGTTTGTGGGATGCCCGATCTCAATAAATCATAGAAGATAATTCCCAGAGATTTTATTGAATTAAAATATGAAGGGATTTTGTTAATATCTCTACTTGTCTAGACAGAGTTCCGGAGAAATACGGCGGTAGAAAATGCAGAAATGGCTTGAAAACAGATTTTATTTCCAAGGAAAACGTGTGCCTTTTTATTGAAGCTTAAAGGGGTCATAATGATACGATATTTCTCAATGGATTTTTTTTTTACATTGTATCGTTGTGCCTTATTCACTGTCATTTTTAATTTGAATCCACTTGTAAGGGTGTTTGAGGGAATCTTTGGTTTTATTGCTCCATAATACAAAGATGCATATCATGATCAAGGCAGTAATGCCACCTTGGACACGTTAGTGTTATGGTTACCATAGCATGAAAACGTGCAAAGGTTTTTGCATGCAGATGCATCTCTTTGTTATTTGATAATGTACATCGAGGCTAGCTTCTGTGCCAACCTTATGCACGAACTGCTACCATGAGCTATAGTGCAAACTGTTAGTTTCTGTATTATGAATGGGATAAATATGTGCTTGGCCGGTTTTAAACACTACGTTTAAGACCGGTTTGGAGTCTGGACCCATTTTTAACATACAATAATTTTATATCAGCACTAAATAGATAAGTTAAAATCACTCTTATTTTTGGGAACAACAGTGAACATCGGACAAATATTTCACACAATTAAAGAAAAACTATGAATTAAAATGAATTGAGGTGTACACCGTTTAAAACCTGTTTGTACCTATTATTTATTTATTTTGTAATATTATTTTACAGTTTTGCACGTAAATTACAGAAAAGAGTTAATTAATTCTCAAATGAGTTTTTACTGTAACTGTCTGTCTCTGCATTTGTCTTCTGTATATAATGACCCTTTTGGGGTTATGTAACTACGTACTAAATGGGATTCAGCTTTCTGCTTTGTTCCCTGTGATTCTTATTAAGTGCCATGTACAGCTCACAACTCCTGTTGGGTTGTGATGCACTATATTATAGAATGACCAGTCATCCATAAATTTCATAAAGAGTTACTTAATTTATTTATAATGTGTTGCCTCCTCTGTTTGGCTAAAAAAAAAATGAAGAACCAGTTATTAATCACAGGACTTCGATATGATAGGATTTTCATTTAAACAAATACAATAAAATAAAAAACATGAAATATAAATATGAAAAGAATTTTGCGAATAGGATAGTCCGATGCGTTGCAAAACAAAAAATCCCTTTTAATAAATGGAATGCCATGCATGAGAATTTCAAACCATTGAACCCTACATCCGGCTCAAGAGCCTGGCAACACGCACACAAACAGACAGAAATACACTTCATTCGTCCAAAACAAAAATTGAAAGCGATTCCGTTTCACTGGATAATGATGAGACCCAACAGTGTTGAAGAGCTTCACGACTCAAGGCTTTTGCGCAAATCAGATGAACCAGAAATTCAACCCATGGGCAGAATACACTGCATGTATATTATATGGATTTAGTCCAGGCTTTTCGCCGCAGATCACCTGTAAATTATCGAAATGGAAATCATGCCCTGACCAACTTTGATCTTACTCTTTATTTTTCAATGGAATGCAGCTTAAAGAAGTGAATAAATCACTTGAAATCATGACCGCAGTCCCGCAGACGTGTTTCTTAAAAACACCTGGACAGTTTTAGGCTTGCTGGTTCAATTGCCATAGAAAAATCACCAATTGATTTTTACTAAATCACTGATTATAAAGGATGACCATTCAGTCAAATTTTGTCAAATTTCATTTTACTTATCTTATTTCAAATCTCTGGGTCACATTAAAAATGTACAAAGTCTTGTTATAACAATCAGTAAGGAAAGTAGTGAACGTTCATATCGTCGGGTGCGTGGAAGAAGCTTTAATAAGGTCGTTAGAGCAAAAAATGGGTCAAAAGGTCAAATTCGGATTTTTCGGGTAATCGGTAGCATGGAAATATCTTTCATTTGATAAACATTTTGTCTCAAAGGGCTACGTCATAACAAAAGTCGTCAGGAGGATTTTCATTATTTGTTCACGGCAAAAGGTCGTTAGCGTGTAATTCTAATGTAACAAAATATGTTCTAAGTGCGCTAACGTCCCACTCAAGTGGGTACGCAATGTAGAGATATGCATATTCATGTATGTTCATGTACAGCGCATGCGCGCTGGGGACTGAAAATAATAAAGCCATCAGCCATACCACATGGATGTTCACAAACTAGCCGTCTTCGTCTAGCCTTATTTCACCATGACTACCCGCCAAGCCAAGTTTATTCCCGGCAAAAGGTCGTTAGGATGCCGCTTAAGCGCACGTTTAATGCAGGGTGAGTTCATGTTTAAGGCAGATGGAGTTCCAGGTAAAAGGTCGTAAGCAGAAAAAAATGAAAATACTTCAAAATTAAGTAATATTTTGAAATGATATTATTGTAATTATTAACGACTCTCACGAGTCCAGATTTCAGCCTTATGAGATTTTTAATTTAGAATGGGAGCGCAAAACCTTTCAATTCGATTATCTCCAAAAGTGCTTTTTGCGTGCCTGGGCTGCTTACGACCTTTTCCTTGGCACACGACGACATTGTACTTTTTAACGATCTTCCCAATTATAAACACTCCATGGAAACACATTTTCGAGCCCTATATTTTACGTGACACGTGGTATTCGCTATATTTCCGCCAAGATTATAATTATTGCGAAAAAAAGTTTCCTGCAAAGACAGTTGACCTTAAATACTTGTACATCTTTAATACATTCTGCACAAATTACTGCTATAATATAGCTTTACAAGCCAATATTATACTGTGTTGTAAAAGGCTTTCCCGTCGCTCACCGGTCCCTGGGGATTTAATTGTTTCTTGTCCCTTTGACAATCTGTTTTTGTGTCTGTCTGCCAGCTGGTTATATTCCAGTGCGTAGGCCTACTCTTAGTTTCGCTGTGCGTCTAATAATGTAGTTTACAGTACACAAAATTATATTGGCATCGAAGGATTGTTTCATCAGATTGTAACTCTTACGCGCTTCAACCATCGACAAATTGCATGAATATTGAAGAAGAGTAATTAATCTCTCATTAGCACAGCAGCAGCAGCAGCAGCAGCAGCAGCAGCAGCAGCAGCAGCAGCAGCAGCAGCAGCAACAAAGCACCTTTTCCAAAGGATACAAAGCGCTTGGGGAGAATGCAACCAAAGACAGGTAACTGAAGTATATGAACACATGTGCAACAACAACAACAACAACAACAACAACAACAACAACAACAACAACAACAACAACAACAACAACAACAACAACAACAACAACAACAACAACAACAACAACAACAACAACAACAACAACAACAACAACAACAACAACAACAACAACAACAACAACAACAACAACAACAACAACAACAACAACAACAACAACAACAACAACAACAACAACAACAACAACAACAACAACAACAACAACAACAACAACAACAACAACAACAACAACAACAACAACAACAACAACAACTACAACAACTACAACAACTACAACAACTACAACTACAACAACTACTACAACAAAGCACCTTTTCCAAAGGATACAAAGCGCTAGGGGAGATGCAACCAAAGACAGGTAACTGAAGTATATGAACACATGTGACCCATTATGTAACACCTTTTTGCTAGGTGCTGCGGCGCATATTGCAGCCACTGCCAGAAACACCAGGGCAAACCTCTTCTCTTAGCGATAAGTGTTACTGGCTTCTTTAACGTGCATTAAAAAACACACGGGACCTACGGCTTTACGTCCCATCCGAAAGACGATGCAATAATGGTAAAGTGCCTTGCTCAAGAGCACAAGCACCATGCTCCCACGGTCAGGATTCGAACCCATGTACCACAGCACACGAGTCGAACACCGTAACCATTGAACTACAGCGCCCCACATCTTCCAGTGGGTAACACAAAACAGCCCACGCACGGATCCTTGTGTGATTTTTTTGGGCTGTAATTTCTCAAATTTACAGTATTTTAATATTAAAAAGCTCCAACGTAGATGACCAATGACGTACCGCGTTCGTTGATTATGCAGGCATCACCTCTCCCTCGCGTTATTCCGGTATAATGATATTTTTGCTCACGCGTTGCAGCTGCTCATCAATGAAAAAAATTCATACCAAATCCAGTTGCGCGTGGTTGATGTCATAGCATTGAATTGCATTGCCAGTTGCAATCCAACAGTTCTGTGAATTTCACTTGGCAAAACACTGGGCTTATTCACACTGTGTAGGCCTACATGACACAATAACAGTGTTATTAAACATATTAAGATTGTTACATAAAATAAGATTGTTTCACCTACGTTTTAGCCATGTTGAGACAAGCCAGGGTTCGTCCGGCTGAGTCCGAATCGCCGAGATGTGCTACTCAGTCGGTTGAACTCGAAACCGTCGGAAATCAGGGTACAAGGTGGAGGCTCTGTCTGTGCCTGGGACTCCAAGCGGACACGAAGAAGAAACAACAGCGTCGTCAAGTGTGGAGAATGGTGGTAATGACACTCATCCCGATCCTGGCTCTGGCAATCCTGGCGGTAGTTCTGATGACCAACTCCAGTGCCGACAACGTCCGGCTGCAATGGCTGAGGAACGAGGTCGGCGGTAGCGTGGAGAACGCCGGTCAGTTGATCCACCGCCTGCAGATCGAGAGGGGAATGACCGCCTTCTACCTGTCATCCGGCAACAGAGAGGAGCTGGACAATCTCCAGGGCATCTACGAGCAGACCGACTCGGCCATCGACAGAATCTCCTGGGTTAACGACAACTCCCATGCGGCCCCGGCATTTTTTGAACATAAGGAGTACTACCGGGCTCATCTGATCCGCTTTAGAAAGAATCTCGTGTCACCAGAAGGGATAAATGTGACCATCTCCGACGTCATGATCTTCTACACAAATGACATTGACATTATCTTAGGGTGGCTTGCAATGGGAATAAAGCTTTATGATCCCGCCGGCGGGCTCTGGTCCAAACTCATCTCTTACCAGCTACTGCTTCTAGCCAAAGAGCACACCGGCAAAGAGAGAGCCATCGGAAGTACGTTCTACTCTCGCGGGGGTTTCAGCCAAAACAATGACTTCATCTGGTTCATGAACGAGAGTGTCGCGGGAAAGAGGTTCCTTGACATAGCCTTACAGTTCTCATTGTTTCTGGAAGAAGCCTCAGAGGGGATAATCGACGACACTGTGACGAGTCAAATCGAGGACATGCGATCCGAGATCCATCTCAATAATCACCAGTTGCTGGAACCGTCACTAGCCAAGGGTGACAGGTGGTTCCAAAATATGACCCATTTCATCAACGACCTCCTCCAATTACAGACTAAAATGGGCAACTCGATCATAGAGGAGCTGAACTCCGACATGCGGTGGAGCTTGTCCTACGTGGTGGCCTACGCCTTTCTGCTCTCCACGGTTCTCATCACGGGTCCACTGATCATCCGGGGCATCATCCGCCAGACCCATCGCATCCAACAGGTAGGCGACTCCCTGCATCGCAAGACGCTGGAGCTCCGAGAAGAGAAGATGAAGTCGGACTCGCTACTGTATCAGATGCTTCCAAAGGTGGTAGCTGAGCAACTCAAGCTCACGGGCCAAACACCCGCCGAGAGCTACGACGAAGTGACGGTGTTCTTTTCAGATTTGGTCAACTTCACTGCCATGTCTGCAATTAGCACCCCCATGCAGGTACGGTTTTTTTTTTTTAATTCATAGTAACAGTGACAATGTTTACACCGAATGATCTTGAAATATGGCGCGGATGAGTTTCAACAGAATACCAATAGCTCCCTTGTGGTGCAGGGGTATGCACGCGCGATTTGAGTCTGTACAATCAACAGCAACTTAATTCCACTCACTTCATTCATGGCAAGGGAGCAAATTTATTGTCACGTGAAGAAATTTGGAAACCTCGAAGGATACCTGATCACAAAGGGCTAGCATGTTTGCATGCGGTAATTATGCCGTGATGCACGATCTGGACTATTGTTAACTAATACATCCCCTCCGCCGCATATCATGCTTCAAATGACGGTAACATTGAAAATCTCATGGCACTGTTTACGACACGATTTTAAGCTCCAAACCTTCATGCATGTTCATCGGATGTAGGAAATAAGCACATCATTATCAATTGCCAAAAGAGTGAGACACATGGGCGTCGCCAGGATTTTTTCTAGAGGGGGGCAAAATTTTTTTTGCCAAAAAATGCTTGTATTTCTCAACACATTCTCGATTTATCAGTTTTAGAGGGGGGCAGGGACATTTTGCCCCCCTCCCCCAACTCATTAAATTTACACCACTTTGTCTTCGCGCCTCTTTTTTTTTTTTTTTTTTTTTTTTTCCTCTTTTTTTTTTTTTTTGCTTTTCCGGGGGGGGGGAGTTCCCCCCTTGCCCCCCCCCCTCGCGACGCCCATGGTGAGACATTAGAAATGTAGGCACAATTAACCCCGAGAATCAGCTTAGGCAATGAACGGTAAATGAAACCATTTTGCAAGTTAACGCAACTTGTCAACAGTGCTCCATAGAATAAAAAAGACCCTTTTCCGCACCTTTCTTTTTTAAATTAAAAGAACATATGAAGACCAACGTACCTTTTATCGTTCAGTATTCATTTTTTTTCCCTTGCATTTTTTTCCATCCTTTCCCCAGTACTCAAGAATTGTCCCCCTAAATAACAACAATGACGCACGACTGTATACTATGCCATGCAGACACTGTAGCTCATCACATGTACATTATGTCTTCGGGGACAGTAACCCCTCGCTACAAACCACCTGCTGGTTACGAAGAGAACATCTTTGCGCGTCCTTAGAGAACTTTATCAAAATGATTTAGGGCCTAAAATATTTTTGGTTATTTTTCTAATAATTTGTTTTGCATATAAATCCATGCAACATGAGTGAAACAAAATATTACGAAATTCCTTTCATATTCCATGTGGTAATGAGGATCTAGCTTTCAGGAAGCGGGAGGTTGACATGAAGGCGGGGCGTGAGTGAAGGCGTGCTGAAGACACACTCTAATGGGGGTCCGGAGGTCCGGGGGCTTAGCCCCCCCCCCAGACAATTTTGAAATCTACGATACTTTCTACTGCATTCTACTATATTCTAATTTAATTTCGGAACTTGGCCCAGTTTACTAGTATCATAACAGTCAGCGGCTGACCGGGGATGCAACACCCCCCTCTAGATCCACTACTGTTGTATTTGAAAACAAATTCACTCTTCACTCCTGTGGACAATGTCTTTGCGATTCACTGACAGCTCCGGGCAGTCATGTCACGTCCTACACTAAAACAACTATCAAATATTGGTTCACATGCAGCTCCCAATGGTGGTTGAACGGTAGGTGGCGCTCTGTTGCCTCTAAGGACAGCCCAAAACACGTTTACATGTATTGTTCTCGACAACTTTTCCAGGATAAAAAAAAAACAATCTCGAATTTTCTCGAAAAGTATTTGGTTTAGAAAATTCGGGCTTGTACCAGTTTGCTGTCCTACTATCCAGCTTTGCATATAATACATATCAAGCCAGCTTTAGCGCGTCGAAATCAACTAATAAAAGGTCTATGAATAAAATGCAATGCCCCAAAAACTGGACATGATTAAAATACATTGAATCCTTTTCTATTTGAGCATTTTTTTTCATTTGAAGCAACAAAATTGCTCAAAATCTTAAGAAGGGTGCCCAACAACTAACCTGTTGAATTTACAGCTCAGTGGATACCATACATGTTGAGAAAAAATAGAAAACGTATGCACTATTTTTTTTTGGGGGGGGGGGGGTTCTCGTTACTGGTTTTCGTTGCTAACGCACGTAAAATACTGAACCCGCGGGTACACTTTCTTAAACCACCTTCAAGATGATTTCGCTGGGTATTTGGTACAAGTCCTAACTCCACTTTGGGCTAGGATTTTCCATTGAAGTCGATGTGTCAGTTTTCGCAGCAATTGTGACATTGAGTCGTCAAAATTGTAAGATACACACGTCACTGTTTCTGCATGATACAGGCTTCGTCAGAACACGCCTTTTACAATTGTCCTATGACCGTCGACAGTCATGTCATGTGGGCAAAAATTAATGTACACGTGAACTAGCTTTCTGCACGCGTTACGTACTCGGCATAACTTCGAAAGGTGCTGGCACTATAATGGCCTATAAAGCGCCCTCAGTGGGCGATTTTATACGTCCGTTTTCTGGTCAAGGATATCGTGCATGGTGGTTGTTGACTATGATTTGACTATGCATACTAAAGTACTGATGATGTCTGCCACATCAAAATGTTGTGAAGAAGATCATACAGAGCATGCTCAAAGAATTAAAAGTATTCAACTCTTGTCCCAGCCATTTTGTACTGATTTATCGTTGTAACTCTTGATGCTTTATTGGGAGCTGAGGAGCTCCTAGCTAGTCCGGGTGTTGGGAAATAATTGTCGATTATGCACACCGTATACACGACTGCGCCTTCTACCGTGAAGTGGAAGATTAATTCATTAAATGCCATACTCGATTCCATGGAAACACTGTGTATCATTTGTTTCACCGGTTGAACAACTGACTTGGCAAACAAAAATAAATGCTAACGAATAACCATGCATCTGATAATTCAGAAAATCTCCCTTTGTATCAATTATGATGGGAAGGGGAAAACCTAAAGGAAAATCCGTAACTGTTCCGGTTGGCAGCCGGCCATGGAAAATTATGAAAAACGGCAGGCGGGATGGGGGTGGGGGAAGGGGAGGGTTGGCAGGGGGTGGGGGTGGGGCGGATGGGGGAGATGGGGAGGCTGGACACTCCGACGCTTGGGTGCTGTTCAAGGTGTATACGTGTATAACCAAGTATAGCTGCATTGCAGGCCGTCGCATTTTCTGTTTTAATTGGGGGGGGGGGGTGTCTCGAACCCGGAGGATAACTCAGTGGCATCACATTGTGCTTAGTTGCGAATTTCCATATACATGAGCAACGCAATGACGCCATCTGAGGCGTTCAGGTGCTGCAATGTTTGCTTCATCACAGATTGACAGT
Organism: Patiria miniata; assembly: GCF_015706575.1. Classification (NCBI taxonomy): domain Eukaryota; kingdom Metazoa; phylum Echinodermata; class Asteroidea; order Valvatida; family Asterinidae; genus Patiria; species Patiria miniata. The sequence continues at coordinate 27,505,766 of NW_024037076.1, read as the reverse complement.
GTGTTTTTGTCTTTAGACATAATCAAAGAAGTTAGAACAGTTAGTAGAGTTTTGAAAAAAAAAATCAGGCCTAATAAATAAGTGATAATGAACATTCATACAAAAATATAACGCGCACACGTCCACATACGATATGTGTACATTGACAATTATAAGATACATTTGCTGAGCCACTCAATATTTGTATACTATTCCACAGACGTAATCAGCTACACGACCGGATCTGTTTTCCAAGGACCAGTAAGATCTTCGTAAGGACAGAAGATGTTGCTTTGCATGGATTAGATAAGGCTGTGATTGTAGTTTGGTGACATCTAACAATGTGGATGCATTGAGATATAACAGACCATGAGCTTGTACACTTTTCTTAATGTGTCATGTAACGTTACATTAAAAGTACATTCTTCTAAAGCATATATCTGCAGAACTGCTGATCCGATTTGGTTGTAACTTGCTTTGCACCTAAACCGGAGTACAGATGAAAATTGAAGTGATGTCATGATGACGTCATATGACACGTGATGAAGGTGAATTTCTCTGAGGCCTATATGTACGGAAACGTTGGTCTGATTTGGTTGTAAATTGGTATGTACCTTAACCGGGATATATTAAAGAAGAAAATTGAAGTGACACCATGATGACATCATCACATGCCATGTGACGTCACATTAAAGGTACATTTTCAAAGACCTATCTACAGAACTATGTGTGTGCAATTTGTTTCTAAAGGTTAAATTTTCAAAGTCCCGCTTATTTTAATGCCTCGTTTCCCTGATGCATCGTTGATGTGGCATTTGAAAAGTGTGCTATCTTCAGAAATACACACATCTGATCACTCTGCAATTAACATGTATGTCCTATCAGTCAATAACATGACATAAACATGCAATAACAAAATGCCGAAACAGCCATGTGTTTGTCTTAAACTAGTTTTTATTGGAAGCCAGTTGTGGTGTATAAGAAGATTGGAGTTACATCAAAGAAATCATTGACTAATGGTTGAGCTGAAATCTTCCAAGATTGGGACCCAAGTAGCAGGCGAAGCCGAAATGGAGACTACGGCGAGTTTTGTAACCGTCGTCAGATTCAAAATAGTACATGACACGGCAAAGCTCGCCCCTAGTACGATCCGAGTGCATGCTCAAAGTCGTCATTGAATTTCAAGTTTTCTCAATGCAAGCAATGAATATTATTTATCAACTCATTTTTTACAATTTGAATAAGCATAGCAGGTAAATAAAACCTATTGTATACCCGGAAATCAGCGGCGTAGCCAGGGTCCTCATCCTAGGGAGCGTGTTGGGGGGGGGGGGGGGCGTTCAAAACCTATACCATAGTTAATGTATAGACAATAACTACCGCTAATCGCTTACCACGGACGTTAAAATAAACAATTAAGCACTAGGGGGGGGAACCTTTTATGGGGAAGGGGCGTGCGCCCCCACCCCCAATCCCCCACCCCCGTATAGCTACGCCGCTGCCAGAAATACCCGGGCGCTATCCGAGATAGAGGACGAAATGCAGTCCGCAGTCCGAACATTTTCGGAAACGGGAGGCATTTCCTCGCAATGAAATCGCGCTTTTCAAAGGAAATCTATACTTTGCGTTGAGAATAATGAAGATGCATCTTCACAGTTTTCACAAGAAAGTATACTCTACTGAGCTGAAATGTCTTCTTAGCCTGAATCAGATTTATTGTATTGTTGTTCCTCGAAACGGCAATTTGCAAGTGGTGTCCATTATATCTTTAATTCGAAAAGCACTACATGCGTATAAAGTGTAACCTTTTTGTCCTGTAAGGTTCAAGAGAATCGGCTGCCATTAAAGGCTTAAAAAGTTACTCATGACTCGCTACGGCTTCCTTTCAATGCGAGGGTAAATGCAAGTGTGCTATTATCAGTCAGTTTACACAGAGAAGTGGTGTGGGCTGATCCTAGCAAAGTGGTTGGCGAATCCGCAAATACAAAGAGACAAATATAAACGTTTGTGTACGGATCACCTTTTATTCAGCGCCCAACAAGGCCTTGACCCAAAAACGCTGATTGCTCGAGAATTTTGCACGTGATCGCACGAAGGGGAGTTTCTTCTTGTTGAAAGAATCACGCGCAGGAACTGATTACATTTATATATCATCCGAGCGAAGGATTTGAGATTGTCCATGCCCCGCTTGACTCGTACGCAACCATGACAGTTTTTGTAGCGAACGACTTGAACGCCAACTGGCCTCTGAAACTTCGCTGTGATTTTATTCTACCAAGAAATACAATGCGATATACTTGCTTTAGTTTAGTCATGTACTGTCTCGTCCGTCCCAACTCATCCTTCAGCAGCTTTCGCTTCTCCGATTCACATCCGTATTTTGTAACTCCGCTGACTCCTTTGTTTGGCCACCTTTCTGTAGATGTTGGTGTGGAACCCATCCCAGCCTTGCATAAGTCTGCAATTCTTATTTTCTGTTTTCCCTTGGCAATGGGTTCCTCGGCTTCTTGTATCGCGTCTATAGCCTCGTAACATTTTTTTTCGCACTTCGGATCATATTATTCTTTCTACGCTTATTTCAACCTGTCTACTGAACTCACATTATATCGAGTTTTGGTCTCGAAAGATATTTTGGATTTGGTGTTGTACATGTCTTTTTATTTCTTTGATGTTCTACTCTTGTCGCTGTTTAAATGTCTCGAAGCTTTCGATAGGGTTTCAAACTTTTGGTAAAAACACAATTCTCAAATGATGCTGCAGTGTTTAGACTGATCGTATGAAGAGCCTTCAGGGGTTGATATAATACTCGATAAGGACCTTTATCGTAAGCTGATTGCTATCGTACTCAGGAGCAGTGTTTCGCAACGGCCTGAAGAGGGAGCAAAAGCAGAATGCACTTTCGTGCAGCGTCTTGCATCAATGAACTAGTAGAGCACCTCGATATACTTGATCTATCCAAGTGAAAACTCTCGCCAACAGCCCGCAATGAGACCATAGAGCAGTACCTTAAAGTAACGACTTGAAATGCCTGCTGGGCGGTCAGCCCTGAAAATGTTGAATTCGTTAAAATCGAAGCTCGCACTTGCCAAATTGGATGCCTCTGGTGTAATGCCCAGCATTTTAATTTGAATGGTAGGTGTTTCGCCTCTTAGATCAATAATGCGCTAGTACGAGGGCAGGGCTTTGCCAACCTCATTCCCAGGGTGCCGAGTAGCACGCTCCCACCAGTACTGGTTCTCCCACCCTTGTATTGCATCATTTGCATATCGAACATTTTTTGATACGTATGCAAATTAGGAATAGTCTGGTGCCTGTCTGTGCTTTACATCAGCGTTTGTTTTTGTATGTGATGTCTGGGGTAAAAACAGAATCAATTCGTCGCGGCGTGAGTTACGAAAACACGTTGTTTTTGTCAAAGTTAAAATGTTTCAATCTTATCCAGCCAATATGCAGTATCACATTTCATATCAATATGAGCAAAATGGAAAGGAAAGGATTATTTTTGAGAAGGTGCGGACGTAATTTACTACAATAAACTTGAAAACACGTAATACACGTTGGAAAAAACAACACCAAGTACATGATATAAATCCATTACCTGTTAACTGCCCTCTCGAATCAGAATACAGCAAGCAAGTTCCCATCCCTGGGCTTGCTATTATCATGTTGTTTGCGCCCATAACGCACAAAAGGACTGAGTTATTGTTCGGGCCGCAAATAATACGAAATGTGGAAAGTAATTATTCCATATAGGCCTAACTAAATGTAGGCATATTTGTTTTATGTATTTTTTCTTGCTTGGCGTCCCATTAAAAAGTGAATAACTTTTGCTTTTAACACTAGAAAAATTGCAATTTAAAAATAAAATGTATTATTTATATTCGGGTGAAACGCATAAATAGCACGGGAAGATATTACAAGCCACTTTGTAAGTGGTTTTGGTTCGGAGCCCTCTTGATATAGAATTCGGGGTTCTTTTTTTCAAATTAAATCACTTGATTGGCACTGTGGTCCATGTTGCCAAAGCGGCTTACATACACATTTTAAAAGATCAGACGAAAGATTACACATTACGCATAATTCTTCCTTGACTGTGTAGCATAGTGTGTTGTTTATAGTCCATGGATAATGGATACTAACAAAGGTAGATGGAGATGCAAGGGACACCGCGCCAAATCAACATTTCTAAATCAACTAACATAACAATGATTTGCAGATGCAATGTGCAAAATTATATAAGTTTTTGGGGATCTGCTCGATAATCCGAAGATTCAATAGTCCGGAGGCTTATTGTTCCGAAGGTTCGATAGTCTGAACACACAAAATTTCCCATACCCGGGGTTCATTAGTCTGAAAATGAATTGATGCGACAGACCGAAGGTTCGTTAGTACGAGGGTTCGATAATCCGAAGGTTCATTTATCCGGAGGTTTGGTAGTCCGAATTTAGAAACAGGTTAATTTATCCAAAGGTTCAATAGTCCGAAAGCGCACAAGGTTTGAAAGTCCGAATTGACATATTAAATGCTGTCAATTCGGACTGTTGAACCTTGATCGTCTGTTCGGACTATCGAACCTTCGGATTATTTAACTTTACTCTTTTTTTCGGACCAATGAACACTTCGGATTACCGAACCTTCGGACTAACGAACCTTCGGATTTCAAACCTTCGGGATATTGAACCTTCGGACCAATGAACCTTCGGACCATCGAACCTTTGGACCATCGAGCGGTACCCAGTATTTTGTCATAATTTCTCTTATTGAATTTTATTGGCAGGGCTTGCTGTTCGTAAAACCAATTACTGTGCAGTATACGCGGTCCAAATCAAATCACAACCAAATTAAATTACGGGTCGATTAACTTAGCAATAATTGTCAACTCAATGAAGTAATCATCGCGAATTCTCAGCGTTTTCACCATTTTCCGAAAAAGGCCTAGAGTAATAATTTAATTTTCTTAAGTGCCTTTTTGAACTTGAGTGTTGAGTGCCATTTGAATTTGATGACACACATTTTTTAAAATGCAGAATGAGTGCGGTATTTGCATAACGAAGAAGAGTCTTTCACTCGACGTTCCATACAATATGCTCTTTCTTCTTAGGAAGAAAGCCTTGCAGAAAATTCAATATAAACATCCTTGAAGACCTGCAGGATTACTACAAATCCCCTGCCATTGTCGTCTCCTATCTGATTTCCCATTTCTCTTTATTTGCTCTCTCTGTGCAGGAATTAAACCTCTGATATTATTTTTATCAAAGTGAGGTGCATTTTAGTTAGGGAGTACAAATTCATATCTTAATAAAGTGATATAACAACGGGAAAAGTGTTCAACTCTCCGACGCACAGTGTGCAAACACCTTTAATTGTGGACCCCCCAATTGTCCCGCTTTTGTTTGTACTATAACTTTTTAGGAAGCCCTCCCATATGTTTTGTACACGATCGTCAATTGTGGACCTTCAGGAATTTTGGACCATGATAATTGTCCTCTATTGTTCAACGTCCCCTATTGAATGCAAAACAAACCCACCAACCCACACATGCTGTGTATGATGTAAATCGAGGACATCATGTTCTTCATTTGTTGGTACATGTACTAAAAACTTTTGTGCAGCAGCTGTCATTGAGTTTGTACGTTTTCCAAACGAGGACTGTCCTTACTTGGGTAGGCCTGCGTGTCCTCATGTGTGTCCATGACTCAAACAATAAACATGTGCAGACACCCATACTGGAATGTGTATCCTTGTGTAGTCATTTCTTTGTTCTCGTGTACAAACATTTTAGAGTTTGAAAATCTAATTTCAAAATGCTCCTATTTTAACCAAAATTAATTTCCCGAGCTGAAATTCGGACTTAATATCCATTACATAAAATACTTCAATTTGCGACAGATCAACACACCTTGGGGAATTCCTAGTTTTTGAGTAAAATCCATATATCTATTTCGTGATAACCTTGTGGAGACGTAAACAATCTTTTGTTCCCTATTATACACGTCTCCATAAGGTAGTGAATTACGAAACACAGGGGATAAAATTAACGATAAAGAAAGAACTCGTCTAAAAAAACCTACATTTGACGTGAGGGATGCATTGATGCATGTTTAATACTTTTCGATTTTCTTTCATGCTGATGAGCATAACAAGTAGACAAGTGATGTCAACCTCCCTCTACCAATATTGGATTCAACTGGAGTGACAGCCCCGTTCTCATGAATAAGAATACTGACTACGCCAGTGTCGTATAGTACATTCAGAATACACACAAACTGATATTTCCCCGATGTCACAAGAAATATCCAAATTCGTCGTGTTTACTTATTTCACTTTAGGCCTTTAGGAAAGTCTGTTCGCGATGTCGTTTCAAACTGTACATGTTTCTTTGTAACAGTTGTACAATATTTATACTAGTTGCTTTACAATCATGCAGTAATCCCATATGCTTTTATTTCATTTCATTGTGCTGTATTGTATTTGTAATGTATTGCATTTGTATTCTGTGTATTCATCTGTAGTGTATGCAGGGCCCCAATGGAAACCAGTTTTAAAGTTTTGGGTAAAGAAATGTAATAAGTAAATACAACTGTTCAAAGAAAACCAAGAAGTCAAGCTAAGAGGTAAGTAGGGGCGGATCTAGCTTTCAGGAAACGGGGACGGGGGTGTTGATATGAAGGGGGTTGAGTGAAGGCACGCCCTGCTATAGGGGAGGGTCCGGGGAGTGTCCCCGGAAAATTTGAAATCTAAGATGCTTCTCCTGTATTCTAAGGGAATTTGAGAATACATTTTGGAACTTTAGCATTCCATTTATTATATTTGACCCAATTTTACTAAACATAACATTAGTCAGCGGCTGAAGGGGGAAGGGTGTTGCAACCCTCATGATCCGCCCATGGGCGTCGCGAGGGGGGAGCAAGGAGGTGCACTTGCCCCCCCGGAAAAAAAAAGGGGGGGGGAGAAAAAAAGAGGCGCGAAGTCATATTGCTGTTAATTTAATGGGCTGGGGGGGGGGGTAATGTCCCTGCCCACCCTCGAAAAATGATAAATCGAGGAAATCGAATAATGTGCTTTGCCTCCCTCTAGAACAAATCCTGGCGATGGATCCGCCACTGGTAAGGGTATGTACAGCTTGCAATTATGGGTTTTTTTTACATTTAATAGATTGACAGTAATACTGATAAAAAAAAAACTACGAAGTTAAGAACCAAAAAATAAAATCAGTTTATTTAATTAAATTTGAACGAGTCAAAATGGTCGTGTAATATGTAAAGAATATATATTGTGTGTCTCCGAAATCTTCCCCAAGATTTTCTTCCTTATTTATGAAGTTGGTATTGTAGTCAACTTTTAAACTCAAGTTAGCGAGTTTCTGTTTCCTCACGATGTTTATGTGATGAATGGTCAGTACCGTTCTTTTGAAAATTAAAAAATATTTTGTGTATCATATAACTATTAACGTGACTACATGCAGGTTTACACAAAGCAGTTTCAACCGGCCTCGCACAACGGTGCTTACATCCTGAACCCAACTGTATTAGATTACCGTGCCTAATCATTCACAACGAGCAGCTGATACACCGTATACGGCGAGTACACTTTGCGTTTTCACCTGGACAGAGAAAAGGCCGTGCCTTGCGCTGCGATTGGTCAAGCGCGTGCTCTACAGATTTGTCGTCACCAGTCTGACGTTCGTCTCGATTTTCGATCCACTGAGGTTTAAACTCGACCTTTCCATTTACCGTTGTCGTCTGTCTTTCGCACAACACGTTCCTCGGATTCGTATCTCATTTGGACGTAGTGTTAAGGGCAAGAACAATCGCCTCAGATAACCACAACAATGATGAAGCGTGTGCAAGTGCATCCCGAGCCCGAAGGACCGTCTCCGTCCTCTCACCCGGAATTGACGGATGAAAAAGTGGACGGCAGGAACCCTCTGGGGAAGCTGTGCCGCACTTTGCGAGCCGACACGGTAAGCGCACAGCAGCGTAAGCAGTTGTGGACCATGGTGGTTATCGCACTCGTCCCAATCACCATCCTGGCCATCCTTTCCACCATCCTCATGGTCAACTCCAGCGCCACTAACACCCAGCTCCAATGGGTGCGGGCTAAGGTCGGCGGTAGTGTGCAGGATGTCGGGCAGGTCGCTCATCGTCTGCAGATCGAAAGAGGCATCTCTTCCCTATTCATCTACTTGGGCGGAGAGGAGCTGTTGAACAAGCTGCGTGGTATATTTAACGAAACCGATCGCACCATCGAGAACATCTCCTGGGTTTATGACAACGATTCCTACTCTATGCCTGGTCATTTCAAAAGTAAGGCCGCCTACAGGGTTAATCTGAACGCCTTTCGAGAGACTGTTGTCTCTCGAAATGCGGCCATAGCAGACGTCATGAACTTCTACTCGGGCGAGATAGAGACAATCATCAATGGGCACCTGCAAGGAATCAAGCAGTCAGCAGGTAAGCTCTGGTCTCAATTGATCTCCTATCAGCTGCTTCTTATGGCCAAGGAGCAAACGGGCAAAGAACGAGCCATCGGAGCGACTTTCTTCTCTCGAGGAGGGTACAGCCTGAGCGAAGACTACCTTTGGTTCATGAACGTAAGTTACATGGGAAGGGGATTGTTAGAGACGTCCTTTCAGTATTGGTCCTCACTTCGCGACGTCTATACAGGTACGGTCAAAGACACTCTGGCTGCTGCAGTCAACAAAATGCGAGATGAAGTATACCTCAACGATCATGAAATGCTGTCACCCTCACTGATCAAGGGTGACATGTGGTTCGACAACATGACCTCCTACATCAACGATTTACTGACACTGCAGACCCACTTGGCCGATGTTATCATCAATGAACTGGAGGCAGACTTGCTAGGGGGCATCTACAACGTGGTGGCCTGCGCCTTTCTGCTCTCCACGGTTCTCATCACGGGCCCGCTGATCATGAGAGGCATCATCCGCCAGACCCAGCAAATCCAACGGGTGGGTGACTCCCTACATCGCAAGACGCTGGAGCTCCGGGAAGAGAAGATGAAGTCGGACTCGCTACTGTATCAGATGCTACCCAAGGTGGTAGCTGAGCAACTCAAGCTGACGGGACAAGCGCCCGCCGAGACCTACGACGAAGTGACGGTGTTCTTTTCAGATGTGGTCAACTTCACTGCCATGTCCGCTATCAGTTCACCAATGCAGGTACCGTTCTTGTTTTACTCATGCATTCAGTGAAAACGCTTTTTCAAGATGAGTAGAAAAGTGATTGAGGATACACTTTAAAACATAGAGGTGTATTAAACAAGGTAATCCAAAAAATGGATTAGTACGTAAAAGTTATGAACTTGAACACTGTCAAAGTGCTGGAAAAGCATAGTTTTCCATTGATATGTTATTTGCATCTCTTCAGTCACGGATGACTGAGCACCATTGATTTAAAAATAAAAAAGGCCCAAACCATTTTTCCCTCCAAGTTTGCCCGATTCAGTGCTGAAATGTGTAAAAAAAACAAAAAAACCCCAAAAAACCCGCGCCGTCGCAATGAATAATGTGTTGAATGCGGAGATACAGCATGTTGAAGGTGAATGAGCATATCTGGAATATCATATTTTATGATCAAATAAATCATTGTCAAAGATTTTGTCTTTATTCATTTTAATAATCATCTATCCGATGGCAAAATGTACTCAAGACATAGCTTGGGCATCAGTCCAACTGCACAAGGATTCGCTTATGCCCATTGGGAGCTACGTTTGCAAGAATTTTGACATGGGATGCTATGTCTTGTCATAGCTACAGCGTAAGTAAAAACAACTTTAATAATGCAAAAAATCCATCTTCTTTTCAAAACCAAGTTGAATTTTTGATATTTTTTTAATTTTGTAAGAATGGCATATTCGTTAGAAACCTTATGTGACAAAATGAAGTTAATTGCATTATCTTTTTTTTTTCACACAAGGTTACTAAACGAATATGTCATTCTTTCAAAGTTGAAAAATTCAAAAATTCAACAGGGCTTTGAAAAAAAAGATGGTTCCTTTGCATTATTGCAGTCTTTTTTACTCACCCTGTATATACTTGCGATGGTAAGCAAATCTTTAGAAAGATCACGAGAAGTCATTGAACAACATTATGATGTAGGCCTACCATTGTATGACCAACATCTGCAACATACCTCCCGTTTCATCGCACTGTCTACAGCTAATTCACTCGCCACTTATTCAGCAAACTTGGATTACCAGGTTTTCCCCCCCCCCTTTTTTTTTGCAAACACTGCTCGGTCATCCGTGACTAGAGAGATGCAAATAAGGTATCAATGGAAAGCTAATGATTCATCCGTAAAAATGAAATCACTTTTAACAATGATCAAGTTTATAATTTTCACATACGAACCAATTATTTTCGTATTACCTTTTCTTCTTTTTAATACACCCTACATAGGTCAAATAATCAGGTAAAGAAACACGACGTTGCGGGGGGGGGGGGGGGGGGTAGGCAATGATACCTCCAGCCATGCCCTGCTTGGAAAGGATAAGTGCACTGGAGTAGATTTCAATGAGCGATCCATTGTTACTTGCGTCATGATAGAAACTATGTTACGATGGATATAACATCGTAACTTATACGAGATGCTTTGGCGACTGAAAGGAACATTCGCGGTCGAGTACATTCACGGGCGGCGGAACCGGGGGCGGGGGGGGGGGGGGCACTTGCCCCCTAGATTTTCCCAGGCCAACAAAAGTGCCCCTCTCGAGGTTATAAATGTGCCCCTCTGAGACAAAAAAAAAAATCAAAACTACCCCTCAAACGCACACGACTATGAAAGCATATGATTGCGCTACAAATAAAATTGTCTCCTCTCTTTTAATGCAAAACTGCCCTTCAAAACACACGTACCCCTCTTAAGATTGTGCACCTTCTCGAGATGGAAAAATACCCTTCAAAAGCACAAATACCCCTCTCGCAATAATAAAATTGTGCCCCTCTTGAGTAGAAAAATTGGCCATCAAAAACAATAGTGCTCCTCTCGCGATAACTTCTTGAGATGGAAAGCTGCCCCTCGAAAGCACAATAATAAGTGCTCCGCTCGCAACATTAAAATTGAGCCCCCTCTCAAGATGGAAAACTGGCCCCTAAAAATAATATATGCTCTTCACGCAAATAAAATGGTCACTGAACTGGCCATCAAAAGCAACAGTGCCCCTCTCGCAATAAATAAAAAACTGGTCTCTCCGAAAGAAAATAAAAGAGCAAGATGGGCAACGTATTCATAATTTGTTTCTCGTCATATAGGTTTATAGCGAAATGAACGGGACCATATCTTTTCATCCACTTTCACACCGATGCAAGGTGCCCCCTTTTCTGAGCAAGTGCCTATTTTTGGTGTTGCCCCCAATTTGAAAAGCGTTCCGCCGCCCCTGAGTACATTGGTCACTTTTATGTCATGTAGTCTATGATTTGACTTTTTAGTTGCTTTTTCCATGATATGGAAATGCGTTTCAAGTGTTACGATAAACCATTTAGACTCAGTGCAATTTGCGATGTGTTGCCATGAAATGTTACGATGTATTCATCGACCCAGGGGATCCAGTTTCTTGAAATACATTTGTAGCAACCATCCAGCTGTCGTCAGTAAGGATGAGTTACGCTACGACGGATCGCAGCGCTTCGTCAAATCGACACTTGGCCCCCTTAGATTTTAGAAATTAAGTGGCTATTTTGAAATAAAATGATCTCAATCGAGATCGTCTTCAGTCAAACACGGTATGACGTCTGCAAAATTTTGAGTGAATTCGAAGCTTTTCTTAAGAGTATCCTTGGACTCTATATGCACCGGGCGATGTTGTATTCACAAAGGCATGACACAATCATCGTACAGTGCCCAAAAGGTACATTTACTATATGATCCGTGAAACACTGGTACTTCGGAAACGTCTTTGTGGCAACGATTTTTCATCATGCCTTACCATCGATCTTATGTTACTATGAGTTTGGTGAAGTCGACATTGAGTAGAATTACAACGCTTCAAATTCACTCACTTTTCACCCAGCGGTAAACAGTTTTGTTTGCTTGCTTGATTTTTTAAAGGAAATCATTTTTTTGGTTACTTAAGCTGCAGTCAGCGTTTGCTGGCGGTAAACAATGTTAACCACAGTTCAGTTAAATTTTAACTCAGCCGGGACTTTGCTAGTGATAGGCTATGTTGAAGATTTGCCTCAGGTTTTTTTTTTTCGTTCCCAATGGAACAAATGCTTTTAGGCGTTCGGAAGAATCTCCGCATAAATGGATTGGATAAAAGCCACCCTTCCATCCACTTCCTCCCCAACAAAAATACACACCAATCATCTATCAAATTTCCGTATATTTTTCAGATTTGAAATCGGACCTTACCGGATTTGTTTTTCCATATTTCTTTTTCTAGTTTCGTTTTTGATTAAATCAAGAATTGTCTCCCTTACTGAACGCGTGACAATGCACCGCCTTCCGGCAACTTGAGTTGAGCAAAATATTCCCATCAATGCCTTCGAAGAGCATTTCTTCAAAGCGCATTTTACTTTTATTATTTTTGAGACAAATTTATTGATTTATTTTATTTTGCTATTTACCAGTCTTTCTTTTATTTATGGATGTATTCTCTAAAGGAATGTGGAATAAATGTCTTCTTGAATTGAATTGAATTGAATTAAAAGAGGGGAGCAACCCTACTGTTCAACCCCTTAGTTCTTTTTAAAAAGGGGCAAAGATCTGGATGTATGCATGTGCGCTTTTTTTATCACACCCGAAAAAACGTTTTGTATACACACATGTTATTATGTTATTCAAACCTCCAAACTGCACGAAAATGATGCAACTTTTTTTTTGATCTCCAAAGTTCTAAGTGCTCTTTTCCCACCTTTTTGTAATGAAAATCCAATATTTGGATACCTTTAGGCGCTGTTGCCGTGACGCCACTTCGGGCGCTCGAACAAAGTCAAATCGATTTGATACAAGTGCGGCGCAAACAAATTTGATTAGGCCCTTGAACGACTGTGGTAAACATCTATGCTTCAAATTTCCGAGGACAGGTACATGTACATGTACATTACAGATATCAACACACAGCTTAAAACACATCCTGTTCGTTAATAAAGCGTATTACGGCATTCGGAATTAAACATTAAGTTAAATATCAGAATAACCTTGAAATTAATGCAAGCTTGATTAGCAGATACATAGCATTGGATAACCAAGACGTCACATAAACTGAAATTGTTTTTTTTGTTGTATTACATATAAGGTCTGATTCAGGACTGTAGCCAATGCAGTCAAACAGACAGGATTTAAGACTAACAAATGCAAGGGACAAGGTCGTTGCCAGACTAAACCGATTTTCATGCAGGTTATCATTCAAGCTTGATAGCACTGCAGATACATACCATTTGATAAACGTCATATCCAAGACGTTGAACAAAATCAAATTGTTGTTTTTATATACATTAAATCTAAAGTCTGGTCACTTCAGGACTGTCGTCAAGGCAGTCAAACAGACAATATTTAGCCTAAGACTAACACAAATGCAAGGGACAAGGTCAGTCGCCAGACTAAACCGATTTTCATGCAGGTTATTGTCTTGAACTGCCAACAGACTACCTGGTTAGAAATAGTTCATTGTGGGAGTTTCGACTGGAAAGAAATTGAGAAATGTTCGACCGTATACCAAACTCGAAAACAAAACAGGTGGCTCTTATCTCTTATCTCTTATTCCTCCCTCCTTCCTCTTTCTTCTGCTGACAGTGTACCCCACTGTACCCCACTCTCGCTGTTTGTTTCTTTTTTCCACAGCCGGTAAGTGCTTCGCCCACCTCCAGAAAAAAACATATCTGCCGACGTTATGGATACACAGCGTGTCCCAATATACCCGCAACATTTTTGCGAGGCTCTAGCGTCGCCGCCGAAATACGCACCGTCATTATTTTTTTTAATAAAATTTTAAAGCTTGGAATCTGAACTTTATCCCTGGTAAGTGGGTTTGATTTTCATAAGGGTTTGGAAATGATTCGTGTTCAAATAAAGGCATGTCAAAAACAAACTCAACCGGTTTCAAGGAAAATCAATCATGCGCATTTTTCCCTAATGAGGAAATGCTTCATCATGTTCATGATGTGACGATCTCATTGCCGTTTACTTTCTGTGTTTGCTAATCTTTTCGATCCATTCGATCCACGTAGACTACACCTTTAATGAATTCACAATACTGCTCTTCGCTTCAAGTTCTATTTTGAAATTCACGTGCAAGTATGTACCTATTCAAAAAGCGCGCTCAAGTTTGATTCTGATGTACCGCATCATCGATTTTCCTTAAAATCGGTTGAGATTGTTTTGGACATGCCTTTTATATTTGAACACCGATCATTTTTAAAACTACTTTAAATATCAAACCAATACCTCGCCAGGGATAAGGTTTGGCGGTACGTGTTTCCGCGCCGACGCTAGAGCCTCGCAAAAAAGTTCGGGTATTTTAGGACGCGCTGTATTTACACCCTACCCCAACGACCCCAACGACAATTTACGTGTATACCCTTGTTTTACCTGCAATATATCGCACATTATACACGTACATGTATAGGGTACATGGGGCAGTAGTATTAGAGAAATAACATTACATGTATCACAACGAAATTAACAGAAAATTGGAATAGGGACTCTAGCTCGTTATCACAGTATAAGGATGAACTATATGAGTCACTACTTAGGTTGCTCCTCTGGATCTTGATCTGGATAAATACCGGGGGTCCGCGCATAAGTCCGACGCCTCATAGGTCCGACGCTTCATAAGTCCGGCAAAATGTCATCCCCCAACCAAATAAAGGCCAACAAGTCCGACGTCCAATAAGTCAGACGCCCCATAAGTCCGATGCCTCATAAGTCCGAGAGGCGTCGGACTTATGAGGCGTCGGAGCTATGAGGCCGAATACTAAAATTGTCCATACGTCCAATACCTCATAAATCCGACACCTCTTAATTCCGAAATTTTGGACTTATGAAGCGTCGGCCTATAAGGCGTCGGACTTATGATGCGGCCACAAATACTGCACGTAAACTCCCATTATGGGATGTGCAAGTTGCAGGTGTGTTGGGCTGGGGACTCATTATAGTACGTTCTGCTTTTGATGTTTAATAGATTCTGCAGACTTTTCTTGAATACGCCAAGCGCGGGAGCCTCCATCACAGACGCTAGAAGGAGGTTCCACTCTGCTGTAGTTCTCGGTATAGGAAGGCATACTTGTGACAGTCCTTGTTTGTTGGCTCTCGTATAAAAGATATTGATCCTGATGTGCGAGTCTGTACACCAATCGTTGTGCTTGGGATATGGAGATGGTCAGAATGTATTGCAGCTCTATGATGTATTGATTCACACAATAACGTGGCGTGCGATCATTCAACGTTCCTCGAGAGTTCTCCAGCCTAGCCTTGATGATTGAAGAGCAATCATGTGTTCGTTCGTTACAAATCTGGCGGGTCTGCGCTGAACTGCCTCTAGTTGGGATGATTTTTTAAGAAATGGTTCCCAGATTCCAGCACATAACTCCAAGCGCGGGAGTACAATATATATAAGCTGCTTCTTTGACTCGTGGAGAACAGGTAGGCATATAGAGATTTATACGGATGAATGTATAAAATCTGATTTCCTTTGTTGCCACTTTCCTGCCACTTTGATGCTGTGTTGTGCCCAAGTCAGTTGACTGTTTCCACCTACACCTAAATAGGTAAGGGATACGACGTTTTCCAGAACGTAACCGTAAAGTGAGCAACTCGTGCTGAGAGGTAATTTTCTTATGCGTTAAGACGTGCACACAGTAGCATTTGGAAGCATTAAACTCCATCTGCCATTTAATTAGTTGCCCAGTTCTGTAATCTGTTTATATACTTCTGAAGATCTAGACTCTCAGCAGTCGATGTCATCTAACAGTAGACAACACAATCATCTGCAAGCATTCTAACCCGAGAAGTCAGAGTTTTGGCGGGTCATTTAAATACAAGATGAACATAGAGGACTCATGACTGTACCTTGGGGAATTACTCCAGACGTAACAGACTGTTGGGTTCGGGTGGTGAGGCAACATTCAATCCATTTCAATAAAGATCTGGATATCCACTTCCTGCAGTTTCCTTAACAGTCGCTGGTGATGGACCTTGTTGAACGCTTTTGAGAAATCCATGAAATGATTAGATCCATCTGGCTATGGAAATTTAAGCATGTCGCGGTGTCATCTACAACATGAACAAGTTTAGTTTCGCACGATTGCTCCTTCCTGAATCCGTGTTGTTCTGGTGATAGGATGTGATGTTCCTCAAGATGTGACATACGTATATGAGAGTGGGTGATGTGTTCAAAGACTCAACAAATTGACGTTTAATGATATTGGACGATAAGTTGCCGGATTTGAAAGGTCGACCTTTTTATAGACAGTGTGATATTCGCTGCTTTCCAGTCGGCTGGGAAGGTTCCGGTATTCAAGGATTTCTGGCACAGTTTCTGGAGAATTGGAGCTATACTATTCGAGTAATCCTTGAGTACTCTTACTGGAATAGGCCTACCGTCTCGACTATGCCACACTAATGTGTATCATTTCTACGGGAGGGGTTGCAGATGATCAGGGTTTGGAACATTGGTGAGATCCTCTTGGGTGAAGCAGAATTGAACTGCTGATTTAGCACTGTTGCTTTCTCCGTTCTGTTACATTCATTGCATCTGATGAAGTAGGTGTAGCTATGTCATAATTTTAGTTTTAGTTAGTCATTAAAGTGCTACCTACTTTATATATACCTAGCAGACTAACACCACTATATACATCTTTCAAAGGGTCACGTTCCTAGGCACAGTATTAATTTTCTTTAAAGCATGGTAGAATGTGCTGATCACAACGCAAAATGTGTACACTTTATATGAAGCTTATCAATTAAAATATCAGTTCCAAGCCAACATGTGGACAAGTGCGGTAACAACGACTTGGCCAGTCCGCTATTAAACAGTTTAGTACACGTTCAGTGGAACTCAGCTGTCCGTTTCAGGTAGTGCGAAAACTGAAACCGCAGTATTCAAAAAACAGCATTTGCGGCACCGCTCTTATCCAGAGACACTAAAAACAAGTGCGCCACTGACGTTGATATGTGTCGTATTCTCGTAACTCTGCATCGCGAATCGCGGATCAGGCATATCATACATTTTCAGTTTCGCGAGGCAAGCACGGATTCGTCTCCAAGATAAAGTTGAAGATATCCAGCATATAGCAAGATTCGTCTTATCAAATTGAACAGCATTCTCTCGGACACAAATCACCCCAACTCTTTCATTAATTGTATAATCGATCTGGTACAGAACATCAACTTCAGTCTCGAAACAAACAAGTTCAAATCTTCGTTTTTACCATGGGCTATTCAGATTTTTAACTCAACCTTCACCAGATAGTTTGATCCCTTCGCTTGCTGCGTTTTTACTTTTAATGCCCTTTTTACTTTTAATGCCATTTAGCTATTTGTTTTTATGACTCACTTAGTCCAAACACCAAACCCACACTCCAACCAGCCCTACCCCTGCCTAACCTAGCCTACCCTACCCTGTTCCAACGTTTCCCTTATCCTATACACCCTCTATCTACCCGACCCTCTCTTCCCACCCTCACCCCACTACCCTCATCCTGCTCCTACCCTACCCTATACCTCGCCCGACCTGTTTCCATCCTGTCCCGTCCTCTTTCCTGAACTTCCACAATCACCTCCTTGACCAAACATCGTCCCCGGGCTTACTTTATTTTCAACCTCGTTTCAAAAAGTATGGGAACTTGCTTCCTGTTTCCTGATTCGATAGGTAATCCAGGTAATGGATTTAGAACGTGTACATGGTATTGTTATTTCCAACGTGTATTACGTTTTTTCACGTTCGTGGTAATTATTATGTCCACACCTTCTTAAAAATAGTCATTTCCTTTCCAATTTGCTCATATTAATATAAAATGTGATACTGCATGTTGGCAGGATAAGATTGTAAAATTTTAACTTTGGTTCCCGTAACTCACGCCACTACGAATTGATTCTGTTTTACCCCAAACACCACATACATGTATATACAACAAGAAACGCTGATTTAAAGCACAGGCAGGCACCAGATTATTCCTCACTTGCAGACGTGTCCACAAATGTTGGATATGCAAATGATCCAATACCAGGGTGAGAGAGCAGGTAGTGGTGGGAGCGTACTGCTCTACACCCTGGGAACGAGGGTGCCCATTGCTCTGAATCGTACCCTAATGCTCCCCTAGGCTTTGTCAAAGTTGTTGCATATTTTTCGATGTAATGTATGTTATACCTACGTTTTAATTGTACTCTGGGAAATCAATTTTCATGTAATTTTTAGCATGACAATAAATAAATCTAATCTAATCTAATCTAAACTCTGCGCGCCCTATAATTGCAATATCACCAAGGTCGGCTGATTTGATTGATCAACTGTTGTAGTTGTGATGCCTTGCCATTACATTCAAGAAACACATACGTGTAACTGTACGTGCGTACACCTGGTGCACGTGCATGTAGGTTAATCACAGAGCTCCGGGCCGAGATCGACTGGCGTGTGCCGTCAGCGTTTGTGTGATAGATTTCGACAGAAGTCAGACTTGAGTGCAGTCTAGAAACTCGCCCACGTATATCACCTGTGCGTGAGTGGGACATCGGCGTTTTCGCATTCGCGTGAAACGCTGAATCGAATAAGCAAAAACTTTACACTCCTCAGTGCTAGTTTTTTTCAAGCTCAAGTCTGGCTAATTGGTAAAACACTAAACCTTTCGTGAAAGCAAAGTTATGTAGATTGTTTGCCTTTTCTAGTTTCCGAAAACAGGTGATCGAGGCGATAGTCCTCGTTCGCTATAAGCACAATGATCCATTAGGCCCCGGGGGAGGGGATGGACAGGAGAGGAGGCGGTCAATCGCAGCCTTGATTGCACGTGCGCAACCAAAAATGCGAAAGAAAAACATCCAACGCGAACGGTTGGAGCTAAAGATATATGAAGAATTATTCTTCGTGAATATCATGTCTATTCACTACGGTTTGCACGGTTTACTTTAAACTCAGCTTTAATGAATGAGTTCCTTGGGTGCTTTTCTTTTCATCATTACCTTTTCCCCCACAACTTTTACATTTTTGTGTTGTTGTCACGATGACAGGAGGTTGTCATGATCGACAGTACATAATCGGGGGTTGATGCTATGGGCCATAACACACAATCCAGTCGGAGGAGGCTCAAGTGGCAGACGTGCTGCTTGGAAACAAATGCCGCAATGTAACTCCCTTTGCGAAAGCTTAGACTTGGTCTCAAGCCAACAGACAACACCAATTTGGTACAATACAGTGTTTTTTAAGTGACAGGACTACTAGGACTATTTGAAGTACATTGTAACTGAAATATACTCGACGGTTGGGCCCATCAATGGTGCGCTATCCCTATATAATGGTGCATAACCATACGATTTGTCGAGGTTGTACTTAACATCAATTGTTTTATGAGTATGCAAGTAGAAGTCAGTCATAATAATATAGAATGACAACTTTCCATTTGAGATAACATAAATCTTTTGTGACGTGGTCTTGAAATATTAAAAAAAGAAGAAGACACAATCATGTCATACTGATCAAGCGGAGGATGCCATCAACATCAGGAATGTAAGTAGGCTCTGAAACTTTTGCAAGATATCAGGGAAAAGAAGTATATCCTGTAATTGAACACTGTGGCCAGGATACACATTTTGACCCGCACGACGAGTTAATTGGTTGATGGCTATCTAAACTGTGACTTATTATGGAGCATCCCGTGCAAAAAATAATAATTCGACACCCAGGTTTTTACGGGGTGCCGACTAATGCGGAAAGTGCTCTGCCTGGCGGACTGTGACCATACCAATGCAACGGCATCGGGGGAAGCAACTACAAGATAAATTGTACATAAAACTTTCTTTTGGTACTTCACAGCTATATTCCAGCAAGCTGCTGGCAACTATCAACGACCATAAATACTGCAAAACTTAAAGACGAGCTCACGTGCACCTATACACACAATTGATAGACAATACATGTACGTACACTGAAAGGACATTCATCCCTAAAGGCATAAATGAACCGTTGGCCACGGGGCAATAAATGTATATGTTAATTGATAAAGCAAAATGGTGGTTGAAACTCCAAACAAAATATATATTTACCAAATGATGACCCTTTACCCGCAGTTTCACCATAAAATATTAAAAGTTCCCAATGGGCTCCGTGCACCGACCAAGAGGGCGCCCTTATACCTTGCAACGACGTCCCATGGGCGGGACATTTCGCTGGTTGACGCGCACCGTTCCTTGTGTGTGACGCACGCACACCAGGGGATTTGTACTATTTACACACAGTGGCCGCGCTTCGCGGCAAATAAATTGGTCGGTCACACCCAACTGTACTCTCTTTGCCGGTGAGGGGGTACTTGTGAACCGAGCGGATAGGCCACTGTACATGGAGTGGTACATAAATGTTGCGTTGCGTCTTTAATGCACAACGCCCCCATAATCATACAACGCCAAAACATTCAACAGTTTGTCGAAGGGCGTCGCCAGACCAATAAGTAGGGGGGGGGGGTCAAAAGACAGACCCTGCATGCTGAAAGGTACCCAGGAATTTTCTTCCTGTCACGGACGCAGAATCCAGCGCTGGATACCATCTTATTAATTATTGAGGGCGCTGTTTCAAGCGGACGATCTTGGACACTATCGGACAAAAAGTGGCGCTAGCCGTTCCGTCTTACCTGCCGACAGACGCGATATTTTGCAAACAAAACGATTTATGTGGTTCGGCCCCTCTCCCTTAGGTGACTGAATAATTTATATCGGACAAGCCCTTATTCTGTAATTTGATTTGGAAGTTAATATGCCGATTGAGGCTCTAAATGCAGACTGAGGGAAACTATTAGGGGGATGTCACAACCCAAACACACCCTCCCCGTTCTCGACGGCCCTGGATATGTCAATTATTGCTCGCAATCCAAACGGCATTTACGACGCGACGCCATTAGGCCAAAAAATACCAGTTGGTCGTCTGGGTTTTTTTCAAAAAGGGGAGTAAGAGGGCCTTCTTACTCTCTATTTATTTTTCCAAGATGGCCGCCGGTAGCTTTTATATTCAAATTGGTCGACAACTTTTCAGTTCAAAATGACTGCCAGGTTTTTTTTATCAAGCATTCTACCAATAATCTTCACATGTTCAATTGTATCTTAACCCAATATGCTTGTTCTTTGTTATTGTATTTTCACTTCAACAAAACTAACAAAGATCACCATTCAGGTATAATGGTCCCAAAGATCGACGATGTCGAATAAATGAACTTGTTTTCATGTTGGGGGACCAAAAAGCTCAATTTCCTTCTCAACAAAATGGGTAAAATGTTTATCAAAAGATTTTGAATTTTCAACGTAAGAGGGGGCAAGTCTTCAAAGGAAACTTCAAAAGAAAGCGTCGACAACTTCCCATTTCTCGATCCGTATGTACGTGCGTGTGAGTCCCTGTAGACACGAACACGCGCGATGGAGTAGATCGTATAAAGTGATTGGTCAGGTTTTGGCGAATGTGAACAGATCGGCCAATGAGAGGATTAGTTTCATACCGCGTCAGACGGTCTGCTATTGGTGGGTTGAAGGTCAAACATCATTGACTTGAGGTCTGGTCCCAGTCGCAAATGTAATTGTACACGCGTGTACATGATGTAGTGGTGCCATACGACAACCGAGGCTCCTTTTGTTATCAAATTTGTACAGAGTGACACACCTTTGATTTAATATCGCATGATGTGTCAATATTGTAAGCGAAAATATGGACATTGGGGATTCAAATTATTAAAAGGATGCGGGCGGGGACGCGTACGATCAACTGGTATTTTTTTTTACTTGGCCTTTATATAGCGCAATGCACTATCAAACATCACTAAAAAATATATAAAGATTGTCCATATAAAATCACTGCAACACCTCGTGGTTATAAGAAAGGAAACCAGTATCGAAAACAATAATAAACCAACCATTTCTTAGGGGTTTCATTACAGGTTTTACTTGCGGCGAGGGAAAAGCACAAACGGCAACGGGCCGCAAAGGTGGGCAAATCACCCACTGTGTATTATTCCGCCAATCGTAAAATACTCTTTGTCTCCGAATTGCGCATCTTAGTTCCAAAAAAAAGTATAACAAATAACATTGAGATAATCCTTAAGAGGATCTCCACAGTGCAATAACCCGGCAATTCACTTCCTATGAGTAATTTAAAGACTGGTACGTACGGCCCGTAGATGAACGACCGCAGCCGATATAACGTTCTGTTTAACACCACGGCGATGCAGACAATGCGATTAGTTTCCGATTCGATGTACTCATAAGGGAGGAAATTGTAATCACTTTGGCTAGTGTAGAGTGAAAATAAGGACCAGTTTTTTGTCTAATCAAGAAATGCTACATGAAGATGATGAAGAAAAGTTGCTATCAGTTAGAAAGATTACTTAAATTTCATTCATTGTATTAACTGCTCGTGAACGAGTAATAAAAACAAATTTCGCAATTTTCTGGCAAGATTTAAATTAATGAGAAAAGAAAGAATGAATAAAATACACATATTAAACTATGTTCAAGCAACCATTACACATATTCTTCGTGATCTTGTCCAGAATAAAAACGTTGTTTATTCGAACAAGTAAACTTACTTTAAATTAACATATTTCATGTCCTGTTGACATGGAAGCCTTCAAAATAAATTGTGAATAATTAATGAAGAAAAATACATATTAATAAAAAAAAATAGCTTGCACATGCACACGCACTAAATCCTCGTGTGACTCTGTTGCCATAGTGACCCTTCACGCATATTCGATGAAGTTATATAGATGGCCAATGAAATGGCACGTTTGGTGATTATGCAGATATCTTCTTTCTCCAGCTTTTCTGTCCACGCGTCCAGCGATATAACCGGCATTTTCGCTGAGAAGGTCCTCATCAACATTGGAACGTGGTTGATATCACACTTGCATCGCTCGCTCTAATAAAATACACCCTTAAATCTCAATCCAGGTGTAAGAGAAAGTCTTACTTTGGTTGTTTAGCTCTGCGGTTATTTTCTCAACACAACATATAGTTCTAGCCATGTTCCAAGCACGAATTTATCCCGTGTCTGCTTCGCCGAGGTGTGCTACTCCGTCCACTGAACTCGAAACCGTCGCGGTGAAACGAAACATTGGATGTCGACTTGGACTATGCATTGGTCTCCAACAAGACACAGTGCTGAAGAAACAACAGCGTCGCCAAGTGTGGATAATGGTGGTGATGACACTTATTCCCATCATAACTCTGGCAATCCTGGCAGTTGTTCTGATGACAAACTCCAGCGTGTACACCGTCCGGCTGCAATGGCTGAGGAACGAGGTCGGTGGAAGCGTGGAGAACGCCGGTCAGTTGATCCACCGCCTGCAGATCGAGAGGGGAATGACCGCCTTCTACCTGTCTTCCGGCAACAGAGAAGAGCTGGACAAACTCCTGGGCATCTACGAGCAGACCGACTCGGCCATCGATAACATCTCCTGGGTAAACGACAATCCCCGTGAGGTGCCTGATTTTTTTGAAAGCAAGGAGCGCTACCGGGCTCATCTTGTCCTATTCCGTGAGAGGTTTGTGTCAACAGGTGGATCCAACACGAGCATCCCCGACATCATGACCTTCTATACCACTGATATAGATGTAATCATCGGTTGGCTCTCGGAGGGGATACAACTGCATGATCCCGCCGGTGGGCTCTGGTCCAAACTCATCTCTTACCAGCTACTGCTTCTAGCCAAAGAGCACACCGGCAAAGAGAGAGCCATCGGAAGCATATTCTACTCGCGCGGGGGTTTCAGCCAAAACGATGACTTCATCTGGTTCATGAATGAGAGTGTCGCGGGGAAGAGGTTCCTGGACATAGCCTTACAATTCTCATCGTTTCTACAACAGGCCTTGAAGGAGGCAATCGACAACAATGTGACAAGTCAAATTGAGAACATGCGATCCGAGATCCATCTCAATAATCACCAGTTGCTGGAACCGTCACTAGCCAAGGGTGACAGGTGGTTCCAAAATATGACCCATTTCATCAACGACCTCCTCCAATTACAGACTAAACTGGGCAACTCGATCATAGAGGAGCTGAACTCCGACATGAAATGGAGCTTGTCGTACGTGGTGGCCTACGCCTTTCTGCTCTTCACTGTTCTCATCACGGGCCCACTGATCATCCGGGGCATCATCCGCCAGACCCATCACATCCAACACGTGGGCGACTCCCTGCATCGCAAGACGCTGGAACTCCGAGAAGAAAAGAGGAAATCGGACTCGCTGCTGCATGAGATGCTACCCAAGGTGGTAGCTGAGCAACTCAAGCTGACGGGCCAAACACCCGCTGAGAGCTACGACGAAGTGACGGTTTTCTTTTCAGATGTGGTCAACTTCACTGCTATGTCGGCTATCAGTTCACCTATGCAGGTACGATCATAATCGATTGGAAATCCCAGCTGTCTGCATTAAACGGCCCGCAAAAAGGTATAAAACAATTTTTTTTTTTAGAATCAGATAGGGCCTAAGCTTTTGAGTGTAGTGATTTCTGCTCATGACACCATTTTCAAAGGTCCTATAAAGAATGGATGAGCGAAAATACTCGATTCAAGAAAGTGAAAAATGTTTTCCTTCATTTAAAAACAGTGAACATTGAAATGCGTTTATTTTAATGAAGCTATTTATTTCAAATAAAATAGCTTTATTCAACACAGACATAGGCATTCAGAATGTTTGGTGTGCTGATCTTTCAAATTCCTCAGTTCAGTTACTGCGGTAACAGAAGGGACTTTTCCCAAAAGAAGTCAATGCCGTTTTAAAATTTCTTCCACTTTCGTAGGTTTTGGACACACCACCTTAATCTAAAAGACGGAAGTTGCATATAATAGACCTACCAATATTTCGAATCCTAAAAATGATTTTGTGAGACAAGCGTTTCACAACATTCTCTATTGTGCCTATGAGCCACCAAACGAAGTGCATATTTTTAACTTCAAGATTGACATCGTACTTATCCGACAATGGCTTTTTGCTGACCGTCATTGTTTACTATAGTAAGCCTATTCTTCACAAACCCAAATGCATTTTGAAGCGTCGTAAATAAATCATCGTTATTTATACACAAAAATGTTCTTGCGTAAAGGAGTACCATTTTGCCGCATGGATGTCGACTTGTTCGTCGGCAAAAGAAGTCCTCGCTTCCGTAACCTCTGAAAGGCGCATTGTGACTCATCCTGTTACGTCAATCCAAGTTACGAATCCAAACATTTCCATGACACAAAACCAAAACCCAGTGTCAACAAATATAACAAAGCATATGGGAGTTTTGCATAATAGAAATATCTCGAGTACAGTGTGCTGCGTAAGGATTGTCCAAGAAGTCGCCTATGTTGATTTTGCTGAATATACGAACGTAATTATCCCTGCTGAGGTTGAAGAAGGATGCCGATTCATGTTAATTAAATTGTTGGACTGAACTACAGGCTTGATTTGCTCACCCCACAGTATCAGCCATGAAATGTCGGATCCAATCATGTAAATGACAGTTCGATAATAGTGGGCGGTATGTGGTTTTGAGTTTCATCATGCCTTTGTGTTGAACGTCTGTGAGTCCCGTAAATTGAAAGTAAAGTAGTTTTTATAAAATTAATGCCCCCCCCCCGGTTTACCCCTGAAAACGAGAAATCACTATGGAGCTCCGTTTTCCGTGATGTATTCACATTTATGCCTACACATGAAAGGGGCAACTTTACTCGGATACTAGGAAAATGCGGGAGCGCCCTCTGCTGTTCCTGCACAGAGCCGATAGAAAGTCCTCTTAAATTGACTGGTGAATAATAAATAATTGACTTCGTTCAACAATTTAACCGCAAACCTTTCTTGTCAAACCTCTTTAATGAACGACGTAGAATAACGGGTTAAAGTAAACCTTTTTTAAACAGTATTTAAAGATGGTATTTTGTTAAAAATTGATGACGGTACCGGTAAAGAATTAGTCGTTGTTAACGTAGATGCCGAAATAATAACGACGTGACCTCTTCAATCCATTATTTACTGTCTTATAGTGTCCCCCAATAATTAAGTTTCTGGATATCCTGTGCCCTCTTCTCTTGCATTTATTCATTTTTTTGGCAGAACTGCCTGACGCTGTACATGAATATTATATGAAACCTAAAACAGGCCAAAGGTTTTTAAATTAGTTTTTAATTTATTGATATGTTTATATGATCCTCTAACGATGTTCGGAGCAATAGGAACACCCAAGAAAGAGAGCAGAGTGTCGAAAACAAATTAATGTCGTTTAGTATGGAAATGTCACGGACGACTGTGGGGTATAGTGTAATGTGTACCAAGACATAACAATAGGTCCGCTCAAATAATTTGATAAGTGGTTTCAAGGCAAAAATACCATTAAAATGTGGGCTGCATGAAAAAGCCTATACAATATGTTTAAGCGGTCAAAATGAAATGTCACGTAGACGTGTATCACAAAATAAGGAGTACTGATTCGGTGCAAACTCCTACTGGGACTCACGAAATAGCAGACGAAATCAGCCCCACGCTTACACTTTTAAATGGTATAACGGAATTAGAAAAAAAAAATGATATCCATTTTAACCAAACCTTATGTGTGTGATATAATTCCAATTTTGCTGCCGAGTTCATATTTCAAGTTATAATTCCACGTCTCGTTTGAATTCACCAACCGTCTATATTAGGTTACGCGAAATCATCTGCTAATATATAAACACAATGCAACGTGGTTTCCACGGTATGAATTTGGAGCCGGATCGGATATCCCCGTGTTTTGTTCCCTAAAAAATTGGTGTTTGCTGGGTTTTCGCCCATCCCGTGATCAGTTATTCATGCCTTATTGAATAGTTTAATGAATTTGTGTTGTATATTACGGCTTTATTTCTGTAATATTTCTGAAGTACTTGTATCTGTAAATATTAATGGTCGTCGTATGTTTCACCAATGCACCTCCTTATGAGGTGAACTTTACTTGACATTATTCAATCATTTGTAATGTACGCAGGGCCCCAATGGAAACCAGTTTTTAAACTGTTTGGGTATACCCTGGGTAATAATAATAGTAATAATAATAATGTAATAATGCATAATGCGCCTTTTGCGTACTAATGATCAAAAGCGCATTAAAGTGCCTACATTGAAAGTAGACAGAAGAGCATTACGTTGTCGACGAGTATTAAATGGAATAAAGAAATAAATAAAAACCGCAAGGCCAGAAATTGCGACAAGCAAATGTAAGACATAGGGTACATGAAAGGCAAAATGCATGTCCAACATGAAACAATCACGGTAAATTTCTATAGCATGATGACTCGCACATGAAACTTCACAACCTATTACAGAATTAATCACCTCAAAATAACGCATTTTAACAGTGAAGTATGGACTAAAAAGCTAAGCCAGCAGGAGCAGGAGTAATGTCCACGGCAATATATTCTGTGGCAAGTCCTGCTTGTTTATAGTTAGATAAGAAAGTAAGTTTGGAAACAAATAATATTCTTCAATACTCACAAAACCGAGCGTAGATCTCGATTTAGCACGAAGCACTTTCCAAGTCGGCAAATCAAAATTTCAGAAGATACGCAATCCTCTTTGATTGAAATTAAACAAGAATTTACCGTTAACTGATGTATAAGACTGTGATAATTTCCAACAATTATCCTCGTTATATTTAATTATCAGTTACATATTAATTACGGAAAAGGGTACCTTATAGGGAGACACTCCCATAAGGTTATGCACAACAGTTTGTTCAACTCTAATGAGCCCCCAGCTAACCCCAATTCCCTTATCCTACGCCCACGAATATTGATATATTTATGTTTTGAACCACGAGCTGTAACCCTAGCCTATTTTGCGACAAATCTGGCCTCTAAATTGGTGTTGTGACAGTATGTCTCCCTTATGTCCGATGTCCCCTATTCAACCTTGGCGTTCTCGGATTGTACTTTATTATCATCCTCGTTCTTAATACATGTAGTAGACTATGGGATGAATAATATATCGTGTGGGAATGGCATACAATTCGTCACGCACTCTTCTGCATATCGTGTTATACAGGGAGAAATTTGGTTGTCAATGTACTGGCGTGTACATTGAGTGGCAGCCAGAAAAATGGACAGATGACAGATAAGGAATTTCAAAGAGTCTTGTAGACAGCCCTTGCATGTGGCATCATTCTTTTGCACGGTTTTCTGAAGACAATATTCACGAAGCCTGATGGCTGACTCAACCATTGATGGAAATTTAAAAAAAAAAATCCAGTCGGGAAGAAGTGTAAGAAGAATTCGTACAGTAATCAGTGGGTCGACCGGGTCTTCGGTATCTACGGTATATCTAGGTATTGTGCAAACCCGCTCACCCCTAATACGAATCAAATCAAACATGAAATAGCCGTCTAAATCAGATAAAAACAGTTCGAGTCACGACACTACGTGACAAAACTTCACACGGCATAAAACAAATCAAAAGCCACGTCTAAAATAATAGATTCCTTCATGAAAGAAATTCGTGGTCGGTTTAATAAAATGCCAAGTTCCTTTTGAGAAAGTGTTTTGTAATTATATTGACTACCACACTGGAGCGTCAGGTAACTGATGGGAACAAATCTAACAGGAAGTTTTCATGCTAAAATCCAAGTTGAATTTCATCTCTGTTCATTTGGCACATTAGGCCTCCCATAAGGGAATAAACAACATTTGCAAACATCAAAAACAAAACTACCAGATTATTATGAAATACCTTACTGGACTGTTAGTGAATGACATTCTAAATAATCCTGTAAAATCGTGGCACCTGGTGTGCTGTCATTTCCAAAAACGTGGTATTTTTGTATCATTTTCCAACGCTGGTCGACCGACCAGCGTTGGAAAAAAAATGGCCAGCTAGACTGGTTCCCTGACTTTACGATTACCGTTTCATCTTAAGTGTGTCAGGGAACTAGACTACAGGAACATGATTGTTTTTCTTGGTTTTCCTAGCATTTACGAACACAAAACCTCAAACAAGTCAGTGTAACAATATTTGCTTTAAAATACTAACCCCCCAAATCCATGATTCTCAAAATTACAGAAAAAGGTACATGTGGACATCAATGGGCTATGAAATATTTTACTCGCAAAATAATAAAAACTTCAATAGTATTGCAATTATCGCGTGGAAGGATTTCAGGTGCAAAATGCTGGTCCCATAAAACGTCCGTGTGCAAATCTATAGATACACAGTTAATTTTGTTTTCGGAAATGTTGCTTCAAAAACAAGTATACTTTCACTTTTGTTGGACCAGAACTCTTACATGCAGTGCATTGTTAGTTACGGCCTAGGGTCCATGAAGTGATTTTTTTTCTAAGGAACATATTTAATGCAACTTTCTACTCCTCTTAAATGTATTGAAACTATGTGACATTCCTTTTTGGTTAATTTTACATGATTTTTAATTTTTCGGCCATGCTTTTCCGGACAACTGAGGGCACTATTGCAGTGATGTCATTTCAGGAAGTCACTGTAAGTCACTGTAGGGATTTTCTGTTCGAATTGCGAACCAAAAAAGTCGCTGCTTGAAAATATTCATGAGAAAAGTTTGTTCATTTGCTTATTGCCGTATACTAGCACAACAACAAATCGCCAAAGAAAATAAATATACGACAGCGAACTGTCCAAAATTCTGGCAAATGCTGGTGCTAAAATGGCTGTCAGATTGAGGTTTCTGCCTGAAATGACATCATACTTTTGCTCATGATTATGGAAACTAGCACTAGCATAAAAACCAAAAAAAGGCACCAAATTACCCTTGAAAATGGCAAAACGTAAATTTAAAATAGGGTTAAAACTAATGGGACACAAAGGTGCGTTTCCAAGGATCACGTTAAAAAAAAATTCATTGCATGGCCCTTTAATGCGATGTCAGTCTGAATATGACACTTTTTTGTAATTTTTGGGGTTTTTTTTCTGCAGAAAAAGATCCGCATCAAAAAGTGTGTTCCCTTGCACATAATATGCAAGAGCTGTTGAGTGTTGGTATAGTGTCCTATTTTTGTGAACGAGTCATGAATACCCTTAAATCTTTATCCGTCGCAGTGTGGATAGACGGAATTAACTCAGTACTTAAAATTTTTCGGGTCGCACTGGGAGAGCATCAACAAAAAGTTCATTAACGATATTTGCAAATGCATTTCTGTGTGTGAGGTTCTGCACGTACACAATGAAGGACCCGCGAATAAGTATGTCGCCCGTTAGGTTAAAAAGTGGCACTAAGTTCTTCATACAACTTATGCACGAGTCGGCCATATTGAATTGAAAGTGAGGTAAAATCGTAATTTTTGGAACTTGCGAAGAGAAATGATAGCAGGTCAGTTACTAATTAATTCCAGTCTGCTTCAATGAATAATTAAAGATTTGTGACTGAACTTTCCCTAATATTTAAAGCCAGATTAAAAAAAATGACAATAAAATAAGGCTGCATTATGCCTTCATATTATAGTCTGGCGCCATCCCATTCAACAATTAACAATTAATGAAATGCATTCAGGGAACTCGACCAAAATAGGCAACTCGAGCATAAGACCCATACCTTTTAAAGCTACCACTGATGCCGGTAGACTGGCTATTCAACGGAGGCCAATCGCTATCTCCGTATATCCTGTCAAAGAGAAGTCTCTGAAAGCATGTCACGACGCAGAAGGCTTTATCCCCCTTCCCATTATTTCTACTCTATGTAGATAGGCATTTTTGCGGTGACTTATTTCTCGACCTTTCCGGTGCTTCTTTGATTTGCAAGAAGGTATTAGCAGAAGGGCAAGGTCGCTTAAGTTTTCATATATGTGGACTACACAATAATGACACATTCGTTAGTTGCATGTGTGATGTATGTCAAGTACGATAAAATCACCAGAGGATAGAAACTTGCTGTCAAGTCACGTAGCACGAATTTGCTCTTCAGCTGAAAGAGCGTCGGCCCTGATTTACGTTCACTTATTAAATTTCGACACTTGTCCCAGTCAGTTGCACTCAACCTTAATAGCTGAATTTTCGTTCCAGCCGTGTCGGGAACAGGGTACAACAACGGAGGAATATCGAGCTAAACGGAAGATTGAGGATTTTTGGAAGGGGAATGCACCAGTTGATGCTTCCGCCCTATATACCTTTATCATGCTGCCACCATTTCAGTCATGTTTCCTGTATCCAATAACAGTACCAGGCTATTTTTCCGTCCAGCCTCGCTATGGTTACGTTGATTTGATCGAATGGGAAAAATCAAGATGGCCGCGCATCATGATAATGGTCTATTAGTTCAAGGAGTCCGACTCCGTTCTAATACGCCGTTTTTTAAGTTTGGTTCCCGGTCCCTCCATTGTCCTTCGGATCTTGGAAGCTGCGGGCCACCTAATTCGTGTTCATGCATGAGTCAAGTGATTTTGCCATGCAATTTCTGGAAGTAGTGTTTTGAGTTAAAAAAAAAAATTACTAAAAGGTTTTGACCCCAGTGGTCAATGATGACCTTTGATGCCAGTTTGGTCATGTGACATGTTGGGCCGGGCGACTGATACTTTTGACAAAGTTTGGTTGAAATCGGTCAAAACGTGCAGGACCAACAGACAATTTCAACATTTGTTACTTAACTAAATAACTATTGGACTTTTAACGGAGAGACATGATGATTCGTTGGGCTGCTATCCCGTAGCTAAAAGTTGCCCTACGCTCAGTATAAAACAGATGAAAAGCTTATATATATATAACAAAGACAAACAAACTAACAAACAAACAAACAATAGTTTTGGTTTCAGACGGACTGTGGAGTTAAGGCAGAGCTTTCAAAACGTTCATCCCGATCTTGTCGGCAAGGAGAAGTCCACTTAATTATGTTGTTTTTACGGATTAAGATGAGTCAATAGTCAATACTGCCACCATGGAAGAGCAAACAGTTTCGAAGTAGGTATATATTTCTAAGTTCCACGCCAACGCAGAGAGTTAAATGTCACCCTCGCAGCTACCACAATAAAAGCCCATCCGTTGAATAGTTGACCGTGACATTTTACAAACAGGGAAATATCTTGAACAGGACATCTTGACTGTAATCGGTCTTATAATTTGTACACACAAATTGACTGCCGTTACAGCTCCACGCATTTTTGAGGGGAATTGATCCCGGAGATGAGACTAGTTTTAGAACCATCTATAGGCTTTTATCAGGTTGAAAAGTTCTACCTCACGTAAGACAAGACGACCTTTTTGAATGGAATAGTTTTCTGTTTTGTTGCGTTAATGAAACAATATCACGAAACCTCACGCGTCCGAGCTCTTACGTTGCAGTTATTAGGACTTCCTTTATAAAAAGGTCCTACTTGACGTTTGTCAGAAGAAAATGAATAACCAAAAGATAGCATATTGCCCTGTGTCGTTGTTTAAGTGAAACAAAAACAGGATTTCGCACGCGTCCGTGCTCTTTGGTAGCAGTTTGCCTTGAGAAACTTGCTCAACAATGGTATACTTGGTATTTAGTATCGAGGTTTCATAAACAACACACAAATCCCCATAAAACGAGCAATACAATGATGCTCAGTCTATATATACACGTCTTTTATTGTGGAATCGCGTTAAAACACAGTTGGTCATTGTGAAATGAATGAAAGGATCAAAACAGACAAAATGTAAGAACAAGAAGAAGCAAGGGTATAAGGATTACATGAACGGATGAAACGAGAAAACAAGCCATGCAATGCCACATCGAATAAGCCTATACATCACGAAGGGAGCATCGCTGGACACAATGACATTATGTGGCATGTTTTTCTAGTTTTTTTTCTAACGAGTAATTTTTCCACACAAAACGAATTTGGGTGCGTCTAAAAGCGACGCCCTTGCGTAATGGTTTTGCTGTAAAGGAAGCTACGTGCTAACACTGTCATTTCCTTTGGGGGGGGGGGTGGCAAAGTCGGCAGGAGGGACAAGTACCCCCCCCCCCCCTCCGTTTTGATACGCCAACGCATTGGCGGTGTAGCATGAATTTAGGTTTAATGAAATACGGACTCATTGGTAATACTGCGCATGCTCATGCATAGATAATTAGGAGAGGGACCGGTCACATGAAAGGGTATAACCAATAAAAGGGAAAAAGAGTCCAATTTTCATACGAGTCCGATTTTCATATGACAGCGGATCCAGAGAGGGGGAGGGGCCAAAGGGCTCCCCCCTTCAAACGATTTTTTATTAATCGGAGGCGTAAAGACGCCCTTTTTGTCTTAAATTTTTAGGAAATAGATTAAAACGTTGCATGTCTCCCTCGCAAGCCATTATAGCTACATATACCTTTTAGTTTTAATATTATCAATGTGGAAATAGTACACGATATTATAAAAACCCCTTCCTTTTTTGAACAAAAAAAATGCTCGAGCTCTCTCGCCCCTTCTCCCGAAAATTTGGTTTTTGATCAGCCCTTGCGCCGCTGCAGAAATGACATTAATTGAATAACAACACGATCGACCGAAAACGATAAGTCGCCGGATGATGACACAGCTGCATAAAAATGGTATACGACAGCAAGGGCGAACAAACACAACAGGATGCGCTCACCTAAATGTTAAAACAACATAATCGGATCAAAACATACAAGAAAAACACCGCCCAATGATAAACAAAATTTGTATGACACATATCGGCAGGACGCAATGTAAAACAGCTGAGTTCGGAGTGACTAAAAATAAACATCACCAAGGCCTTTTTTTGCGTTCCATACAAAGTCATATAAGCCCTTTTAGATGAGTGACAATTAAATGAGCTGTATTTCCAATTTCTTGTTGTCCAGGTAATAGTGATGCTGAACACTTTGTACCAATCTTTGGACGCCCTCATCGACCGTTATGATGTCTACAAGGTGGAGACAATTGGGGACGCATACATGGTTGTTTCAGGTAGACTTATAGCCGTTTGTCTAATTTGAAAGATCTACTATTAAGCGAAGTTTTAAAAGCTTTTGACATTATTTTGAACCCCAATCAACAGCCACTGCATCTATTCTTAACATATTTGGCGCAAACTACTGTTTTATAGACGTTTTTATACCGAGGAGCATTTAAGGCCTCATGTTTTGAAGCCGTTTCGTGAACAGCGTGATGTCGTCATCATTCATTAACATGTAATGAATAATGCATTTCAGATACGCGACGTCACTGGTTGTAGTTATTGGCAAAGGTTGATATTTCGTAAACGTAGGCAATTGGGAATTTTCATGGCTTAGGAATATTTTGCAAACCAAAGTTTGGTATGAAGGACAACATTATCAGGTTACATGGTTGGTTAATTATTGTTTAAGGTTTTTTTTCCAAATTTTGTTTCAGTATATAGCTATAAAATCCAAACAACAAACACATTGACAATAATTATTATGGTCATTCCCGTTTCCCTGCGCTATTTTGGTAAATGAGAATGACTAAAACTGACCATCTTTGTTGTATCATTCCAAAACATGTTTTGATCGTACGGCGAAAGGCATGCTCACTTGATTTAACTCTCTTGAGCTAAATTTATTAATTGCACCTCCCCCCCCCCCCCAAAAAAATAAAATCCTCCAAAAGTCAAAACCTGTTAACTCAAAAACTCTTCAAACTCAAAGTAAAACCTTATTCCCGTCACTTGTTGGTGAATAGAAAATCCATTGGATAACTCAAAACTCTGCTTAACTCAAAATTTGAAGCACTTCCCCTAAGGTGTGACTTATCGAGATTCTACTGTGTTCATACAATTGCTTCATATATGTATATACATACCAAGACAAAGCGTTTGAACAGATGCTCAGTGCAAGAAAATGTCTCTGGAAGACTGTTTGAAATTGACAGGAAATTGAAAGAAAAATCCACGGAAATGAAATGGCTACACGATATTATAAAGATGCGGCAGGTGCGGTTGAAGAGCCAATATTTTGGGGGCTAGCAGATCGGATCCAGAATTTTTTTCAGGTAGGCGTGCTGATATGTATATCGGTTATTTTCTCCGGACACTTAGACCTCCGAAAATCAATAGGTGGGGGAGGGGGGGGGGTGGTCGTGCCAATTTTTTAATGGGGACCGCTGATAAAATCCTACAATCAGGCACACTATATTAACTAAAAGTGTACAAATGTACCCTTCTCGTGACTATTTATTTAGGGGAGACCGTTCGGATGTACGTCACATTCTTATATTTTGCTAGTGCAATTCTTTTACCAACTTGATTCAGTGAAAGAAGAAATTGATATATAATACAAACGTTACCGATTTTGACAGCAATTTAGGCATGGATTTTGAGGTTTATATTGTACAGGGGATGAACACTGACAAAGAAATGGTCACAGCTCACTTATAATGATTAGCTGGTGACAGGACTTCGAGGACTCTGAAGACTATTTTTTTTTTTACATCCTTTTGGCTTATCGTCATTTTCTTGTACCCCACCAGGGGCTCCAAATCGCAATGGCAGGCGCCATGCACCAGAAATGGCCAAGCTAGCTCTGGCCATCTACCGAGAGATGGCTACTCTACACATCCCCCATCTGCCGGACCACACATTCCAGCTCCGCATCGGCATTCACACGGGTAAGGAAAAGAAACACCGAAGTTCACAAAGTTTTTCGGGGTTTGACCCATCAAAATGCTCATCATTCGTTGACGAATTGTCG
Organism: Patiria miniata; assembly: GCF_015706575.1. Taxonomy (NCBI): domain Eukaryota; kingdom Metazoa; phylum Echinodermata; class Asteroidea; order Valvatida; family Asterinidae; genus Patiria; species Patiria miniata. Next base: position 27,469,994 of record NW_024037076.1, on the reverse strand, counting down.
ATTAATGATGACCATTTTGGCACTGTGTTATCAACCTTAAGACCCAAGGGGAGCTCCACATCAAGAATTCCGGATCTCAACTCAACACGTTTTCCGAAACCGTGAAACTATTGGTAACAATTTAACTTATTTAAGTTGGTATAACTATTCTGCGGACCTGAAACTATAATATAGAAACTATACTTTACACATGTCATTCAGTATGACCTTGTATATGTGGCGTGTAGATAGAGTATAGACCTTAATCATGCTGCCACCATTTCAGTCGTGTTCCCTGTATCAAATAACAGTGCTGAATGATAATTTGTTTGTGCAAAAAGGAACCAGACTATTTTCCCTTCCAGCCTCGCTTTGGTTAGGTTGATTTGAATGGGAAAAAAATCAAGATGGCCGCAACATGAAACTGATCTATAATAAAATGACAATGTGTATGTAAATACTGAATAGCGAATCATCCCAAACGGAGTCTGACGGTGTCGAACGAAACATAGCAATTAGGGGGGCCTAGTTGTTTCATTGAGTACGTCCAATGTTTATATTTCTTTTGATATTTTTTAAGTCACTCGATTGTAAATGGACTAATTTCCAGTCTTCAGAAACTCATCGCGATGTGAATGATATAGACGGTGTTAATTTTTGGCGAACGAAATGTGTATTTCCTTTTCAGGTCCGTGTGCCGCGGGCGTAGCTGGCTCAACAAGACCGCGTTATTGCCTGTTTGGAGATACAATCAATACGGCGTCTCGAATGGAGTCTACTGGAGAACGTTTGTACTGTTTTTAAAACTTGCATTAATAGTTTAGGACTAAGGCTCCGTTAGTAACTTGTAATATCGATCCGCAAATTTCGAGTTAATCTATGTTTTTTCACATTCTCTGTCACTAAAAAAAGGAAATATCTCCCGTTCATTCTATTAGGAGAAATAGCTTCACGAAGCTGTCAGATTCTAATACGTTTTCTTTTGTAAGCGATAAGGGAAGGGCCTTGGTCGGGTACGAGCCAATAATTGAGAATTGTAGGCTCTAATAATAATATGTTGAGTCAGCTCACAACTCAGGTAATATGGCTATTTTTACAGAGTAAGCTTTTCCGGTCATTAGAAGCCGTGTAGGCCTAAAAGGTTATACGTTTGAACGTTTTTGAATGGGTTGGACGTAATTTTTCGCACTAAATTGAATTATTAACAGCAATGTCTTTCCAACTCTAACGAACTCCCACGGATCCTTAGTCCTGATTCAGCGGTTGTCTACTTCATCACCTTCAAGATTGTGACGGATGTATGTTTTATTTACTTTTCTACAGCTGGACGAATTCATATCAGTCAGGCCACACGGGAGGCCTTACTCCGTGTGAACAACGACGAAGGTGAAGATGAGGAGTTTTACGTTACACTGCGCGGTACATTAGACATCAAGGTTAGTCCATAAGACCATATGGCAGTATTGTTGTCATGAGTACTCAGGAAATCGGGTCAATTATAGGGTTGTATCACTAAAAAACTGTATTTGGATTGGATTTTAATCATTTCATCACCTGTTTTGTGCCCGGAGTTGGTAAGAATCAATATCTACACAATAGGTGATGGAAAAGTTGTGCGAACCATTTGTAAAAAAAAATAAGTTGTATTGGTGATCACCTCTGATGCCCCGTTTCAGAAAAGTTATTAATTCGTTTCAACATTCCTACAATTTTCCTTTTGCCCTTTTTAATAATTATGTCAGTGGTAATGTTAAATACCGTCGCTCGAGTGGGACAAGATTATGGTCTCATAAATGATACCAAGAACTTGTCACAGCAGTTGGTCGTACCATACTCTGGCATCAGTCCGTTACCAAAAAAGTAGCTTAATTTTTTTTAATTTTTTTTTTTATATTTGTTTGTTTTATTGAGAGGAATAAATGAGTAAGCTTGGCCGGTTTTAAACACCACGTTTAAGACCGGTTTTGTGTCTAAACGCTAATAATGGCATGAGCCGAAGGCGAGCCTCATTAGGCTAGCAGCGTCCCGTTCATAAATACCGTTTAGGTCCAAAAATCAAAACTTTTCGGTCCAAGACTCAAAACAAGCCAAATTTATATATTCCCAACGAATTTGTTAACAGTTTTACTTCATGTTTTTTTTTAAACACCCCTCTAGCTTTGTTTGGTATGTCCCTCTCCCGAGTATCCGGTTAGTTTGACGTCATGTCAATTCAACCATCAGTGGTCAGTGGTGCCTGCGCGTGTATGACTTTTTTTACTAACGAACCGAATAGTTGAGTAAACAACTCATTATATGAAGAATGGCGCACGCGTCGCGCGTACTGCGCGATGTGGCGCAAAACGCAGCTGTGCCGGTGTTGTGTGAATTTAGGACTATGAATACCGAATCACTGGTAGTATTGCGCATGCACTCACTGGTAGTATTGTGCATGCAATATAAGGGCGGGACCAGATTTCATAGGAGTCCACATTTCATGCGACACTGGAAAAGTGTTTTAAGACCAGCCTGCCGGTGTTTTAGCCACGTGACGGGCTCGCGACCAATGGGAAAGGGTAAACTCTCTAAGGTATTTATGATTGTTTTTGTGTGTGTGGTATTTTCAGGGGAAAGGTGCGATGACAACATACTGGTTATTAGAGAGGCCTGCCGTGGAAAACCAACAACCGACGTAGTGAGCACCGCACGGAAATAGACATATCAGGCAAAGAATATTTTATATTAAAAGGTGTGCATTGTCAGATGATAAACTATCATTCCGTAACCTATTACACGAAGAAAAAAAAAAAGGAGTCTAACTCAAGGATTGTGGGGTTATGTTATTCGTAAACTAGCAGTGCGTTCGATTACTTCCCCCGCGCTTACTCGTGCAAGCGCGACAGCGTTCGATTTACCTCTCACGTGACTTCTCGCGCTTACTCGAGCCTGGCCCAAGTGACCGACTCGCCGAGCCGGTTACTTGGGAAAGTATCCTATAAGGCCATGCAACGTCCGGCGGGCGCCTCAGGCCGTGTCCGAAACGGGCTTCCACGGAGCATACAAACGCTATGTAGCTCTATGCACGGAGCTACGGCTACGAATTATTGTCAGCGCGTCCCCTGGAAAAGCAAAAAAAAAAAAAAAAAAGAAGAAGAAGAAGAAAAAAGAGAAGACGCGAGAAGTCATATTGGTGCAAATTTAAGAGAAAGTCATATTGGTACAATCTAATGGGTGGGGGCCCCAACTCCATGTGGGGGCCCCGCCCATCCTGTCCCTACCCTCCTCTAAAACTGATAAATCGAGAATATGTTGACTGGATTTTTTTTTGGAAAGTATGTTTTGCCCCCCTCTAGAAAAAATCCTGGCGACGCCTATGTTTCCAGCTCTTGCATAAAACTTTACTTGAAACCGTTCGTTTATTTAGCTCCACTGTGCATGCCTGTCATTACGCGAGGAGCCAGGCGCGAGTAAGCTGGGGGAAGTTATCGAACGCACTCTAGCTGATCTGTTGAGACGGGGGAAAACTGCTGACGCAAATGAATAATTTGCGAGTGACGCAAGCCCTAAGATCTAAGGAGTGTTGATTGTTGCTCAGATTCACCCTTTTTTTGTAATAAAATAAAGATGGTAACAATTCCTTATGATCTGACTGTGACTGTAGTTGGTTTACCAATACTACGTTGTTGCACTGATGCAGAGAACTCGACATAAAACAAAATTACATCATCCTCGAACGTCCCAGTGTTAGTTAAGATTATACTTACTTTGTAATCACGTCCATGCACTGGGAAATGTCGCCCATCATTGATCATTCACAGAAATAACCAGACTGTTTTTCTTTATAATTGGATAATTGTATTATTTCATTATGGGAAAACATTCTCGTAAAAATGTGATCAGACACTTCACGTGTGCACAATTTGATTATATTTCTTTTGCTTTGTACGTTTGTAGACGCGAGGTGTTTGGATAACTAGGTGCCAATAGGCCTATGTGTCATTTGAAATGCGTTATTTGCGATGCCACAATTTGTGATTTAATTTGATTTAGGCTTCGTTTCGTCGCGTACGGTGGGGCATTTTATAATCTCGAATGATGTGTATTAACAGGCTTAAAACTATACAATTGCGGTTTTTTCCCGAACCCCTATTAAGACTGCTTGCTATTCTCTTGGGACATATCAATCTCAGGACATCAACCCCGTACTTTATTGACAAAAATTAACATAATAGGTAGTGTGATGTTTCATAAACCATGATTCATTGGTGCAGAATGAAAACTCTGTAAAAAGCGCTCAGTGGAAATGTGCGCCAGTATAAAAAAAGCTCTTGATCACAAATCATGCGGGTAAATGCCAATTTGGCAATTTTGTGGCCTTTATGTCTTTCTATAAGTAAGCAGCCAGAATCCATTAGCCTATGAATTATATTAATCAAATACATCTATAAAAAAATAATGTTTATGCTCTGAATTTACACTTAATTTTCTTCAAGTTACATAAAGACAAAAGCAGTGATCGTTTATGGGAGAATAAAAATATTTGGTTTCATGCGCCGATGTGACGCCATTGTGTAATTTGACTGACAATTGTAAATTCATCTGTCAAGAATAACTCTCAAAGTAATTTCCTTCGCTTTTCCATTTTGTAATATGCTGTGACAGTTTCGTTCCAAAGCCTCGGATGAAGATAAGCATTGTGTGCTTACAACATGTACAAGGAGACAATCTTTTAAGGATTTCTTCAATTTCCTTGAGCGGGTGCGTATTATCTTCACGAGATCCTTGTTGTCCTTGGACGTGGGGCAAGGTTGTTTTTTTCTGTGCCACTCATCACGTTCTTAAACAATTTAGCCTAAGGGCCCCGGAAAATTTTGGATTCTAGATGCTCTGTGGTGCAATTTGAGGCGACGCCTGGTCACTTTCCCCTGATTTTTTTTGAGCAGAAGTTTTTAAAATTAGAAGAAGAAATTTGGTTTTGTTTCAAATACATACTCTCTTGCTCTTGTAAAGTTTCTTCTGTTTTCAAATTTAGAGCATGTATATAATGTATAAATTGTTCCAAGATCGTGCTTTCTGATGTTTAACCATTTTTAACAGTTCCTAAATGTCTCATCAAATGTTAAGATTTAGTATATCAATATTAAGTGCGAGAACAAATTGCATGAACGTTTCATATTCATGTAACTATTCATTTAATTCAAGTTTGAAATCGGCGTAATTTGACCAATCTAAAACCAAAACAGTGAGTAATTAGGCCTATATGTACATTGCACCTGCGGCAGCTAATTAGTCTCGTGAGTCATGACAGTCCGAACATTAAATCATGCGATCCTCTTCAATAAGCCCTTCACATCTATAAAGGTAATTACGCCTACCATCTCATTCCCATGAGACACTGACAGCCCGACGTCCGAAAATTTAATCACGTGGTCCTCTAAGTAGACAGAAAATGTCAGACGTGTGACTGTCATGTCAAGATCCCAACAATAATTACAGTCGTAATAAAAACGTAAAGTAATCATCACTCATTGTTACTGTCAAGGCTTTGGGTTAAGTTCAAATCACTTCTAAATCTACAAGGTATATATACCTGAAAAGAAATGGAAGAGCCGCGGGGGGGGGGGGGGGGAGTACATGAATGTCGAATATGCTGGTGACTCAATGCAGTCAGCCCTCTGTCCACTCGGCTGGGCAGTGCCACTTAGGGACGCGGTTCCTGTGCCCTACAGTTGCAAGCAGTGGATGACTGACAACTCCATGCAGTGAGAGTACGATAGACAAGATTTTTTTAATGTTTGGTCGAGCGTACACAACCAGACTACTATGTACGGTTGTATGTATGGTTGTATCATTATTCTGTCAAAAATTATAGCCAGAGAAAGGGCAACCCCGTGTAAAATGCCCGTAGAAGGGCCGCGCGAGGAGTCCGCAAGCGCAAAGACAAAATGGCGTATTTTCAGGCTCTAAACTAATACATTTTATTTAACCTATAACTTCGAGTGCCATGGGTTTCATTTCATAGTCGCAAGTTATTTAGATTGTTTGTTCCTGTTATAATAATGACAACGATTTATTTTGTTCATTCTTGTGAATAAGATTATTTAATATATCTGTTGTATAATAATGCACAGGGTGAGTCAAAAAGAAAGTGGCCGAATTACAATTTTTTTGAAATAAAAAAATTGTGGCTCGCTCCATTTCATAAAAATAACATAGTTGTTGACTTTTTAGTAACTGATAATTTCTCGTCATTTGCATACTCTATTCCCAAGTTGTGTCTATTTTAATACAAGATTACAAATGCCAGCTGTCCACCTCTGATCATTTACCGTTCTGATGAATACCCATTGAATACAATGAAACATGGACGTTTTCCCACCTCCATGAACGAACGAAAACTTGCAAAGAAGAAAAGACAAATCGCCATCAATATTTCAGGGAGAAAAAACATAATTAAGTTGTTAAGTCATATTCAAACCGCATAATTCGACAGTAAAAAATAAAGGTTCGCTCATTACTCATGATTATAAACTCACTTGTGTTTGAATGCGTGTGTAATGTGTATTTCTCACTTAGTTTTATAGCGTCCAGTGGCATTCCATGAACAGCTATAAACATGGGTTCTTTTAGTAAACCATGTATAATTATAACTGCTTGCATTAATCAATTTCAGCGTTTCTTTTTCTCAGCCGAGTAGAAAAACATGCTCTTTACGTACTTCTGTGGTATATCAAACTTGATGGTTTTTAAGGGGAAACAGATGATTGATCTAGGTCACTTTCTTACAGAAGCAGTGACTTGGGTTGCTATCGTCAAACGCCGTAGATATGTGCAAGTCATACAGTAATACCACACCACCATATTTCGACTTTGTAAATTGGCAATTTCATTGTGCGCCCAAGAGCTAAACCAATGTCGTGAACTCAACCAGCTTCAAAACTGAGGCTCCAAAAACGCAGCCAAATCGACTGGCCTTTCTACCGGGACTGGAAAACGTACACGGAAGAACGAGTTATTGCTATAATGGTCATAATCAGCATCAGTGGCAAGTACAGGTACTTTATGTTTCGCAAACAAGTGGCGATGCAGCGGGAACGATTAAGGTCGATATAACCATGATTATGAAACGCAAATCAATGTAAAGAAGGCTCTTTCTATTGAAGTACGTACCCTTCTCCCTCAGTCACTCAACTTTAGCCTTTTCACCTTTGTGACGGAGGATGCTTCGATAAAGATCTACCATAGGGCAAAACAACAGTTTCCTGACTCTAAGATCTAAATCCTTGGCCGTTATGAAGGCCAAGGGTGACACGCACCTTGTTTTTCTTGCGTGTTATCACTACATGCTAGTGCGGAGGTACATGTAGGTAGGGCGGGTTAACGAGAAGTAAAACTCGTAGTTCTGTCAACACCTATCGATAACCACCACACATCTATTGCAACGCCTATGCTTGTTGCCACTTGACCATGACAGCTTTGCGCATTTTGATGATGTATCAGATATGGTATTCGTTTTTCTGTCAGGTTTCAAGTCCCCCTGTTGGTCTACAGTTTATACGAACTGAGAGAGGTGGTGGAGGACCATACAGAATTGCACAGTAATGAATAAAGTATATTTAAAGAGGGCGTTACGGTCTGAAATCCCCGATAATTTCATGTTTTGGATTGTTTACTGTTTGGAGTGTAGAAGGCTTTAAAAACAAGAAAATCCTTCATTTATCACCATGAAGTGCAAATATCACGATGGCCCTTCACAGCATTACCGGCTTACTCTACACAAGATATTTTATCACATCTGCCAGGCAGTTGCGCAAAGGGAACGCTTTCCCTTCGGTATCTTGTTGTCAGACTTTCTCTCTTTTTCAAATGCCGAAAATGTGGCCAAAGGGACATGGTGCGAACCGCCATGTTTTTAAATAATTTAAGTTGTTATTACTGATGAGGCCACCCTGCTTAAAGTTGGTGTTTACGTGCTTTTTGGGTGTGGCACCTTGAAAAAATAGTTTTTTCAAATTGAATGGATAATTTTCTAGTCAAACGGCCCACTACAAATAATCAATTAATTGATTTCAAGTTTGGAATTAAGAGCGGGACGCTCCTAATTTGTTTCTGAATAGTGTGCGCAATTTCTGAACTGGAGCGCGCCATTTAAAACCACTTTTTAAAGCTGTATAAAGGCCTGCAAAAATAAACAAGCAAATTTATTTGTTGCAGGACATTATATTCCTTTAAACTTTGTTCGGAAAAGAAAATTCGACCTTTCAAATTCCAAAACCTATACAATCACGCGCTGCATGTTCGTCAAGCTTTTTAAAAGCTTCTCCGTAGGTGATATTTGCCACACGCTTCACATCAAAGCAACAATACCTTTTCATTGAAAACAACTCAAATGACATCATTAGTCATCCTTCTATGTACCGCTTCAGATGTGGAAAGGAAATAGACGAGCAGACGTTTTGCATATTTTATGAACATCAACAAAAGAGACAACCATTATTTCCCTCTGCGCGACGCATTTTGATAACATTTTCAGACTCGGAGTCGGGTAGTTTCTAGCAATGCTATTCAATAATTTAGATATATCAAGTCAGTTTGCGAAAATAATTTACACGTTTCAAAGTGTATCACAAACGTATTAACATTCAATATACCTGTTTACATGTAGGCCTACTTTTACATGTCTTTGTTTGTGTTTACTCGACTAAACCACGGATGTCCCCGGTTCGATGCCCCATGAGTTTGTAAGCTGGATAAACACAATCTACAAAGAAATAAACTCAGAAACCTAACCATTTGGATCCAGAGAGTATAGACTCACGGACTCATTGACTGTCACTGATGGGCTGGGCAGTGCTATTGTATAGGATTACCCCGTAACGCCACATGAATGGGCTATTGTGTACACAGAGGCACACAAAGGCCTACAGTGAATAGCCATTCGGAACCGGTTGAATATATATATTTTTTTGTGATTTGGGAACAGCTTGGCTAGGCTTGCCTTGTCTTTCTTTATTGCCACTATATGAAGATTTCCATTTTACCTCAAAATGAGTCATCTGACTATTTTTTTTTTTACATCATTATGATGTCATCAAAATATAAAACAACAAACAAAATTCGAAGTCCAAAAAGTCACAAAAATTGGAGCAATCCGATTAAGTACCACGTGCATATTTTATTTTGCTTTCTGGAAGATCAATTAAAATCTTTGGAGTCAAGTGAAATGTCATACGATCTTTACTTCTGTGTACAGAAGATTCAGATTCCGCGGTTACCATTTGTATGATGTCGACCACAACAAGAGAGGTTTTTGGGGGACACTATTCTGCAAAAAAAAAATGGCGATAAAGCCTGGTGGAAAAGGGTAGTTTTTGCCATGAAGTGGACCTTTTCACCATAAAGCCATAAAGTGGACCTTTTCAACAACGAATGTATGTTACCCCCCCGCTCCCCATTTAAAATCTTAAAATGAACAAAAATATGTCATTTGCCTTCCGTGCCCCATTGAAAATTATGTGCACCCAGGTGCCCCCCCCCCGGCCCACCAGAATTAGGTTTAACCCTAGTCACGCCACTGACTGTAAATACCAAGTAAACAAAATAATTACTCTCTTTTTTAACGTTTTTATTTTTTCCGATTTCTATCGTCGAGGAGGAATGATCTTTAACTTAATAATGGGGACACTGTTTAGGTTCTTGGGAAGGTTCTTTCAACCTGGAGCCAATATAAGACCCTGGTATGGTAACTTGCTTCCTTTATTCTGATTCGATCCCGAAATAGCAAGCGATGGATTTATATCGTGTACATGGTGACTGTATTCTCAACGGGTATAGATCGGGGCGGAGTGACGTCATCCAATGAACACATCTTTTCATTGGCAAACTAGTTTTCGTCGGTTGCTATGTGTTACCATTCAGCACTCCAGACCCAAGAACCATTGAGTTTCAAGAACATAGGTCTGGGAGCTAGATAAGCCAATGTAAAAAAAATCCCAGATCCAAAGGTGCTTCAAACAGTGAAACATGTTACTGTTCGCCCACTGTGCAATTGTCTTTCTTGAAGTGCAATTTCTGTAATATTTTGACTTATTTATGATGCTGAAAATGTTTAAAATAGGACTAAAAAGGATAAGATACATGTTCAGGTGGAAAATAACAGGTATTTCAATCAAATTCATTTGTACTCTTGACATATTATGTACTGTGTTGTTTGTAAGGATTAGGACACAATGCACCACATGCAATTCATACGCAAATAGGTACATTGTAAATCCCTTAACTGTGGTAATGCCATTGGAATGGACCAAGAAAGAGTTTTGTTACCAAATGGGCATTTTCTCACCAAATGGGCATTTTCTCAGCAACCCAATATGCTGTTTTCATGCTTTTTTCAGCATTGGAAAAAAAAGCTCTCAGCTTTCATCGGATATCCAACACATAAAAACTCACAGATCACGTTTTTGAAAAAAAAAGGCAAATGTTTTAGAGTTGCATTTTTTGGGCACCCCGTACATGTCTAATCGTATTTGGTGTAAAATTGCAAGTTGGATGGGTATCAGTCTAAAATTACAACTTTGACAAAATTATGTAATTTTTTTTTTATGTCACGCCACAACGAAGGTTTGTATACGAAAACCAAGTTCTGATGATTGGGCTCAGGTCCACAGAGTTTATTGTTCCAATCCCTCAGACGTATTTAAGGATAACCAGGTAGGACTACCAAAAAACATACAAACAGACCCCTATCAAATATAATTTGTTCGAATATTAAAGCTTTCTTCCTTGCCTGGTCTATTGTGAAAGCTAACAAATGCCAAAAGATTTGCCCCACCCAAAAATTAATGTCTCTGAAATCTGTGTCGCGCTCCCATTATGTATACTTGTTAGCGTTGAATGACTGTTGCATTGCAACTTGGATTTACTGTCAAATAAATGCTCAAGACCAAGTAAAATAAGTAACATAACTAAGTAAAATAATATCCTGGAAATATCAACCACCAAAAAACAAGGTTGCCAGCGTCCAGAGTCGCCACTATATTTTAAATTTAAATTTGTCATCACATACATTCGAGACTTTGCTTCACTGTTGACATTTCTAACATGACACTGGTTTAAAATCAATCCCGCAATATTCCTCGGAGGCATTAGAGAAACAAGGTATTAAACAGACATTGCTTCAAAATTAGGTTTTGCCCTTCAATGGCATGATTGGAAATTGCCCATATAAAACACAAACATGTATCTAACATTGAGCTTATGGGGGGGGGATTGTCCTGTAAGATATTGATTGATAAAAAGAGACAAACAAGGTTATTTTGGGAAACATTATTAGACTGATCAATAGCACTATGATAAATAACTGTGGTAAAGTACATTCTTGTAAAAACGTTACTGTGCAGGACTACATGTTTGTTCAATTCTTCGCCTACATATATGGCCAAACCAACACTCACTGCTAGGATAGGTGTGTTAAGTCATAAATGAACAAAAAATACGAGTACCCCCTCGACTGTGTAAAAGCAGAGGGGCATGAAAGGGTCATGTTGGAAAGAATGTAGTATCCACACGCCACTTCAGCGCTTGTGTACAAAGTCTACGGAGAGTCAAGAATATTTTCAAAGTATATTCCTAACACATTGGAAATGTTTCTCAGTCCCATGCAGATTCATGTCTCATCATCCTTTTTCGCAATGAATGACCTTCATTGAGATGAAGTAAAAAGCAGCGTCAGGATGCAATGTTCTTTCCCATGTGGGCACCATCTTGTCTGCAATGTGTCATGTACACGCATCTCATTCAACACAGACAGGTAACTCTCCAGACTGGTTCCTGCCTCTATAATCGTTCTAAGAACGATGGTGGAGGGGCTTGGAACCAGTCTACTTGTCTCACTTACGAGCCATAGATCTGATCAAAACAATGAGTAGTGTGTATGAACCAGGGAAGCGCAAGAGTCCATCAACTGTAGTTGAGACTGTGGTAAAGTGCAACGGCGCCCTCTGCTGTTCACACATGAGGTGAATTTCCCTTTTAAAATCCTAGGCCCTTTTCATACCAGGCTTTCGATGTTTATCTTTGACTGAGCCCAGTGTAACATTATTTGTTAATCCCTTAAGGCAATCAGTTACACCACAGGAGGCCAGTCCACAAACAGTACAGTTTACTTCCTGCTGGATCTACCTTTTTGAAACCCCATACATGTTACATGTACAGGAATAGTCTGACAACTTCATGATTTCCATTGTTTGTGCATCAATTTCAATGATCAAAGAAAGAAAACATGGTTTCATTACCCGACAAAAACGAATATTACGTTTGATTTAATTTATGAAAAATCTAGGTGCACTTAGGCAGAAGAAGGATTCAGGCATGCCATACTAGTCGTTAAGTCAAGTGATACTAATTGTTCCCTGATGGTGGTAGGCATTCATCTGGTGCTGAACTGCCTCAACGAGATAAAATCTTGAGATAAGAGAGATCCCTAACCCTGATTCAGTCTTGATGAAAAACCCAAATTAAAGGCCGCTGGTCGGGTTTTCTTTTATTGGAGGCATGGCATGCAGGGGTTAGTGTACGTAGGTACATTTCTGGAGAAGACCATGATAAAAGACAAATACTACGAACATCCCCCACCCAAAAACTGTACAGCCAAAAAACTTAGCTCTGTAAAACCTAATCATGCATCATCGTTTAAATTGCAAAGGGATATGATGCATTGCTTGATCTTTCCTCATGTTGCCTCTGTGTCGACCGTCATCTTCGATTCCACATATTCAAGGGCTTTCCGCTTGACTTCAGCCACGTCCGCCTCAGTGCCGCACTTCTTCTCAAACTCCAAGTAGCGCTTGAAGAAGAACTTCATCTTTTTGGCCGAGAGACTGAGGTGGATGACTCTTTCAAAGAGGTGTCTGGTGGGAACACGAAAAGATCAGAAGTCAGGGTGCGATATCACACATAAAGACTGTGGGCTCCGTGCGCGAACAAGAGTTGGGGCTATCCCGAATATACCAAAATTTGAATATTCGATCATCAATCGAATATTCGAATAGCTTTTTGCCGGTTTGAATATTCGAAAAGAGAAAACTGTGCATATGTGCAAGTGATTGTAGCGTTATTTTCATTGTAAACTTACCTTTTTTATTTTCAGATGATACTTTTTGTCAACGATAACTTTCTTGTCCACACATGCATGTGTTTATTGGTCCTATTAAAGTACTCAATTTTCACAGAAAGTAACAACCACTAGCATAACTTTTTCTCAATGGAGCACATCACTTCAAACAGCTTTAGCATGGAATTTGTTAATTTCACACTGCAGAAAAAACACAAACTTGGGCTTTTCAGAAAAGCAGAAGTCTGGTACCTGATGGCCTGCACATCTGCTTGCTTGATCATCATGTCAAGGTAGACTGACCAGATGTCGGTTCGCTTGGGGTAGTTGCTCAGGACATTCTCAAACATGGTTTTGCCGCGCTCGGCCTCGCCAAATTTGAACTCCATCTGTGCAAACTTGACAATCACATCAATGTCTGCAAAAATGAAAAAAAGTACTGATAAGTAAAAATTCCCTTTTGAGACACTTGGGAGGCATCCAACAAGAAAATATTTGTAGAACAGGCTTAAGGGAAACAACCGACCCATGGTTATTAAGCTCAAATAAATTTCCTGCACAAAAGTCCTGTTACAATGGGAGCTTTGTATCAAACTGAAGTATAGATGTTACCCATTCTTCTTACGTTCTTTGGGAGTCAGGCTCTTGAAGCTTCTCTGCATGAGTTTGTGCGCGGCGTCTTGGCGTCCGTTTTGCATCAGGAAGTTACCATAGCTGATCCACACGTCCTTGTTCAGATTGAAGCGTTTCACCATGGTATTGTACAGTTGCTCTGCTGACTGTGTCAACAAATTAAAAAAAACCAACAAATTTAAAGAAGGTGTGCGTCTGTGATTTTTGGTTGCAGCACCTCCCCCAACAAAAAAATAAATCAAATTAAGTTTTCAAATTAAATTGTAACTTTTTCAGCGTTGCCTTCACCACACAGAAAAAATAGCCCATAGTAAGGTTAATTGACCTATTGCAGTAGAATCACGTTAGAATCACATCAATGCAGCTTGTGAAATATTGTCCAATTACATGATAAACAAATAGACGAGGAACGCGCAAAATCTGAGACAAACAAAAGTTAGTGTACAAAGATTCCATAGAGTTGTCTAAGGGGCATGGTTAACTCACAAACGGCGATAGGTGAATTAAAAATGTAAACCTTATAGACTAATTCGGCGACAGCCATTTTCTGCGGTGGCACCAGGCCCACGTGAGTTGCACTCAGGTAAATCGCACACACTCCACGTTCCTTGACCAATAGGGCTACCAGAATGCGCATGTGCCTTGTCTTTAAGAATGCGTACGGCATGCACGCAAAAATTGCTTCTGATTTTGTTCGGTGAATTACATGTATACAAACATACATGTACATAATGACAAGAATTTTTTAGAATGCCAATAAGGGTGCAGAGGTGATGCCCTTACTTAGCTTTCAAATTAAAATAAAGTGCTTTCAACAGTTCAGCTTATAACTCGATATCAGTTTCTTTTTACTGAATCTCTTTAAATCACTGCACTACATGTAACTAGTCAGTAAATAATATCAACAGTGCCATTATAGGAATGGATTTTGACCTCAAACTTTGAGAGTGTAATGTGCAATACCTAAAGGTATGTTGCATAGAAATTTTAGGAAGTAAACATAATAAATACATGGTTTATTCATATTTATAGCACAGGTTCCACAGAATAGGTTGAAATGCCCTTTGCATCACCCACATAGGAGAAAACTTCATTGAAATTTGAGACTCACAACTAAGTTCTTACTTTACTTTTCTTGGGTTTTAGACGTAATATACTACTTACGGGTAGACAACTAGATTTTTCTGCAATGTCCCAATGATAAGAAAAGTTCTGATTAACGTTTAGGAAATCCTAACAACATGAAGCCCACCTCGAGTTTGCCAGTGCGGGAGTAAATGCTGACAAGATTCTGGAAGACTTTGAGCGAGTCGCAGTTTTGCAGGGCCCTCTCAAACACCTTGAGTAACGTCTCCTCTGTGCCGTACAGGTTCTCAAGGTTCAGGTAGGCCACCCAGACATTCAACTTCTCTCGCTCCTCTCTGTAAAAAAAAAAAAAATCAAGACCAAATGACACTGGTTCAGAACTGCAGACAGGGCAACAGTTATTGATTGTAGTACCTGCTACAAGTTCGTACTGGCCAGACGACCCCGGCAAGCTCGGTGGCAAAGTGGTTAAGACATCTGCCCTAAGCAGCAGGTAATGGGTTCAAGTCACACCAAAGTAAATTTGTCAATTGCTTTAGCAAACTACTGGACGGCACAAAATATACAGTGCTAAGTATGCTGCACTTAGAACATTTGGAATATAATGCAATCCGGCCGTACCCCGCAGTGGAGATTCTAATGAAAGGGGATACTTGGAGAACAATGCAAGTACCCGGCAGACACCATCTGTAAGGGTGGCCTCAGGTTGACCAGCGATTTGCTTGCACCACGATGGAGCCGTCGGCCTGTAGCAGGTCACAATGCTCATGTCACAAAACTAAGAAATTGCATGATTCTTGTGGAAAAAGCGGCATCTCAACACAAAATGATTGCAACCAAGCTCACGTCACAAAGGGCATAGACGTGATCATGTGTAGTCTTCAAAATGGCAGTGCGCGTGTTGATAACAATCTTCCATGGCCATGTGCGTTCATTCAACCATTTTTGTCACACACTGATTGGCTACACAGTGAAATAAGATGATCCGGATGCGCGCAAGGTGTTGTAACTTCTCACAGGTCGACTGTGCATAATTTCCTTCTTTCGGGAACACGTTCCGTCGCTGCGCAGAAGTTGAAAGCCTAGGGTTGGATGGGTGGGTAAGGTGAGTTTTAGCAGCCAATTTCTCAACTGCATAGCTACTAAAATTGATCATAACAAAATGACATTTATTAGTACACAACAGCAACAGCATGCAAGTGTGTGCTACCATTAAGGAGGAACATACGCACATGGGAGTTCATTCTTTTCACCAACCTGAAACTGATGGTTTTCAGAGCCCTCTCTGCCACCGCCCGGGCCTTTTCCGTCTCGGCCGAGTGCAGATGGAATGCCATGTAGCGCACCCAGACTAGCGAGGAGTCGGGCGAGCTCAAGACCAAACGATCAAACTCGTCGGCGGTCTCCGGCGTCCGGTCATCGTCCATCAACTCACGCTCCATCTGAACACGGAAGAGACAGTCTCCAGATTAAACTACATGTAAACCATTTATCAGATATTTTTCAAACCGCAATATTGTCTCAGTCTTTTTGCTTCAGGCTCTGATGTCCTGACTTTCAACCCAATTTCGGTCCCAATTTTGAGTATGAAAATGTAGAGCTCCTAACATTTAGGCCTACCATTTCAAAATTGAGAATTTCAATTACAAACGTTCAAACTTTCAATTCTGTAATACCAAATGGTTTTGACAGTATAGTTCCTGACTCATGACTGGTCTTTGCACTATGTATGTACATGCTAATAGCCTGACTTGGGACCAAAGCAGGGTTGTTAATAAAGATATTGTGTCCTAAAGTTGTTGAAACAAGTATTCTGTGTCATTTTCTTTTAGCATTTTTGTTTTGCTAATTTAGTTCCAAACAGTCAGAACACTATTGCTTTTTTGGACGAAACTGATTTTAGGGTTACTTCGTTTAAATAGTGATAAAGTTTTAACGTATAGCACAATTGAAACAATTTTCTCACCTAAAAGTAGTTTAATAAATGGGCTTTCAAGTCATAATTAAATTTGGCGCTGCATAGTTTTTTTATATAAAGTATATTTCTTTGTTTTGGGGTTCTGCTTTTTTTGGACCCGCCGTATATAACTGCATTACTTTGTAAAAACTGTATTATACCATGCATAACTCTGTTGTACAAAGGGCGATTATCAAACAAAAAGGTCACCTTGTAGAGTAAATCTTCTTCCGCCTTCTCCTCTGCTTGTTTCTCTTTCTTGCTTTTCTTCTGTGGGGGCTGAGAATGAAAAAGATAAGACATTCTTATATTCCTGTATATTTCCTATGAATAGATGTCTTCATTAGAGAACATGATCCGGCCCACGCCTATTTATCAAACTAATGAGATCTCAGAAAAGTTCTCAACTACAGCACTGTCACAATGACTCGCAACAGACTTTTACTTCCTTATAGCCTTGTTTCAAACTGACCTCCTTCAGAGAAGTCTGTTCCTCCTCCACCTCACTCTCATCACTGCCGGAGTCCTCCTGGTTGCCCAGCAACACTGTCATGCTCGTCTCCTCCTTTGTCTTCAGGCTGCTGTCCCAGGTGAAACCTGAAGCAACCTGTAGTCTGGCCACCGGGACATCCTCTTGTGGTCTGTGTACAACCTGCAACGTTGTTGAGAGGCCATGCATTATAACTCTGACACTTTTAAAGGGCAATGAAATAGGTTTTACTTAAATGCAATACATGAAAGCGTACCTTTGTGTCCCATTAAACCTTATTTTTGATCTTCATATGTGAGTCGTTGTGGCAAAATGAGACATAACTGGGCACAAACCCTAAAAGAGAAAATGCAAAAACTAAAAGGACGTGTTTTTTCCCCCGATTTTCAGATTGATTGATGTTTGTAATCTCTGAGAGATTTGAGGTTTACAGGAAATTTATTAATTTTTTATTTTTTTCACAAATCTGGCTTACCTCCACCTCCGAGTCACTCAGCGTTTCTGGTTCTTCTAAGCCGCTGTCAGAATCGTCACCCTGTGAATCTTGACGTCTTCTCTTCCTAGCCTGTGGTTCTTTTAATTAAACAAAGAAAAGACTTGTCTGATGAGGTACGTTAAAGAAATCATTCACTGAAAATGTTCATATACCCTATAATTTGTCAACATAAATAAAACTATCCGTTTTCAAAATTCCCATCGAAGAAGGCACCGTTGCTAGGCCAAAAAGCGCCCTCCATTGGTCATGCATGGAGCTCATAGACATTATTAACCCCAACTCCCTAGCATGATTTACTAGGAACCATACCCATCCAGGCAAATTCCAACACCATACGGGAAACTGCACTCACATATTTCTGACTTTGATTCTGGAGGTGTGACAACCCAATGTAAAAGACTATCAGTTTAGGGATACTGTACCCATCCTGACAGATTCCAACAAAAACATGCCATTGGGGTTTGATGGGTTGAGTTCTGTTAGAGTTAAAGTGGTAAGATTCTCCATGCAAAAAGGACTTCTGTGCACCTAATATAGAATTTGTTAAAGTATACCATGTATACTGCATCAGAACTTTCCGACAGAAATTTTCTGGTGAACTGCAATAGGTTGGGTTTTCGGAAAGAGAAAGAAGCACAACAATGCAAAACTTAAAGAAAAGTATAGCAAATCGATCAAAATAATAACTAGCAAAAAATATGACCTCAACTTCTAATAGATTGATAATGCACATTGCTACTGTGTAAAGACAAAGAAATAAGTCTAGGGCACGACTTTGGGACAGTGGTGTTTAGGTAAATGCTGTGCATTGTGAAAGCCACATGCTCATTTCTTTAGTATCCCTTCAGGAGGAAGAACAAAACTCCTTGACATACTTGGTGTCCCACTTTCCTTGGGTACGGGGTCCTTTGCACCAGTGTCTGCACTTGAGGAAGACAGCTCTATCTTACTGGACTTCTTATCAATGCTGTAAGTAGAGAAAAAGGACGCTGAGTAAGGATGTAGGTTTTAATTCAGAACTAATTCAAAAGTACATCGTACAGTATGCAAGGCCATTGTTGAGGATTTTCAGACTGTCCAGATAAGGGATTCCAGAACATGTCCAGTTCGCTGTTTGTATTGCAACATCTTGTGGTTTATCTTGTATGCATCCATAATTTAAAAATCTACGGATGTGCATTTTCACATACTTGGAGTGCTCAAAAAGTGTTATCAGATCTTTAGACTGTTAGCCGTTGGTGTAAAATGTTGCTGTCTTGTAACAATTAATACCAGTACATGAAATAGAAATCAAAAAATAATTATTTCTTAAGCTCAAATTTTGATACACAAAGATCTTACAATTTTTCCCACTAACAATTCCTGTTTTCCAAACAACGACAGTATTCCATATTAAATCAATCCATTAAACTAAGTATGCTTTGTAAATAAGAAAATATCCCAATTTCTGGAATAATTAAAAACAGTGCGCATTTTTAGAAATGAAGGGAAAATGTGGGGAAAATCATATAGCACACACTGCAACAAGTAAACTCATAAAAGGGCAAAAGAGTATACAAGTATCTCGTCTTAAGTTCAACGTCAATCCACATGAGTTGGAAACATTGCAATTATAGCGAGCATGTGCAATCATGTTTTTTGCTTGACTGAGATCACTTACCTTAGAACTCTAACTGTGAGGAGTTTGCCTTTAGGGAAGAGAGGTTCTGGATCTTTGATGTACGACGCTGACAGGTTCTTCAGCTGAATTCGCCCCTGCAACTTTCTTGATAAGCTGCAATATTATTTTAAAAATGCGAAAATGTGAGGAAATTAATTGAGAGATTACTAACAGTAACCAAGAAGTAAGTCTGTCTTGAGCCAATGTGGCCCATCAGGCCGGCATTTATCTCTGGTTCCCTTGGCATGAAACGACTTACAATATTTCTATTCCCCCTGGATGGGATGCCAGTCCATCGCAGGTTACTCCCCAGCTAATGCCGGTACCCATTTATACTCCTGGGTGGCGAAATCAGGCAAAGTGGCGTAAAGTGCCTTGCCCAAGGACACAATTATGTCCTGTTGGCTGGATTCGAATCCCTGACCCTCTGATCATGAGTCACGAACCCTAACCACTAGGCCACATTCCCCACACTAACAGTAACCAAAGCTACATCTTTAAATTGTAATATTGATATTACTTTGTTAACACACAAAACACTGTCTTTCAGTTTTTCAATCTCACAACACATTCAGAATTTCAATAAAAAAAAACCACCAAATACATATCAACTATCATATTATTGTATTTCTTATGTAATTTCTACATGTTTGTACATTTGTAAAGAATGACATCATTGAAATAAATGTTACAGAATAAAAAAAAAAATAACAGATCTATAAATCCTTCATAAACACTAATAGTAAAAAAATGTTTATGTCAAAATGAATTTCGAACAATGACATGTAGATTTAAGTTCCCATAAAAAAAGATGTGAAGCAATGGAATTAAGGCACACTAACCTGACAAAGACGCCCACTTTGGTGAAGTTCTTGACGTAACCTTTGACTACATCTCCTACTGAGAGGTCTTGAATGGACGATATATCCCGATCAATGGTGGGATCATGGTGCTTACTGACTGTTGACGGTCGCATGGACAAAGCAACGTTGTCTTTGCTTGTCACTTCCAGAACACAGCACCTGATATATTGCACGGAATATTCTCAATTGTAGGAAAAATATTCACTCAATTTAAGAAGAGATTTAAGCAGTTCTAGTTGTTGTTTTTTTCATTTTTTTTTAAACAGGCAGGCAAAGGTCTGCAGGCCAATGTGACATAATGAAATTATGAAATTTCAACTGAGAAATGTTGATTGGTTTAACAAATATTTGGGATTTTTCAACATGAACAAATCCAAAGGTTTGTACGGTGGGGAAAAAGCCCTTGTTACTAAAATATCAGGCGTTCTGGCAAAATGAGACAGAACTGGGCAGAGGTCGAAATGAGGGTTTGTAGGTATTACGAAAGAGAAAAAAACTTTCCTTAAATAATACTGTTTGTAGCTCTTCAATCTGACATTCAGTTGACAAGTTATGGCCTTTGAAGTGCTGATTTATCAACATGTCAAAAAAAGTAAAATACTGAGAAAAAAGGCCAGTTTTGAGTTTTCAAGTCGTGAAAATGAATGATGCCAATTGTTTCACTTAAAAAAACACTAATATTCCACAATGTTTATACTATTTCTTTACAACATGTGTAGCAGACAAAGGTTACAAATGTCAATAAATCTGAACAAAAATCACCTCCATTCAGTTTTTCTTTTGCATTTTTCTCCACTACAATCAAAGCATTTTTAGTACATCTCCTTGTAACCATGCAAAAAGCATAATGACATGCTACCACACTCTCCTGAATAAATGCTTTATGCATGCACATAAAAGTATAGCTATCTATGCTTTAAATTGTAGAAACCATACAATTGTTGAGGTGAATACCCCTTATATAGTTATCACAACTTGTTGACGTCTTACCTAACAAACTGTTTCTCTCTGTACCCCTTCAGTGCAGCGTCTGTGTAGTGGTCTCTCAGATCTGTCAGAAAGACTCGCCCGCGATAGCCACAGGGTAGCTGAATGACCAGGCCAATACCATGCAATACCTTCATAATCCGGCCGTTGGTGACCATGCCTGGGTTCAGCTCAGTGGAACCACTCCCTAAATAAGGAGGAGACACAAAAGAACTTATAGACTAATTTGGCGAGCAAAATTAGAAGCCATTATTAGAGATAGAACCATGTCTTTGTGCATGCCGCAAGCATTCTTAAATACAAGGCGCAGCACGCATTTCATGAACCCTACTGGACTAAGGAGCCCGAAGTGAGCGCGAATATGACTCCAACTCTACAGATGGCTTCTAATTTTGTTTGCTAATAAGTTTGTTATTGTGTGCTTGGATGTTATCACAGCAGTAAACGATTGTTAACTATACCACTATGGACTGTGCACAACATTAGATAGCGCTTTGTGACACAAGCCAAGACATCCAGAAAATATCTCCATGTTCTATATCGCCATTTACTTTTTTTGAATTATATACTTCATTAATCTGGTTTACTGCTATTGTATTGGTCATAATATGAATTTGCATCGGCTGGTGTAAATCAATATTAGGTTTTCACCGACGTATAAACACTGTACACTCAGTGTGTTACCTCCCGAGTGAAAGATGGAAAAAAAATCACTCGGGTGGGACTCCAACCCACGACCTCCTGCTTTCTAGGGCAGACGTCTTACCACTCAACCACCAAACTTTCAGGATCAGTTGGCTGGTTCGAATCTGATGTTCATGTAGCAGCGGAAACTACAATTAAACTAGTCAAAAGATGAACTTGCGTCTGGGTGACGTAATTCAATATTAGGTTTTGCCCTTCACCGACGTATATTTCTTCCATCTTTCACTTGAGAGGTAACACACTGAGTATACAGTTCTTTAACTCTATTTCTCACCGACTAGTGTCAGTTCCAGAACATGATGCTTGTGGTCGACACTGACGACTTTGGCTTGTCGCACGGACCCCGGCGTGAAGAACTTGGCGGGTTGCTCCAAGACGCCGAGATTCTTGGACAGATTTAACTGGTAGACCTTGCCCTGCAGGAAACCGGTCACCAATACCCACAGGATATTGTCTGCATACTGTTGGAAATCATGTTAAAATGAATACAATCAGCTTAACGATATGGATTTGCATGTTTATACCTAAAAAAACAACTATTTAACCCATGACCACCTGTATAAAATTTTATCTTCAAGTAAATTTGAAACCCTGATCCTGACTGGTCGATCCATAGCAACAAGCCGTGCTACATATAACCATGTAGCACGGCCATGGTCCATACCTCACTTCGTGTATGGTGTAATACTAAGATGGGCACGCCATTCCGTACAATACGCACGTGTAATAGGATAACTACTGAAAAATTTGTGTACAGTGTGCGATTTCCATCTTTACTGTGCGTCAAGTAGATAAATTCGTCATCGCGCTCATGGAACATGGAAAATGAAGTGCTTCTGTGTCCCACAAACCACTCGGCCTTCGGCCTTGTGGCATGTGGGACACAGATGCACTACATTATTCCGTGTTCCACTTGTACTTGGGGGACAACTAATAGTATTGCATTGTGCTTATTCACGGATGAATCCATAAAACCCAGAGGGTGCTCGGGTGGTTTTGGCCGCTACCGAAAGTAAAAGGGAGGGCGTTTTTGTTTAAACTTTTTTTTACCTTTTGTACTACACAACTGATGGTCTGTCCAGCTTGGTATGTCTCTAGCTGTTTCTCCAGTGATTCGTCTTCACCACTGTAGCTATCATTGTTCAGTTTACTGCAATTCCAAAATAATAACCAAGGTTTAATGACTGGGTAACCATCCTGCTATCTGAAAAATCACAGAGATTCAAAAATTCAATTCTGTTCCCCTGCTATGCCTTAAATTTTTACACAGGCTAGTCACAAACAGGCAGATTTTCAAGCAAGCACTGTGGCTAGTCAAAATTCAGTCAACCAACAAGAGCAGGCAAGTGGTGGGCACAGCCTGCTTATCAATCACCTACAGTAGTTTGTATCAAGTTACATAAACAGTCACAGCCAGTCATTCCTGCCTTATGTAGGCCGGCCGGAGCTCTTAACCGTCACTTGACTGATTTTGACTGAAAGGACAACTTGGCACAGAATGTATGTTTGCATATGAGGGCCAATCCTCCCATTTGCTTGATCAGTCACAGACAGTCAAAATGTTTTTTCACTTTCCCTGTCATGCATTTGTATACAGACTAGTAAAACTAACCCTTTTTAGATTACATGTGTGTTAACACCATGACTAATCAAATCACATCAACGGGCAAAACGGGTAACTAGAAGGTACAGCTGGCATATCAATCACCTCCAGTCAATATCAAATTAACAAAAGAATTCTTAACTGTTCAAAAGACAGTCACCTCATTGATTTTGACTGCTGTATGGCATAGCTGAATTGTCAGCCAGAGAGGGAGGTTTTAATCGTATACCTTGGTCTTATTGTCAAGTCCAACGCCAGTCTGGTGAAGTTGGTGTGTGTAATGGGTAGGTAGCGGTGATCCTTGACCTCACGGTGACCTATGACCTTGGCCTCCACCTTCATGCCTTCTTTGAATCGGTTCAGTGGGAACTTGTTCTGTAGTTTAAAAACAAATAATATCATTCAACCCTTTTTTTTTGACATGAGAGCAAAAATCCATCGAAAATCAATCATCATGGAACACTTAACATGAGTGAAGGGCTCACTATGGAAAATGAAATGTTCAAGTGTTTAAGAGCTATTTCTGTTCAAACAATGAAGATTTGCTGATTGTGCATGTAAGTACATTGTACTTAATGATGTACTGTCTTGACACTGCTTCTTTAAACCCTCTTTAGGAATTTGTAACGTGCCTTGCATTCATCCATGAATCAACAATTTGCATACAACATAGCCAACGAGAACATATCAACTGCAAGGAGAGCATACATCAGTGTATTAAAATTGGGTTAAAGTCTTTAAAAGCCCTTTATCTACGAGCGTATCATGTCATTTCTAAACTTTAACATGACACTTGTTTTTTTTTAATGATTTAAAAAAAATTCCCACTGATTTAAAATAGTGATTTTAATCAAGGATTTAAATCAAATTATTTAAATCAACCAACCCTGCAAGGCACACCTAACATAGTGATGCTGCGATTCCAAAAAACTTGACTTCATCAGAAGTGTTTGATTAATAAAGTCACGAGCATGCAAAATTTCGTAATTTTATAAGCACCGAATATTCAGTGCAATGAGATCTTGGACATGTTGGATAGCACTTAGAATATAATCACATTAGGGAAGAAAAACGCTACATTAAAATGAAGTATGTTTTAATGTACTCACAGGGACCATCTTGTCTGTGATCTCCGTAACATGGATTCTGCCAGGAACAACATGATTCACCTTGACATTCAATTGGCATTCCTGTATGGATCTTATTCTGAAACAAAAACAAACAATGGACAAAATACAATGTCAGATTGTTGTGTAACAAGACTAGACAAGTCTAGTAATGATTTTCTCAGACTGCACAAAATTCTATCCATGACTGGGTATAGTTTGCAGGATTCAATGACCACTGGGCCTTCACGAAACACTCCAGAAATGCAATGTTGACAAAATTGGTAGGAACTCTCTGATAAGTTGAATGGGCAGGCTATTCATATACCAAGAAGACCACTAGCAAGTGACTGCAGTTATAAATGCAGACCAAGGAGCAAATTGGGGCATATTCCAAATGTATCCTTTAGCTTGTATCACACAAAAAATTGTAGGCTTAATTTTTTTTTAAGTTCGGTTCCAAATATCCGGTTTCTAAAATAGAAGCCAAACCAAAATAGAAATTCAAAAACGCGAATGTTAAACAATCCAGATTTAAATCCCACCACTAGTACAGATTGTCGGTGTTCTCCATGAGTTGCTAAACTAGTCCAGGTAGCTCACTGCCAAAATTATTATCAACTCAGGAAGATTAAGCACAAGACGGAAAACAGACAGTGGATTTTTATGTTCTATCATACTTACATGGCAGTAACCTTTTGACCGACTTGCAAGCTGGGAGATTGAATTAATTCCTGGGGTGTCTTCTTTGTTTTCTCTTTTCTCTCTGCTTTCGGGGTGTCTTCTGCATCTTCAATCTTTTTGACGACTTTCTTTTGTTCCTTCTTGTTGCTGACAAACTCGTTGGCCAGGATGCGGTTGTTGATCGTTCTACAAAACGAGATCATCAAAACTGGGAATCATGGCTGTGTTCCACTTGTGTAAACTTTCCCAACGTTTGTGATCGTTTTTCTGCATGTCCGACAAGAAATTGTTTGCAAACAATGGCAAATGTTTGCATTGTTAATACAAAGCAGTCAGGTTGGTGCAGTGGTTACTTTCCTCGCCTTCCACGGTTATGGCCGGGTTTGGTCCCGATTCCGTAGGTTTTCCCAGAATATTCCTCAAAGGTTTTCCTCCCACCTATGAAACTGTAATTTCTTCTCACTGTTTTTTCTCTACGGGTTTCTTCAGGCTTGCGAGCTACAGTGCCTAGGGCACTTTTGAGGGATCCTTGGTTTCATTACCCAGAAAGACATATAACTGGAAAGCTTTCCAGCAAGGCACAGAAAATAGCTACAAGCTTCACACAATGAAAACATTGTTTAGTTCACCAACAATAATATACATTTGAGAAAAAAACTGGCCTATTGAGAATTTGAGAATCTACTTACTGTTGCTGGATGTCTTTTATTGTCCGACCAAGAGCTAGTGTTCATCTCATTGCTCAGTGCAAATGCTACACGTTTTAGGTTAAAATAAAGCCTACTTGATAATCTACTTACTTTTGTTTGACAACTTTTATCGTCTGGCCAACCATTAGTACATCATCCCCTGTCCGAATGTCGTTAAGATGCTGTTGGAAGAGAAAAATAAAGTCACTGATCAGAGTGAACTCGGGGTTAGCATAGAATCTATCGCTCTTTGCACAGAATGGCGATTGTAAGTGCTGGATTCTATGGTTAACCATTTAACAGAGCTATGAAATTGGTCACAGCTCGAAATTTTGGATTTAATAATTAAAAAAAAAAATTAATCTCACCCTTCTCGAAGGAATGTAGGCCAACTTTCCCGAAGCTTTCAGACACACCAGGATGAAGTCGTCTTTTACCAGGACGACTCTCGCCTCTCCGTCTTCAGTACTTCGCTCCTTTTTGGGCGTCTTTCTCTTGGAATCCGTTGCCATGAGGCGAATGGTTTCGGGATCCAGGCAAAGTTCGACCATTTTGGCACCAAGGTCTATGTGAAGGACATAGGCTGTGACCCTCGAGCCTACCTCAATGTCTTGCTCTGGGTATCAAACAAACAAAAATATGGCTAGATTTATAGGAAATTATGCGTATTCTGTAGTTTGATCAGTAGGTCTAAAGTTAAAGTAATGGCCAGATTACATTCAAAGTGTCAGTGCAACAAGGCCGTAACTACCAATTTTTTTCAAAATCCACCTTTTCCGTGTATTTTTGCGTGCATTTTTGCGTGCGGTTTTCATCCCAGTCAGGTTCATGGATGGCCCTATGGGACCGCGGACAAATGCATACTGCTGTGCGCAGTGCAAAGGCTGTACCGTCGTGAATTACCCTAACAACTTCTTGCAACAAGACTAGTGTAACATACATATCTTTCAATTATAAAGATACAACCATTGTTTTTCCTCAACTGATGATGAATGGTATTGGGAATCTTGAATGGTCTCAACTAGCACTGTTAAATTACCTCCGATATCAGTATCTGGGATGTATCCACGCAGTTTGTTGGACAATTCACATAGCACACCTCCTTCTACTTTGTGGGTTATCTTGGCCGCGACTTCGCAACCAATCTGAATCTCCAACAGTTTCTTCCAACCTAACACAGAAAACAGAGAAATCCAAGAACTCAGAATATATCAAATAGAAGAAGCACATGTTAGTAAAATTCAGCGCTTAGCAGCCAATAAAGTTTGCCATGTGTACTTTCACATGTGTAAAGGGGCATTACAGCCTGAAATCCGGGAGAATTTAGTGTTTGGGATTGTTTACTTATCTTATTGCAAACATTCCATTAAATGGGCCCTTTAAAGGGAATATACAACATTTAATTTTCTTGTAATTTTCAGAAATGGATGGATTTGGGGGATTAGTATTTTATAGCAAATATTGTTACACTGACTTGTTTTAAGTTTTGTGTTCGTAAATGCTACAAAAACCAAGAAAAACAATTATGTTCCTGTAGTCTGGTTCCCTGACCACACTTACTTGAATGGAGTAATTTATAGACGTCAGGAATTGTAAGGTCAGGGAACCAGTCTAGAAGGCTTGTATAGATGGGTAATCGATCGCAAAACAAAATTCAGACTAACTAAATCTGCTAAATTGGGGGCAGTATTAAAAACAAGCCAGTTTTTTTTCCCAAAAGCTTGTCGGCCAACCAGCATTGGGAAATTGATACAAAAATACCATTTTTCTTGAAAATGTCAGCACACCAGGTGCCATGATTTTACATGATGCTTTAGACTGTCATTCGCTGATGGTCCAGTAAGGTATTTCATAATAATTTGGTAGTTTTGTTTCTTGATGTTGGCAAATGTTGTATATTCCCTTTAACATCCACACCAGATACAGACCTGTCAAAAGTTTCCTTACCTTCCTTTTTAGCCAGTTTCTCACAGACCACATCCCTCTCACGGAAGTACTGCTGCAACAGGCTCCGCCCTTCCCCTTTCTTCGGGAGGCAGATGGAGGACTTCAGGCTGAGCAGGAAGCGAGATTTCTCCTGGTCCACCTCGGTGACTCGCGCCCTCAACGTCTGGCCTGGCTGGAATGCGTTGGAGCTGCTGATGAAGTCATCAGACATAGCCTAGCGTAGGAACGATAGAAAAAAATCAGCGCTTATAGGTACATTTATAATATACAATATTTGCTTTTACTGTAATTTTTCAGAAATGGACGGATTTCAGAGTTATTATTTGTATAGCAAATATTGTTGCCCTGTTTAAAGTTTTGTGTTCATGGATGCTGGGAAAAGATAGACTAGCTTACACCCGTTCACAGATGTGTAACCGATTGCAAACAAAATGTGGACAGTCGTCCGCACTGTCAACATCTTAATCTTTAAATCTGCATTTTGTCATCAATAAGGGTCCCAGATCTTTTGTTCAGTCTTGTCAGAAAGCTAAAAGTGCATGCATTTTGCAAAGAAACCTTTAAAGGAAGTGAAACTTTGCCAGATACTCAAATTTTTGAAATACTCATTTCAAAAGACAGACATGTACGTACAGCTTTCGGGGCCAGTCCGACGACATTATTGGGGAGTTCAATGAAGATTCCGTAGGGCATGACTCGCTTGACCGCTCCCACCACCAGAGTGCCTGACTGCACCTCAGTAAAGCCACTGATCAACTCATTATTCTGCCTGGCTTGTAACAGCACGGGTTTGTGCGTGACGACCTGTGTGTCTTGCTTGTCAAAGAAACTATGACATTTCACTGAAAATAGACGGATTGAGTTTGCTACAGCTGTAGGCATTCAATATAGAATATGCGACAACTTAAAGTGTATTCAGGCAGGGGCGGGGCATTGCTAGAGTGTGGGTGTGTAACAACACATTTGTAGGGAGACCGTTGCGCTGGAAGGTTGCCAGGAATTATTTTCTGGTCACCACAAAATATAATGGGGAAGGCAACGGGTGGGGGGGGGGGGGGGGAGCTATACAGAAGAAGGGGGGGGGGGCTAGACACTATCTGACTTTTGGGGACACTCTTCAAAACAGACGATCTTGGAGACAGACACATAATTTTGCTGACAAGACGATTTTGTCCCCCCCCCTTTCATACTCATAAGGTTGGTGTAATGGTACTTTCCTCGCCTTCCACCGCTGTGACCTGGATTTCAATCCCGCCTGCACCAAAATGTGGATTGGGTTTTCAGTCCCTGCCTGATTCCATGGGTTTCCTCAGAATATTATTCTGGGGTTTTCCTCCCACCTCTAAAACTGTAATTTCTTCTCATTGTCTCCTCTCTACAGGTTTCTCTGGGCTTGTGAGCTACAGTGCTTTTAGGGAATCCTTGGTTTCATTACCAGAAGTAAATAATAAAAGTTGCTTTAATGAATAGAATGCACAATGGGTTTCTTTATTGAAGAAGGCCTCGCAAGTGAACAATGATTATGTGCCTGGATACAAATGTATGTCTATAACAACTGATCTGTTTGTTGGTGGTCTCCCAATTGCCAATGTCTTTTTCAGGGGGACACTAGTCAGAAACTGTGAACCAAATGCCACACCACCAGGGATCACAGCCAAAGTTACATAAGTAAATCTTGCCCCCAAAAAAATCCAGCAAATTTTATATTTTGATGACAAAGGATACGGCACAATTTCTGGTGGAAGAGAACGACCAGTGCATGGCATCACTTATGGTGTCACCCTTCTCGTAACATGCAAGCATCAGGCCACAGTTTTCTAGAAAGTCTGACAGGTGCACCGTGGGAAGGAAAGCCGGCGTGCCCTCAGGAAGAACCGTGACCTCCAGCCCAAGGTCTCTGACCTTTGTCACTTTGACCTCTGCCAGCTACAATGAAAAAAAAAACCAATTTGATAACAATTTGAAAAGTAAAATTGAATATTCCAGTTTTTTGCACATAGCCAACATAGCCAGCTGTGGGCTATAGATCAACTTCTGGTTTAGAGAATGTCAACTGAATGATAAAATGACCAACCTGGCCCATATTTGGGTTCCGGTAGTCAGTTTCCTTAAGCTGTTTCTCCTCAGCCAACAGCCGGAGTGACAGTGTGATGCGTTTGGCTTCTGGCGGATAGGTCTTGATGACGCGGCACTTGACAACTTGACCCACGTAGTAAGCGTCGGCCGGTACTGGCTCTGGGCCAGAACAGAGCTCTGCTCGGGGAATCAGACCTGCAAATTGATGGGAAAAATTAAATGGAATATCATCACAGTGTAAGTGTGCTGGAGAGATATTCACTGTGTAATGAATTAGTTCTGAATTCAGAAATTACAGGGAACTAAATAATAATAAGGGAATAAATGTGTGCTCCGGAGGTTTTTATCACTCGTTTAATACCGCTTAGAGTCTGGGTGCTGATAATTACCCGAGCCGGAGGCGAGGGTAATTATCAGCACCCAGACTCTAAGCGGTATTAAACGAGTGATAAATACCGACCGAGCACATATTTATTCCCATTCATAAATACCTTATCCGTGAAAAAATTTCAAATAATTCGTTCAAAAAATCCCGATTTTGTTCAACAAGTTCACTTCATGCTTTTTGAAACATCCCTCTAGCAAAATAATGGAGTGTTCAGCTGGCGAGTAAGATGTAAACAACCCTTTTATGGAGATTGACGCGCGCGTAACATGTTCTGCGCGATGTCACGCAGAATGCACCTGGGGCGTTGCGTTTTGAATATAGAACTATAAAATTCTGACTCGCTTGTAGTGTTGCGCATGCCTACGTGAGGATTGTGAACGTTCAACCAATGAAACGGTAAGAGGCACTGGATTTTTAGGAGTCCACATTTTATTGTGACACTGGAAAAGTGTTTAAGACCAGCTAGCCATGTCTTTATCATCCGTTTAATACCGGCCACGTGACGGGCTCTCGACCAATAGGAATAGCTAAACTGTCTGAGGTATTTATGAATGTATATATAAGGCACATGTATCCACCAGTATTGGTGCTCAAGCCGCTGTATCATTATTACCGTGCTCATTGGGCCATTGGAACATACAAAAATCAATCAAAGCTCCCTGGGGAGTATACAGCTCAATGCAGCCATTTTGGCACAAAGCAGCTTCAATCAATCACACTATTGACCCTCCTATTTAAACAGTCAGTCAACATTCATAGTCACAGACATGTCAAGCAAGCACTGTGACTAGTCAAACTCAGTCAGTAGACCATGAACAGACAAAGCAGGCAAGTTGCGGGCACAGCTGGCTTATCAATTACCCACAGCCAAAACAAAACTGTATCTAGGTACATAAACAGTCACGGCCAGTCAATCTTGCTTTATGTAGGCTGGGAATTCTTAACTGTTGAAAACTGTCACTTGATTGATTTTGACTGAAAAGACTACTTGGTACAGAATGTATGTTTGCATACGAGGGTTCAACAATCTCTGCCCTCTCAGGTACCCATTTACTCCTGGGTGGGGAGAAGCAACGAGTGACAAAATGAGTGCCAAAAAAGTCCGAAAGACAAGGGCACCATTCATGACACCATTCAATCATGTCCATGATTCAACCACACAACTCTACTACTATTTGTACGTCAAGTAGGTGGAAAAAAATCGGGCATTATCATCTTTTTCTTCAAACAACTTCCAGTGAAATGTATCTAATATCTATAAGCTCTAGTATATCTAATACATATTAGCTGTACATTCCGGTTTTGTCTAGAAGAGTGATTCACGGCACAATTTGAAAATTTGAATTTTATTGCAAATTTTATTGCAAGACCAAACACACGAGGCTGATATTTAGAGCAATTGGCGTTCTTCTGCTTACCTGTGACGTCATTGTAGAAACGCACAAGATAACCGAAGTCCTTAATGGAGACGATAAATCCGTGTAGTATCATATCCTTGCGAGGCTGGTCATAGGAGGTTATGATAGGCAGTTCAGAGTGCACCAGACTATTCTTGTGTGTTAGCAAAAGGCGACGTCTGTCTGGGTCCACGTACATGACCTTGAGGAAAAAAAACCCCCAGAAATTACACAATCGAATTGCACGGCTGGGTACCAGTGAGAAACATGACTTCGCATGCACTTTTGGCCGATGATCTGTTAATGCTTGTAAGACAATACTTTCTGTCCTCAGCAAATTTCTGTTCTTGAAGTTTCCCAAAATTTGACCCAGGTGAAAAGTTTGAAGAAATCTATTTTCACAATCACACAGTTCTTGGTGTCTTCTGCCCAAAACTAAAAGATTTCAACTTAAAATCTTGAGCAAAGGCAGGTTATACAGGAGACTCGATCCATTTAATAGAAATAACATAGGGATAAAGTAAATATTACATGTAATGACTAGTAACTGTCATAATTTCATGTTATTATGTTCACAAGTCATGTCTATTTTAATACAAACATCACAAAACTCAGCTGTCCACCAATGATCATTTACCATTTAAATACAATGAAACAAGGGCATTTTCTTGCCTTCATGAATTAACATTAATTTGCACAGGATAATTGATATAAATCACCATCATTACTTCAGAAAAAAAATATTTCCATTCAAAACACAAATCTCACAGTAAAAATAATGTCTTAACAAATTTTGTAATAATCTCATTTGTATCTGAATGCCTGATGTGTGTAATCTCTGGTTCTCACTCAGCTCAATAGCTAAAAATAATGGCATTCAATGGACAGCTGTAAAAATGGATTCATTCAGTGAAATATGCAATCTTCTCTTAGCCAGGATCAATTTTAGTAATTCCTTTTTCCAAATGAGTGGAAGAACATGCGCCTTTATGCTTCATTGGTTCGTCAAATTTAATTGCTTTTTTTAAGGGGGAAAAAAGGCATTAATCCAGGTCACTTTCTTTTTAAATCACCCTGTACAACCCAAAAATTGAAGCAAACTCAATGTCACAAAAAATGTCCATTGAAATTCATCGGTGTTGACATGTGTTCAACATTTGCAATGATTTTCTAACTTCTCGTGAATTTACTTACCCTCAGTTCCAACAGTTCACCGACAGTGAATTTGCTTTGCGGTTTATGAATAATCACATCAGCCATGTGTGCGCTGGGTATGAACCCACTCACGTGATCGGATATCTTAATGCGTAGTCCCTTCTCCACAATAGCTGTTAACGTACCCTGTCGTGGGAAAACAAAATTGAAAAGAAAAATTAATATGTAACTGTTAAGTTGGCTATTAAAAATGTTAACCTATCGACATGATCAAGAAAAGACAGATCTATAGAGAGCAAATGAAAATAAAACCAACTGAAACATGTGAAAATATTTGAGAAGGAAACAAATAACGTGTTAGGTACTCAAACGCATATAAGAATTAATTTGTGTTACATCATGTCTCTGATACTGTCATTTCAAGAACATGTGTAGAAAGTACTGTAATTTTCTAGAAAGTAAAAAAATGGCCGATTATTATCTTATACATGTACATGTATATCCTTCGTTGCATACATTGCGGTTACGTGCAAGGTATTTAAATTTTTGCCATGTCCTTTTTTTGTACTGCGAGTTAATACCTATGACAACTTACTGCCAACCGACAGAATTTTATTTTGGGGCAGGGAAGAGGGGCTCCACATGCCCCAATAACAAAACAAAATGTCGTCCCCCCCCCCAGCTTGAAATTTGTTTGTCCTATGAGTGACCATGGTTAGAAGACTTAATTGAGCTTGACTGGGCACCCTACCAACCCCCCCCCCCCTCACTGTTACATCTAGCCCCTCCCCGCCATAGTGAGAACCCAGGCTAAACCGCTAAACATGGTGACATTAGTCCAATAAAAAAAGAATGATGGACACAAATGTGTCAATCACAATTGAATTTGCACTGTCACAAGCACTCAGAATGAACTAATGGTGCAAAATTTGTTTGATGATTAATGGTCGGTGAATATCCAATATTCAACCGTTATTCCAACCTTGGGGTATTTTGCTCTTCCCTACAATACGTATACAATGGAGTTCATTTTATTCATACTATTCGCTCTTTTCACACTCCGTCATTGGGTATGCACAGCCTCGATCTGGGAACTTTACACAATAGAAATAGCTGGTTCAGTGATCTGAACCCCGACACGGGATCACTGAACCGGCAATATTTATTGTGTAAAGTTGCCAGATCAAGGCTCTGCATGCCCATGGCGGAAGTGTGAAAAGTGCGAATTGCAGTATTCTACTGTTCTTGTGCAAGAACAGTATTCTTTTTCTTGAAGAAAAAAATAACTGGTTTACCTTCACCAGGGCACCAAGCTTGATGTCATGGTAACCGAGGAACGGTTGATCCAATACTGACTGCTTCATGGATACCATGGCGATCCTGTCCATCCAGTTGAAGTCTAGTACCCTACACGCCACCTTGTTGCTGACTTTGTATAGACTCTTGGCATTGGTCAACTTCTTGTCTGATATGTGCGGCAGCTGGTGTCAAAAAACAACCATAGCGAAAACAAAAATGCACATTTGTATTAATCATATTAATAGTATGGCAGATAGGTGATGGGATTGTGCCTTTGATGATGCAAGCATGGCATTTGGCACACAGTCAGAATATGTCATGGGAAAGATATTTGGCTATAGGGCCATCGCAGATTTATCCTTTGAAAATAATATAGGCAGAATAACAAGCAACGGCAGCCATTTTGAAAATTTTGAAAATTGCTTGTTATTCTACCTATATTCTTTCAAAGAACAAATCTGTGATGGCCCTATAGCCAAATATCTTTCTTAAGAGACACTCTGACTATGTGCCAAATTACATGCTTGTATCATCAAAGGCACAATTTCCCAAATATTTTCCCTATCTGTTCTACTATAAACTGAGATAACAAATCCTGGTACAGGCTTGGGCAAAAACCCGAATACGATCACCGTGTTTGGGTTTTGTCTTAAAAAGAGGGTTTTCACAGCATGTCCAGATTTTCAAAATTGATTCCATTTGATTCTGGTGTGACGCCTAACAGAAAGAAAGATTGAGGTTACATACTGATTAATTGGCTAGGCTATGTAAGCCAGTGAAGCCAGCAAGCTTCTTCCCATAGACACGAGCGTTACAGCTAGTCATAGCCAAATAATTTAATAACAGTCTCTCTTCGGTACTTACATAAACAAAGCCCCTGTCCCGTTCGTTCAGCTGCAGCAACATGCCGATGCTGGGGTCTATCCTGACAATCTTGGCTTTCTTGATGGTGTCACCGGCGCGTAGGCCCTGGAACAGAGGTTGCTCATCTGCCGTTGATTCAGTATGTGCTGGCATCAGGCTCAACCCCAGGGATTTACTGTTAAGGCACTGAAATATCACGCAGGCCCGGACCTGAGAACATGCAATTAACATCGAAACAATTCAAATATTCACTTTGACACAAAAAAATGTGATCATTATCAAATATTTTTGAGCAATTTGAGCTGTCAAAGCAGAAAGTCACACACCTTCACAGAATGCAAAATTTGACGAGACATATCTTTTAAAATTTTGTGTAAAGAATAAAAGTTTGTATGTGGTAACCAATTGATGCAAATGTCTCACCTTTTTAAAAATGACAATCACAAATATTTTCAGAACTATTTCACAAGATAATTGGCAAAACATTGATATTTGGGTTTCATTTTTAAAGTCTTGTTTCTCCTAAAAAAATAATCATTATGCAGCTAAACTCCATGATGTTTTGCTTCTTAAAGACCAATTGAATAAAAGTAAACCAGAGTGTGTAAATATACCTTACAAAGACATCTATTTGGCGAATAGATTAACTGAAGCGCTCTACATATCTATGACGTTTAAAGGTAGAGTAGATCATTTGCAGCTATCCCAAAAGTAACTGACGAAATTGTTATTGAACAGCTTACTTGGGTAAATTATTCTTTCTGGCATGCTGTCATTTTGAAGAAAAAATGAAAAAAAAAAGGCAATTTCCAAAGATGTGTCAAGTCAGGCATTTTTGGAAATTTCTGTTTTAGTTGGTTTGCAATTTGGCGAATGGGTTAAAGCATTGATACGACGCACACGCATGCACGGTTGCTATTATTCATCAGTTCAGTGCGTGACATCACGTAGCAGACTGCTGCAATCGGCTGAATGAGAACATGTTCCTGATGCTGATTTCAGGCGCAATTCACAACAGACTCGGCAACTTGTGAATTGAAACCGAGATCCTAAAAACATTTTTCTCTCGTAAAATACAGCATTCACAGAACTAAAACTTTATCAGGTTAGCCCCCAGTTCTGCCGCCAATGCATTTTTATTAGGTTCGCGCACTTCGCGAACTCAGCGGCTGTAGCATATTAGCATAGTTTTAGCATAACAAAGGCGCATTGTCATGCGATGCAAATGACCTGGAGAGCTCGATGTTTACTCCTAACTTGGGATCAAAATTAGTTTGCGAACCTTCGCTGACTTCGCGAACAGTCAATTTTGAAGCCTGCCCTTAGGAACATAGTATAAAACTGACCACTTGTTCTTTCTTGTACTGCGTGGGCGGTAAGCTGTTGTCTTCGAAGTGTAGTTGATCTATGCAGCCATTGTATGAGGACAGGAAGCCAACTTTGATACCGTCTGTGGAAATCTAGATTGAAACATGCAACAGAGAGTATATAAAAAGTACTATGTTGATTGTTCAGGGGTTACAAGCACAATGTAATTCAATTGAGTTTCATTATTTTATTTTGAAGCATGATGCACATTGTGAACTTCTGTAAAAAGTAGGGGGAAAAATAAACATCAATACAAATTGAAATAAAACTGTTCCAAAAATTTCACACAAAAAGTGATGTCCTCGCATTACGATACTTGAGTTTGATAAAGTTTGTTTTGATAAAATAATTTACAAAATTGCGTCACATAAGAAAATGTTCAGCCGCAGTTTCTGTCCAATTTTGTAGTATTTTGCGTAAGATATATTTTTTTCCAAACAAGTTACAAATGAGTTTTGCTAAAAAAAAGACTGCCGTTAATGGAATCATCAAATTCAAAGCTTGGCAAAAATATTTGAACAGAATCATTGTCAGGCTGCAAGTACTTCAAAGTTTGTTAAAGGGAAATACAACATTTGCAAACATCGAAAATTAAAACTACCAAGTTGTTACGATATACCTTACTAGGATGTTGGTAAATAACAGTCTAAAGCATCCTGTAAAATTATGGCACCCAGTG
The DNA here is from genome assembly GCF_015706575.1 of Patiria miniata. Lineage (NCBI taxonomy): Eukaryota > Metazoa > Echinodermata > Asteroidea > Valvatida > Asterinidae > Patiria > Patiria miniata. The sequence goes on along the minus strand of NW_024037076.1, from coordinate 27,432,793 downwards.
TGAAGTCATTTTCAAGAAAAATGGTACTTTTGTATACATTTCCAACGGTGGTTGGCCGACCACCGTTGGAAAAACCCAACTATTTTTCAACTACTGCTTCATATTTACCATTTTTTTTCCAGTCCAAATTTTGTTTGCTATTGGTTCCGTGCGTGTTCATGAACGGGTGCAGGCAGCTAGACTGGTTCCCTTACCTTACAATTTTCTGGCATTTTTGATCCATTTCATCTTTAGTGGAGTCAGGGAACCAGACTACTTGAACATTTTTGTTTTTCTTGGTTTTCCAGCATTTTCGAAAGCAAAACTTCAAACATGTCAGTGTAACAATATTTGATCTATTATACTAACTCCCCAAATAGTTCATTTCTGAAAATTACAGCAAAAGCCAATGATGTACATTCCCTTTAAGTAAATGATTTCATAACTAAACCTGGGCAGACTATTTTCGGTCGACATCTCATTCAAACGTGAATAATTCTGTTTTACTGGAAAATTTGCAATTTAGAAAAGGAATCTATTTTTGTCGTGATGAAACTCGAAAATATCACGGGGGATGCAAGTTTAATCAGTTCGCGCCAGAGACCATGCATACAGGCAAAAGTGTTGCGGTATTCGGAACAGACGATAGATAAACACGCAGGGAGCGAGGCCGGAAATATGAGTGTGCTGCCCAAAGGTGATGGCTTCAACCTGCCTGGCTGAGGTTGAGTGAAAAGAAATCACGCGCCTTGTTCCGTTCTTGTCAAACTAATTCCAGCGAGGAACTTGTTAAGTGAAAAGCTGTTGAAATAAACTGTGACAGAAGACGTTCGGGAGTAAATGTACATCCTGTGTTACCATGGTTACTGGTGACCCAAGCGTGTGATTGGCTCGATTACAACAATGCTTACTTTAGGATATTGATAAATCTGATTCATAAACATCCTCACATTTTGAACGGTGGCCTTGACCTTTGTGCCCGGCAGGAGCGAGGCAAAGCTGTCGTTGGAAGACGCCTTGGCCGTTGCCTTGGCAACCGAAGCAGGATTGGATGAGAGCACCAGAGACCTCCCGTCGGATTTCACATCCTTGATAAGGCATTTGATTGGCTGGGCGATGAGCAACGGTTGCCCTGGAAACAGAGATGAAAGGTTTTTTACTCCTTTTAGGGCCATGAGTAGACACAATTTTATTACGTCTGAGAAACCAATTCAATTTTTAGCACACATCCAATTTTTTTAATGAGGAAACTTCTACAATCTTGACAAATGAAAAATTTGATTGGCGGTGCGAACAATGGTTGCCCTGGAATCAGCGAACAAGGCTTTTACTCTGTATTGTGGGAGATGCATACCAACATTATAAATATTAGATTAGCAACATACCAGAAACAACATTTTTATCAAATTAACACTAGAACAGGTCACTCTGAACAAAACCTCCAAATTTTTGTGTGTGACCTCACCTTGATTGTGTGTCTTGACGAAGGTCTCAGCCAAAGCAGTACTGAGAAAGCTGTAGACCCCCGGTATGCCGACGTCAATGACGTAGCCATGATCCTCTATGCTGGATACACTGCCAGCTATCACCTGAAAGAATAACAGGTTACCTTCTATATTAAAAAAATAAACATACTATGGGTGCGTTTGAGTAGCTCACCTGGATCAAATCAAGTGAATGCAGACAGCTTTACAGCCACGAGAACCGGGCTAATCGAATGCTCAAATGTGGGCCATCATGATCCTTACTTGACGTCCGCAGACGAGGCCGTAACCATTGGCAAACCACTTTTTCAGAATGACTCTTACTTTCAGATTTACTGCTTTTCCGTCCATTGCATTTGCAAAATGGATCAAAGTCAGGGTGGAATAATAGCCTCTAAAGTCACAATGAGATCAATAAATATTTGTGTTTAGACTTGGAAAAAAATTATTTAGGGTCCACTTGAGCTTATCTGCTATCCGGCCGCCATAATTGTCAATTTCTTAGAATGAACAACGCATGCGTTACGTATTTCCACCACTGACTCTGTTCCATGAGCAGGGATGTGGTGGCTGACCCAGGTGAGCCCAAGAATGACGTTAGAGCTAATCAAACGGCACGGGGCTAACCCAAATTGACTCGGATGAGCCTATGGAAGGCACCCGTTATGTTTTTATACCATGGTATTAGATTGTGAAATTCACTGGTTGAAAACTGTTTATGTGATTTACTACAAACGTTCATGTATGACAACCTGATGAACTCCGCAGAGTACCTCACTTTGTGTTATCCGTGATTGTTCGCAAAAACTTTTCAGCATATTCATCCCTTCTGCTTTGTTCAACAAGCAAAAATCTTGAAACTCACCATTCCTGGTTTAAGCATGTTGGGGCTAAAATGAGAATGAATAGCCTGTGGGTCAAGGGTCAGGTGGATGCGTTGTCTCCCTGCTCCTGTTGACCCCACTGATTTAACCTTACAGATGACCTGATGGCCCTCCCTAAAGATGGTCTGCAGACTTGGTACATCCTGCAAGATCAGAGGGATTAACACTTACATATATGAGAAACGGAATTGCTGTGCAAAATAGAAGCAAGATACGGCAGAAATAATGCACACACGTGTAAAGCCGCCCTCAAGTTGACCTTGCAACGACACAGATCAGTCGGCGACAGACTAGACTTTTCAGGATCAAGCTGTGCCTGAGCTTACAACTGTCGGCAACATTTTAGTTGCCGGTTTATTTTGCGACCTGAGTGTAACTGCAACAATACCCGCTTATCATACCCGCGCATCTTCCGCTGACTCCATCAGCTCATCTCCCAGCCGCTCTAACAGCTTGGTATATGTTGACGACACGTCTGTGATCTGCACATAGCCGGTCATCATGTTGGGTAGGCTGACCACGATCTCGTACTCGTGCACTTCCTTCACTACTCCCAACAGCAACATGTCCGCTGAAATAGTCTGAAAATGGTCAATAGTCGGTGAATCAATCTGATTGATGTCAAAGTGCAGAAACTGTTTTTTCTTTAATAGTGGTGGGAGAAATCAGAGATTTCAAAATCCGGTTATTTGTTCAAACCGAATAACGGTTATCAGATTTCACCGGAAGTTGCTGTTCAGCTCACATTTCAGGCATGCCAACAAAAGGTATGAGTTAGGTGCTGCACGAAATGCCCTACACGATGATTTGGTGTATATATGTAGTTTGCGGGATTCAATGACCACTGGCATGACTGGGCCTTTAAAAAAACTCTGAGAGAGCTGTAATGTTGAAAAAAAATGGGTGGGAACTCTCTGATCAGACGAATGGACAGGTTATTCATGAACCAAGAAGACTCTTAGCGAGTGAATGAAGTTACAGTCAGGGACCATGGAGCCAATTGGGGGATGTTCCAGTTGTTTTCTTTGGCTTGTGCACTGCGGTGCTTCTAAGGCTTTGTAAATTAAAAACATGTAGGTTTGAAAACATTGTTAATTATTTGTGCCATGTTGTCTGTTAACTTAAAGGAAGATCATGTGAACGTGCATGTAGGCTCCTTTTTTTATAATTCGGATTTTGTTTAAACGTTTGGAAAATTTGTAAACTGATTTAGAATTTTGTGTTAAATTTTAAACGTATAAGCGTCACATCCTTACGCAGTTCCGAAACCAACCATAAAACACAGCCATAAACATTACCTTTTTTGTGAGTTGAGAGAACTTGGATGCTGTCTTGGACGCAGTCTTGGATGCGGTCCCCGACCCCTCCCCAAGACTCTCCATCAGTTCCTCTGCCTCCTCCTCACACTGAAACCGCTTAAGTGGAGACTCATCATCCTCTTCGTCCACCTTGGGTTTCTTGGATTTCTTCTCCTTTCTCTGTGTCACTTTGCCCTTTTTCCTCTCTGAAGCGCCATCATCCTGCGAGTAAAAGAGTATTTGTTGCACACTAATAAGACAAAATCTAAATCAGAGCTCGCAATTCCATCTATTTAGCTGACCTATTTCTAGATAAGGGGTGTGCATCGGAACCGGGTACCCGAGTACCCAAATGCTGGCGTCAGGAACTGGTTCCAGATGGAATCAGGTTCTCCTAACCAACTTTGCAAATTACAAAATTACTTCTCAGACATTGAAAAAGAAAGGTTTTGAATGCCATTTGTGGGGAACTTTCAAAATGAAAACCAGGCTAAATGTACATGAAAAATCAAAACAGATCTCATGTTGGTGTGCATTTTAACGAGCGACAGAGGATGCTCCCGAAAGTTGCAATTGACACCGTAACGCTATAGAGCCCCTCAAACAACTTCTGGAATTTAAATTTTGGGGTTGGGTTTCTTTTATCAGGTTTATGGGTACCCATGAATGGGTACATGGTTCCCGTACTACTAGATACAGTGAATTTAAGATTGGGTTTTGCCCTTTAACCCAAACTACATGTACCTAGGCCATTTTGCTTGGATGTAGCCTCAATCCTGCAAAATCCTCCAATTGGCCTCATGGAAAAATAGCACATAAAGCCTCATTCCTGCAAATTCCTCCATTATTTCTTGAATATGGTCCGTGGATGGGTGACCACTGCCTGATCCTGCAAAATCCTACGGCAGTGACTGTCAATATGTTGAGGCTTGGCCAGTGACATGCTGGAGCAGTACGGAGGAGTTCAAGCATAATCCAAGCCTATATTTATGCATGGCTGAGCAAAAACAACAAAAGGTCCAGCCCAAGACCTTGACAAAGTGCATCCTATGAAACGCACTTTTGCCATGTAACCTCAATCCTCCAAATTCCTCCACTTTGGCAAAGAGGATTTTGAAGGATTCAGGGTGGTTCCTTGATTCCTTGATGAAACCATGATAAAGCCATACAGGGCTTAAGCAGTTTGGGGCATACAGGGAGTAACAGGCAGGGTGGTTTCGGGGGAAAACTGGGAGTAACGGGTTACAAAATACAACAGAACACCTGTACTTCCACAGTCTATTAGAAACCAGCTGAAGTTTGTGAAGTGCATGTGTGCTTTGTCGATATGCAGACAGATTTCCCACACATTTTGCCAGAGCATGTTAGTCATGATACAGATAAATTACCTTGAACAGAACCTCCTGTTCACGCTTTCTCTTGAAAGATTTCTTCTGCAGCGACGAATCGGTCTTGCCTTTCTTGCCACGACCTCGGGGAAAGCTTTCCTCTTCCATAGTGCTGCGTTACAATGTTAGAAATTTAATATTTCATTTCCATTTTCTTGGGTTTGGATATGGGAATCTTTCCTTTTTTTTCTTAAAATAAACTCATGCTAGATGCAATTTTCAAAGGTATTCAAAGAAAATGTGACTTTCGAAAATGTGCCTATCAGCCAATCAGATTATTCCTTGATTATTTATGCTGAGTAGGACATCCAAAAGGAATAATCTTATTGGTTGATACTGCAAGCAGACAATAACCACAACACAGGCATGACAGTGTGGCACTGGACGGTTTTTCCGAAGAAGCCACCAAAACCATCAATATTTTTCATATTTTAAGTAACTTTTGTTCTGTTTCAAGTCGATTATTACATGCAGCTTCGTGAATGACTGCTGCATGGTTATGAGGTATGTACATGTACATGTAAATGGAATCTGGGTTGGAATTATAGAGGGAAATAGGACCATTTTGTAGAGGCCGTTTACTTTTACAACGTACATGTAGTTCTGTCTCCAGCGTTACATGTGAATTCCTGATGAGCACATTAGCTGGAGTTACCCAAGCTAGATATGAAGTTATCCTGAATCCATCAATATCCTGCAGCACTGCTAGGCTTCATGTCCTGAATCCATCAAAATCCCCCAACTTTTTCAATATGGAGGTATCCTGAATCCGCCAAAATCCCCCGAAACAGGGGTGGGTTTGGATGGATTCAGGTACGTTAGGGTTAAGGAAAAAAATTCTTAAAATACTTTACCTTTTTGTGTCATGGCCCATAGTGGCCATATACACACTTTAGGAAAAAATGTTGCAACCTGACGCCACTTTTTCCTTCATTTCATCTCAATGAAGGTCATTTGTCATGTTCGTTGCAAAAATGATGATGAGACATGAATCTGGGACTGAAAAACATTTCCAATTTGTTAGAAAATACTTAGACAATTTTCTTGACTCTCCATAGACTTAGTAATAGTACACAATCGCAGAAGTGGCGTCAGGTTGCAACTGTTTTGGCGATCGTGTGGTGTAGGGCCCGGTTCCTACATGTATATGGGGAACAAAATCTACTTTAAAATTAGAAAGTGGATATTTTGCCAGAGACGTCAAACCTTTAGTTTGCCAGATATGCACTGAATATGCGCAGTTACTATTTTTTTTGTACTTAGGACATTTTTCGGTGACAAATTTTAGTCTAGCTCCATGCCAACATTATCGTTGTAACTTCGTATTCACAAGATGGGAATCAGACCATTTTACAATTTTGGACTTTATTTCCCTTTAAAAAAAATCCTCCAGAGCCACAAATCTGAAAAAGAAAATGTAGTACTCTGCAATAAAATTTTTGAGACATGTTAAAATAATAAAAGAAGAATATTCTTATTTTTGGGGGATGGGGGGAAAAAACCTTAGAAATGTCGCTGGCGGGGATCGGGATCAAACCCGGGTCTTCCCACCCATGAAATCTGTTGCTTATCCACTAGGCCGAGCGTGCTACACAACCATTGGTGGTAATTTATTATATCTTATAATTCAGCCCTATCTTAGAGAGTACAGCGCCCTCTGTTGATATGGATTACCACTGGCAAACCTAGTAAACGTTAGCTTCCCGGCATTACCTTTGGCAATATATCCACCATCTTAAAATTATTAGACCATGTAGACCGACCAAACTAGTTGGCGACATTCACAATAAACAGGTACATGACATAGATAGAGGGCATGGAGGGCAGGGTTTTTATTTTTTGAGGGAAATTTGGGGGTAAAATGATGATGACAGTGCGGCGACAACACGCAAGCCGAAAATAAAGATGGTGAAACACCGCGCGATGTACCATGAGTACGCACAGTGCACTGAATCGCAAAGCACAAACTGAGCAGGAAAATTGTGATTTGGCAAATCACAAATTCTACCCCAACATTTGCCCAAGAAACTGTTCAAAATTGCAAAATGGGTGTCATTAGAATTGAGAAAAGTCTGCTTTTGATTGTAAAGGTGATTTTTGAGCAATAAAAAAAACATTTTTGACTCTAATTAATTTGATCAAAACAAAACAGGGGTCCTACAGTACATGATCGCCACATTTTTTTCCTTTTATAGCTCCATGCTAATATATATAGGAATGGGGTCCTACCCCCCCCCCCCCCCCCCCCAAAAAAGAAAAAAAGACACGGATTACCGGTTGCCGGCATGCCCCACCGCCACCGGTCACCATGCCTATGCACTAGTCATGCTAGTACTACATGCAGCAGGCATGCATTTGCATGGCACTCTCTCGACGGCGGTACGCGGTTTGGACAGCTTCTGTACTTATTTTGTGAACTAACCATTCACAAACACGAGTATTTAAGAAATGTTTACCTGTTTTTCAAAATGATGTAACTTTTAACGCAATCAGCTCACAGAAAGCAATCAAGAAACGTATTTCCAAGCACACACGCGGCTCGCCTCGCACGCACGCTTTACCACATGGAAGCCGCCATCTTTAAACTGCACTAGTCTAGTCTCGCGATAGCGCGAGAAAATAGCGGTTTCAGCGAGACTAATTTATGGAGTGCAAATACGTCAAAATTGTAGGGTAGACAAAAATGAGCATAATTAGGGCAAGGGGCGTGTCAGGTCGTTAAAATTATTTTTAGACCATGAAAATAGAATTATCCACCAGTACCATTTTCAATATAATGCCAACACCCCTATGTGGTATAGCGCCCCTGCCCCTTGGCTAAGGTTTTTGTTTTAGGGGCCATTCACTGGTCAATGTTTACAAATTCGGATCTTTTTCCCCAAAATTGTGGGCGGGTGGGTCAAAGCATGGAGGAAGGAATAGCCGATATCACTATATAGTGTCATAGAAAATTGGAAACAATTGTATCTGTGTGCATGGCAATTAATTTCCTCTTCTAGTTTCAACAATTCAAAGAGTTGCATGCTGGAAACCTGGGAAAGCCATTGAAAACTCCCAAGCTGGGAGAGCATTAATTGACCTAAAATATCTGCTTCGTTTAAAGCATTACTAATTTGTTCTTCAGTGTATGGGATATATTGAATTGTGAAATTTTGGGTGGGTGGGTTCAAAACAATTCTGAAAAAAAAAGATCAAACTTTTTAATACTATTCTCAACGGCTCCTTGAATTCATTAGTGAACTGAGAAAAAGAACTTAAAAAAAAATATATGCCGAACAGGTTCCAACGGGTAAATGGTATAGCTGGATCCTGTTGCATTCAGCAGGTTTATAGTTAAAGTTTCATAACCGTTCAATTTTTCACTTTTTCACTTTTAACAAATGGACACTTATCGCTAAGAGAAGGGGTTTGCCACGGTGTTTCTGGCAGTGGCTGCAATGTGCGCCGCAGTACCTTGTAAACCATTATAAGGTGCTACATAATGGGTCTCATATTTCTCATAAACTTTATTTACCTTTCTTTAATAATTGACATAATTTCCAGCGCCTTGAGTACCTAATTGTTGGTAGATACGTGCGCTATATAAGACTCCGTTATTATCATGTCGCGTTTTGAAAATAAATTCTTCAAATATTCATTATATAAAATCATGGCATTATGAAGAGAAGAAAATAAAATGTCGAGTGTGTAAATGTACATACGAGGAATAATTTGATAATTTGAAAGCTACTATAAAATGGACTTGGAACGGGCGAAAAATGAATTAAATTTATCCAGCAAGTTTTCGTAAGGATTTTGAATGGGATGATGTCTTTATACATCCCTCGGATTAATAAAATGTGACGACTTTTTAAGAGAAACTTATGGGAACTTTCAGGAGCTAGCTATTATAAAACTCAGTCGAGTGTTGCTAAAATTCGTGTTCTTGCCTTGGTGAAAAACTGCATTCCGTTATGTATATTGTCATCGTCTCTGCTGCTTACACGAAACAAGAGGAATCTGCAAAGATAAAAGAAATAGGCCCTTTATCTATTATATTACATATTTCACACTCGAAGCACAACCCAACTATCGGAGTGAAAAGATTGTCATAAAATGTTCGATATGCCACTTCCCGAAGACTAAGACAACAATAGAAAATGAGTAAGATTTGAGGCTTTGCATGGTGAAGATACTAAATAATGAAAGGTTTGCGGAAACACCATGTGCGAATAATTTCTCAACTAAGAGAATGGTTCTGAAAAGAACCAGAGGTATAAACTCGACGTTCCGGTCAGTATGCTCTGACCGTCTTCAGGAGAGTGCCTAAACTCTAAGAAAGTGAAAACTTAAGTAGCAAAAGGATTGATTTCGCCTTTTGCTACTTAAGTTTTCACTTTCTTAGAGTTTAGGCACTCTCCTGAAGACGGTCAGGGCATACTGACCGGAACGTCGAGTTTATACCTCTGGTTCTTTTCAGAACCATTCTCTTAGTTGAGAAATTATTCGCACATGGTGTTTCCGCAAACCTTTCATTATTTAATAGAAAATGAATAAATGAAAAATACATCTAAATCCCTTTTGCTAAATTACCTCAAGAATTGGTGAAGACTTGCTCTGCAAGCAGGTCATCAGTCCTTCCGTCGGTCCTCCTCCCTGCTTCCGGTTCCTTGGGATTCAGAAGTGATTGTATCTTCGTCCAGAATGACATCTCATCTTGCAGACCGTCATCTCTGCCAGAAGATTAGAAGGAACATATGTAAGAAAATTGTGTGCGGGACAATTATATGCCTGTTGCTCTTCTTTTGTGAAGTTGTTAAGTGATTATTAATTTCACATTAAATCTATTTCCTCTAGATTTATCGTATTAAAAAAAATAAGGTATCATTAATCGCAGACAAAATAATCAGAACAATTTGAAACACCCTAAGACATTGTTTTCGAAAGCAAAACAACATTAATATTTTTACCTGGGAAATCAGTAATGGGATGCCCGGCAAGCAGGGTCTTCAGTCATCCGGTGTTCCTCCTCCCTGCTTCCGGTTCCTCCGTGTCAGCAGCTCCTGACATGAGCACTCTGGCTTGCCGGTCCTCCTAATCTAATTGCAAGTTGCTGAAAATAAAAGAAGTCTTCCTAGCGGAGCTAGGTTTTGTAGCTACAATGTACAGTGGATTCCTGATCAAATTTGTGACCGGTGCTGTGGTATAAAGAGAAGGAAACGTATATTAGTAGTCCTTACCTGACCACTATAAAGATACAACCATAGAGAAAAAAAGGGAAACTTAGTTTAGGTCTACGCCACTTAGATCTCTAAGCCTAATTGGATGCAAAGTATCTTACATACAGACAGTGAAAATAATCAAATTAGTGGCCTTACCTGACCACTTTAATGGATTCAACCGTTGAGAATGAAAGCTTAGTTTATTCTAAATCGATAAATTGGCCTACTGGTCGCAAAGATGATATTCCAGTTTGCGCAAAGCATGGCAACGCGCATCCACTGACGCGCAACGCGGTTCAAAGGGAAACAACATTCACATTGCCGACCAGCTGTGATCGGACTTATCAGAATTCAAATGTACCATCGATCAAATCCTCCACTGGTGTTGTGGTTGTTAAATTAATTAATGCACATTGTTTCATCCTGTAAATTCAGGCTATACACTTTACAGAGCGATTACAAGGTGTATCCGACGCTACAGGTGTCATTACACCTGATTTACAAGAAACAAAATTGACACAATGGCCCTAACACAAAAGGCAATTCGATCGATCTTTGCGAATCGGATATTATGGAAGAACAAATCACAAACAATACTTCATGTCCATAAGACACGTTTCGACAAGGATCAGAGACTATTTCATGTCACAAAATAATCGTGGAATCGTTGAACCCATCATTCTGATTACGTTTCACGACCGCTACAGTTTCAATGAATCTGTAAGATCTGCACATGGTCTTATACATGAAGAGATTTTTAAACAATAGATTTCCAAGAATTTTTTTGTCACATGGACGAATAAAGTAGATTCTTAAACATGGCCCTATAGAGTATTTCACTCCATTAACCACGGTGAAGTTACAACAGGTGAGGAATATACAGAGTATACAAGAAAACGTAGATCCAACATTTGAGCTTTTTTTTAAGCTTCAAAATAGCTATCATGATACTTAACACATGACCCTAGAGTATATTGCACGATGATTCGCACTCAAGACGGGATGAATGCATTAAGCAGCTTTCAAGAAAATTGCAGAAATTTCTACAGAACGGAGGAATAAAAGATCTCTACACTACTTCACATGGCCCTAAATAATTTCGCAAAATAAATTGGAAAGATTTTTTACAAAAACAAAGAAAGACATGTTCACATGGCCCTGGACTCCTGTAAATAATCTGTCACATAATTACCGAAGATAACCCAAGAAAAATTGGGTTTGGCAGAAAACGGCGATGACAGTTTTGTACACATGGCCCTAGGATTTTTTTCACAATGACAATCAATATGGAACGACGAGAAAATGCATGATAGACGCAACTAGAATTTCAAAAAGTTTGATTCGTACACATGGCCCTAAATATCTAACACGAATTGTTACAAACGGAATACAATATTTCGTACAAACATTGACCCTACTACAGCTCACAATCATTGTCTTTAAATGTCAAGCAGTAGACGTGATAAAACAAAAATGTACAGATGGTGCAAATTGGAAGAGAAGCAGAACGATTTACTACACATGGCCCCATCATGATTTCGACATAAAAATCCTTCCTAGATAGCAGGTGCTATACGTAGTTTAGCAGTTGGCCCAATCATACACATGCATGGCCCAATCATAATTTCACATGGCCCTATCAATTATTCTGCAGACACTCTTTTCTTCCTATACACTAATCGGTCAAATGCTTGACAAATGCTGGACAAGATTTAATGATTGACGCTAACTTTGTTCGCACTCGAACTCAACACGAACTCGTAAATCGTGAATGAACGATACATTTTTTGTTTTATTCAATACCCGCAGGTTCATCGTCTTATTTTCTTTCTATACACAAATCGGTCAAATGATTGACAAATGCTTGACAAGATCTAATGATTGTCGCTAACTTTGTTTGCACTCGAACTCAACACGAACTCGTTAATCGTGAACGAACGATATATTTGTTGTTTTCAACCCATACCCGCAGGTCCATGTCTTGTTTTCTTGCGATTCACAAATCGAACAAATGATTGACAAAATCTAATGAGTGACGCTAACTTTGTTCGCGCTCAAACTCAACACGAACTCACTCGCAATCGTTACGAACGATACATTTGCTGTTTTAATATACCCGCAGGTCGATATCCATCGCCTACTCTTATCGAACAAAACAATTGACATTTAGGGGTGTTTTTTTTTCGATTTCACTTTTACGGTGCTAGAATTTCTCCTCATTGATTTATTTTTCATTTGAAGATTTTTGCCTTTTAATTTTATACGTTATCTTTTTTGAAAGACGTTTTCAATCGAACCGAGAGCACGCTAGTGCTCATTTCGAATACGTGATTATTTTCGGAATCGTACATTACTGACACCCAAAAACATTGGCATTAAGAAACAAATTATTTCAAATTTATTTGCACTCCATCCAAGCGGCGGGATTTTTATTCCTTTCCCATCTGGTGCTTGGTAAGATTGTGTCAGAACTATTAATCGTGCGGAGAGGTTCCTTGGAAAATATAATTATTATCTTTAATTTTCTGTCTTCTCTACAAAACATAATCTCTTACTGGTTTTTCAACTTTATACATTAATAATTCTCTACTGAATTAATTTGTTGGCAATGTAGCACCCATCAAGAGTGTTATATTTCCGATAAAAGTATCCATTAACAGTATCGTCTTTATCAATAGAATCACCCATCAAGAGTGTCGTATTTCTCAATAGAAGCACCCATCAAGGGTGAGGTCTTTCTCGATCACCCATCAAGGGTGTTGTGTTAATCAATAGTAGCACCCATCAAGGGTGTCGTGTTAATCAATACAGTAGTAGCACCCATCAAGGGTGTCGTTCGTCTCAATAGTAGCACCCATCAAGGGTGTTGCCTTAGTACCACCCATCAAGGGTGTCGTGTAGCACCCATCAAGGGTGTCGTTCTTCTCACTAGTAGCACCCGTCAAGGGTGTTGCCTTAGTACCATCCATCAAGTGTGTCGTGTTAATCAATACAGTACATGGTGTAGCACCCATCAAGGGTGTCGTTCTTCTCAATAGTAGCACCCATCAAGGGTGTCGTTCTTCTCAATAGTAGCACCCATCAAGGGTATCGTCCTTCTCAATAGTAGCACCCATCAAGGGTGTCGTCCTTCTCAATGGTAACATTAAGGGTGTTGTATTTCTCAAAAGTAGCACTCATCAAGGGTGAGATTATGGTAGCACCCATCAAGGGTGTCGCTTTTCTCAATAGTAGCACCCATCAAGAATGTCGTCTTTCTCAATCACATACTTTAACCTCTAGAGGGCGGTATTCCAATGGACATTATTCAACACAACAGTTTACAGACTTATTTCGCAAAAGTTTGAAAAAGAATGCATAATGAACATCTTTACACCATTATTTCTTCAAGGTAAGTCCTTCGGCCTTACACAAAAATTATCAGCAAACCTAATATGGTTGTGATGCGGCCGCAGGCAATGCCATTGACATTGATTTCTGTTGATATGATAACATCTCCGAGGGTCCGTCTTCATCGCTGATTCTTCAGTTTGTATTATTCAAATAAAATCTCAAACGTTAAAACTTAATTTTCGTTATACTTCAATTGGCGTTATTATTGGCAATGCACAAAGACATTGTCAGGATAACGTTGGTATAAATTAAATACGTTCGTTCCCTCCCCGATTCCCAAAGTTCCTAATTGTCTTGCAAGCTGCTATTTGCTCGCTTTTTGCAGCACGCTAAAGCTTCCTAAATTTTATTTATTGATGTATTATTATTTTATTTCCACCTGCTCTTTATGCACTTTAATTTTCACATTTTATTTGGCTACATATATAGCTTTGCTTTAATTTTTATTCATTGGTATCCCTCAAAACAGGAAACCTCATCGAGTTTTTCTGAACTTAAGATTTAAAACTTCGGACATACATTTTTATTTTATTTTCCAGTTAGTAAAGCTGTTTTAATGATTTTGATTCAGTAAAAGACTTTTTTTTTCCTATTTTTTTTTTTTTTACAATAATTATATTTTAAAGAGCTCCGTAGTAGCTATGAGTTGATAAAATCAATTTTTTTTTATCACGGAAGGTAGACATCTATCATCCGTTTCAATGAATCAATCAACTGATTTGGTATCGGAAAATATGAAAATTAAGATATCGTCAACCTGTGAATAATCTTCTCAGGAAGACGATATCCTACAAGATACCATCAACCCGAGAAATATTTCATTTTCTCGAGAAGATAACATCTCACCCAAAAGATATAGTCAACCCGAGAAATATTTTATTTCCTCGAGAAGACGACATCTCACCTAAAAGATATCACCAATCCGCGATGAAATATTATCTCGGAAAAACGATATCTAACCTACAAGACATCATCCACCGGAGATACATTTTGTTCTCGAGAAGATGACATCTGACCAACACGATATCTTCAACCCGAGAAATGTTTTCTTTCTTGGGAAGAGGATATTTCACCTACAAGATATCATCGACCAGAGATTTTATTCTCAAGAAGACAACATCTCACCCTACAAACAAGATATCACCTACCCGTGATGACATTATCTCGGGAAGACGATGTCTTATTTACAAGATATCATCAACCCGGGAAATAGTTTTTTTCTCGGGAAGACGGCATCTCACCTACAAGATATCACCAAGAACACTTTCTCGGGAAGACGATATCATACATACAATTATAACATTGCGAAAACTACCCCAACGATGTCCTCCTATTTTTTTTTGTTTAATGACGGATGCTCATCGATCCATGTAAGCTTAGAGCTCAGTAACGTCTCCTTATTTCAAAAACCAAAATTGATATTAAAAAGAAATTTTCTAATATTGATAACATTGTATTTTTGCATTACAATGCACTACCTCGATGCAGATTTTTAATTGACTACCCTTAATTGTTTTTTTAAGGATCAAGCTACGATTTGCCCGACGATTTTTACTGTGCCCCGAAAAGGTAATTTTTAAATTGTTTTGTTAAAGTATTTTTATAAGTTAATTTTTACACCATGGCTGTGCCAGGTCAAGCTCCCTTACGCTGCTGCTGGTGTGCTCGGC
The DNA here is from genome assembly GCF_015706575.1 of Patiria miniata. Taxonomy (NCBI): domain Eukaryota; kingdom Metazoa; phylum Echinodermata; class Asteroidea; order Valvatida; family Asterinidae; genus Patiria; species Patiria miniata. The sequence goes on along the minus strand of NW_024037076.1, from coordinate 27,417,496 downwards.
TGCCTACGCGCGCCATGTGCCTATACCCCAACCTACCCCGCCTTAATCCTACGCCTTAACCTGAACCGTAAGCATTCATTTAATACAATCTAAATTTGCCTTATTTGCCTTCTTCCAAACGTCGAATTTCGCTGGTCTCCATCGCAACAGCAGGTCTTCTCCAATTCATTTGAGTTTCAGATAATTCCGTCGGCTATCTGTTATAACATCTAAATTTATACAATCATAATTATAATAATTCAGCTCTCAATATTTTTTCTGTTGTCCTCTTGAACTTATAGTAGTATTTATAATATACAAGTTACCCTGAAGCTAATGGTGTAAAGTTAATTATTTTGAGCAATTCTATACAAATTTGAGATCCGAGGATACATTGTCCAAAAAAATTGATTTTGGTCCATTGGAATGCCGCCCTATATAATACTCAAAATATTGTGCTTACATTGAATAAATTCAGGTTTATGATAAAATCCGTTGGCTCCGTTGTTGACTCCTTTATGGTGTTCAGGTTTTTCATTTCATCTTTAAATAATTACATAAAAGTTCGAAACTATTTGTTCTGGTAAGTTTTAAATCCGTAATTTTAATACAATCATAATAAAAAAGCAATCCAAATTCCAAGGAACCCTCCAACGAAAATCTAAACGTGTTTACTCCAACTTTTGAGAAAATCCCTATATAAGCCCCTGCCTTGCTGGAATGTCTTTGAAAGTGTAGCAAAACGGTGCACCTGGTCGCATACCGCGCGCGCGGCCTTTCAACTTTTCAACCAATAAGAATCACCGGAATCTATAACCACGCCCACACTGCGCCGGCCACGAGCGGCTCACGTGCAGACTCGCACCACGAGCTAGCTTTTGACACAATGCGTGAAATGCGCAATGCACCAAAAGGCATGTGCATGTATGTTTTTGACAAACAAATTGGCAGGTATTCACATGCTAATAACTCTGAATCAAAAGGGCTTTCGCCTACAGGAATGGAATTTCAACGTACAATAGGTTATTCAGCAATGACAAAGACTAACTCAATGTAGGCTAAAATGGACGCGATTTCGTTGGCAACAAACACACATGATTATTTCGTGCTCGTCGATACTCCAATTTTCTTTAGCTAATTAAAGAGAATTGCAGAATTGTATTGCACAATATTCAACAATGCAAAATACAACGTCATGTACAGAATGCAATACATTATGCTTATTGCAGATAACATTACATATTTTACTTCAATGCGATTCAAGGATCAAAGTCAAAGAAAAGAATGAATATTTTCTGACTCCACCTTTCTTCGAAATGAAGTCTAAAATGTAGGCGGATATATCATATACCATATTGCTCAAAGTGCAGAATATTGGGACGCTTTTTCCTCTTTTGGTTCTGTGTGACGGGAGGAGAAGATAAATTTTCACTCACCTCGATAGTTCCTTAATTAAAGTTGGACTTACCCCGACGAACTCCAAAAGCTTGACTTCAGTATTTTCCAAAAACGTCATTCAGATCATTCGACAAAATTATGAGTTCACAAAAATTCCATGTGTCCATTCAGTTCAGTTCAGCACAAATGAGCATTCAAAGGAATGCTTCGCGAAGTCCAGTTCACTTCTATAAAACAAAAGTTATGACAAGTTCTGTAGGCCTACAGTTCAAGTCAGTCTTTCAATATGGGTGACAACGACGCAACATGTCTGCGTCGAAGCTTTGCAGTGACCCCGTACATGAGGCCGGTTTTCTGGTCGATTTGCAAGACTCCAAGCGTCCAAAATTGATGTTTTTTGCGCCCATGAAGACTCCAGGGTATGATGTACAAGTTTCCGCGTTTGAGGCTTGAAGCTGGACGGCAGACACGGAGGTTAAAGAAGCCAACAGAAGCCGACTTTGAATGTTTTCAGTTGCCTGCTGAGTACAACACATTGCAATCAGAAACATAGGAAATATGTATATTATTTTGTACCAGGGGTTTACTGCTCAATCCAACAGGCTCCAACGGGTAAATGGTATAGCTAGATCCTGTTGCATTCAGCAGGTTTAGGGTTAAAGTTTCATAACTGTTCACTTTTTCACTTTTATCAAATAGACATGTCGCGTTTTGAAAATAAACTCTTCAAATATTCATTGTATAAAATCATGGCATTATGAAGAGAAGAAAATAAAATGTCGAGTGTGTAAATGTACATACGAGGAATAATTTGATAATTTGAAAGTTACTATAAAATGGACTTGAAACGGACGAAAAATGAATTATCACATTTCCCCCCATTTGCGGGATTTAAATAACAACCCATAACCTATAAATTGGAAAATCTGATGATTTCCTTTCCGATCCTCTGTTTATCTATTTATTAATTTATTTATTACATTTGGGTACGCCTAAACAGTTTGAAACAGGTTTCCATTGGGGCCCTGCATTCAATTTTTTTTTAAAACTTACTCAAACTAAAATAACAAGGAAAAGTGCACATGTGAAAGTGTGCATGTTAAACATTCCAGTATAAGGCACGAATTGCTGATTACGGGATGGGCAAAAACCCCGCGAAACTGCTCATTTGGGGAAAAAACACGGGGAAATTCCCGATCCGGCTCCAAATTTCCGTGCATGGCAACCAAGTTTATAACTTAACTCCGTAGATCAGCGCATTTTTGAACTAGTGTGATATTGACAGAAATATCACCGATGACTAATACGTTGTACAAGGGATGCAAGATGGTAGATCACTAGAATAAATAATGAATAAAAGTGGATCGACCGCTAGCCTGCGGAACACCAACGTTTTCAATGGCAGTACCTTTGACATGTTGCCCTCGATATTCACAGACTGACTACGACCACTTAGGTAGGACTTAAACCTATTGATTAAATAAGTTGACATATTCAGCTTTTAAAATTTACCCAGCAGATTTTCGTAAGGATTTTGAATGGCATGGTGTCTTTATACATCCCTTGGATTAATAAAATGTGACAACTTTTTAAGAGAAACTTAAGGGAACTTTCAGGAGCTAGCTATTGTAAAACTCAGTCGAGTGTTGCTAAAATTCGTGTTCTTGCCTTGGTGAACAACTGCACTCCGTTATGTATATTGTCATCGTCTCTGCTGCTTACACGAAACAAGAGGAATCTGCAAAGATAAAAGAAATAGGCCCTTTATCTATTATATTACATATTTCACATTCGAAGCACAACCCAACTATCGGAGTGAAAAGATTGTCATAAAATGTTCGATATGCTACTTCCCGAAGACTAAGACTAAAATAGAAAATGAATAATTGAAAAATACATCTAAATCCCTTTTGCTAAATTACCTAGTGAATTGGTGAAGACTTGCTCTGCAAGCAGGTCATCAGTCCTTCCGTCGGTCCTCCTCCCTGCTTCCGGTTCCTTGGGATTCAGAAGTGATTGTATCTTCGTCCAGAATGACATCTCATTTTGCAGACCGTCATCTCTGCCAGAAGATTAGAAGGAACACATGTAAAAAATGTGTGCGGGACAATTATGTGCCTGTTGCTATTCTTTTGTGAAGTTGTTAAATGATTATTAATTTCACATTAAATATATTTTCCTCTAGATTTATTGTATTAAAAAAAATAAGGTATCATTAATCGCAGACAAAATAATCAGAACAATTTGAAACACCCTAAGACATTGTTTTCGAAAGCAAAACAACATTAATATTTTTACCTGGGAAATCAGTAATGGGATGCCCGGCAAGCAGGGTCTTCAGTCATCCGGTGTTCCTCCTCCCTGCTTCCGGTTCCTCCGTGTCAGCAGCTCCTGACATGAACACTCTGGCTTGCCGGTCCTCCTAATCTAATTGCAAGTTGCTGAAAATAAAAGAAGTCTTCCTAGCGGAGCTAGGTTTTGTAGCGATTACAAGGTGTATCCGACGCTACAGGTGTCATTACACCTGATTTACCATTAACAAAATTGACACAATGGCCCTAACACAAAAGCCAATTCGATCGATCTTTGCGAATCGGATATAATGGAAGAACAAATCACAAACAATACTTCATGTCCATAAGACACATTTCTACAAGGATCAGAGACTATTTCATGTCACAAAATAATCGTGGAATCGTTGAACCCATCATTCTGATTACGTTTCACGACCGCTACAGTTTCAATGAATCTGTAAGATCTGCACATGGCCCTAAACATGTAGAGCTTTTTTAAACGATAGATTTCCAAGAATTTTTTTGTCACATGGACAAATAAAGTAGATTCTTAAACATGACCCTATAGAGTATTTCACTCCATTAACCACGGTGAAGTTACAACAGATGAGAATATACAGAGTATACAAGAAAACTTAGATCCAACATTTGAGCTTTTTTTAAGCTTCAAAATACCTATGGATACTTAACACATGACCCTAGAGTATATAACACGATGATTCGCACTCAAGACAGGATGAATGCATAAGCAGATTTCAAGAAAATTGCAGAAATTTCTACAGAACGGAGGAATAGAATATCTCTACACTACTTCACATGGCCCTAAATAATTTTGCATAATAAATTGGACATATTTTTTACAAAAACAAAGTAGGACATGTTCACATGGCCCTGGACCCCTGTAAATAATCTGTCACATAAGTACAGAAGATAACGCAAGAAAAATTGGGTTTGGCAGAAAACGGTGATGACAGTTTTGTACACATGGCCCTAGGATTTTTTTCACAATGACAATCAATATGGAACGACAAGAAAATGCATGATAGACGCAACTAGAATTTCAAAAAGTTTGATTCGTACACATGGCCCTAAATATCCAACACGAATTGTTACAAACGGAAAAAAATATTTCGTACAAACTTTGACCCTACTACAGCTCACAATCATTGTCTTGTCAAGCAGTAGACATGATAACACAAAAATGTACAGATGGTGCAAATTGAAAGAGAAACAGAACGATTTACTACACATGGCCCCATCATGATTTCGACATAAAAATCCTTCCTCGATAGCAGGTGCTATATGTAGTTATATGCATGGCCCAATCATAATTTCACATGGCCCTATCAATTATTCTGCAGACACTCGTAGTCGTGTACATATTTCGTTCTTGTACGTTACTTGTACTCTTTTAACTTTGTTCGCACTCGAGCTCGAACACGAACTTGGTTCGCACTTAACTCAAACACGAACTCGTAATCAACGAACAATACATTTGTTGTTTTAATATACATGCAGGTCGATATAGGCCTACACCGTCTTATTTTCTTCCTATACACTAATCGGTCAAATGATTGACAAATGCATGACAAGATTTAATGATTGACGCTAATTTTGTTCGCACTCGAACTCAACACGAACTCGTAAATCGTGAACGAACGATACATTTTTTTGTTTTCAACCCATACCCGGCCGCAGGTCCATGTCTAAGTTATTTTCTTCCGATTCACAAATCGAACAAATGATTGACAAAATTTAATGATTGACGCTAACTTTGTTCGCGCTCAAACTCAACACGAACTCACTCGTAATCGTTAACGAACGATACATTTGCTGTTTTAATATACCCGCAGGTCGATATCCATCGTCTACTCTTATCGAACAAAACAATTGACATTTAGTTTTTTTTTTTTCGATTTCACTTTTACGCTGCTAGAATTTCTCCTCATTGATTTATTTTTCATTTGAAGATTTTTGCCTTTTAATTTTATACGTTATCTTCTTTGAAAGACGTTTTCAATCGAACCGAGAGCGCGCTAGTGCTCATTTCAAATACGTGATTATTTTTTGGAATCGTGCATTACTGACACCCAAAAGTGTTGGCATTAAGAAACAAATTATGATTTTTATTCTTTTCCCATCTGGTGCTTGGTAAGAATGTGTCTGATGAACTATTAATCGTGCGGAGAGGTTCCTTGGAAAATATAGTTATTATCTTTAACTCTCTTTGTCTTCTCTACAAAACAATCTCTTACTGGTTTTACAACTTTATACATTAATAATTCTATACTGAATTAATTTGTTGGCAATGTAGCATCCATCAAGGGTGTTATATTTCTCAATAAAAGTATCCACTAACAGTATTGTCTTTATCAATAGAATCACCCATCAAGGGTGTCGTATTTCTCAATAGAAGCACCCATCAAGGGTGAGGACTTTCTCGATCACCCATCAAGGGTGTTGTGTTAATCAATACAGTAGTTGCACCCATCAAGGGTGTCGTTCGTCTCAATAGTAGCACCCATCAAGGGTGTTGCCTTACCCATCAAGGGTGTCGTGTAGCACCCATCAAGGGTGTCGTTCTTCTCACTAGTAGCACCCGTCAAGGGTGTTGCCCATCAAGTGTGTCGTGTTAATCAATACAGTAAATGGTGTAGCACCCATCAAGGGTGTCGTCCTTCTCAATAATAGCACCCATCAAGGGTGTCGCCTTCTCAATAGTAGCACCCATCAAGGGTGTAATAGTAGCACCCATCAAGGGTGTTATAGTAGCACCCATCAAGGGTGTCCGTCCTTCTCAATGGTAACATTAAGGGTGTTGTATTTCTCAAAAGTAGCACTCATCAAGGGTGAGATTATGGTAGCACCCATCAAGGGTGTCGTCTTTCTCAATCATATATTTTAACCTCTAGAGGGCGGTATTCCAATGGACATTGAGTTTACAGACTTATTTCGCAAAAGTTTGAAAATGAATGCATAATGAACATCTTTACACCATTATTTCTTCAAGGTAAGTCCTTCGGCTTTACACAAAAATAATAAGCAAACTTAATATGGTTGTGATGCGGCCGCAGGCAAGGCCATTAACATTGATTTCTGTTGATATGATAACATCTCCGAGGGTCCGTCTTCATCGCTGATTCTTCAGTTTGTATTATTCAAATAAAATCTCAAACGTTAAAACTTAATTTTCTTCATACTTCAACTGGCGTTATTACTGCCAATGCACAAAGGCATTTTCAGGATAACGTTGGTATAAATTAAATACGTTCGTTCCCTCCCCGATTCCCAAAGTTCCTAATTGTCTTGCAAGCTGCTATTTGCTCGCTTTTTGCAGCACGCTAAAGCTTCCTAAATTTTATTTATTGATGTATTATTATTTCATTACAACCTGTTTTTTTATGCACTTTAATTTTTATATTTTATTTGGCTACATATATAGCTTTGCTTTAATTTTTATTCATTGGTATCCCTCAAAACAGGAAACCTCATCGAGTTTTTCTGAACTTAAGATTTAAAACTTCGGACATACATTTTTATTTTATTTTCCAGTTAGAAAAGCTGTTTTAATGATTTTGATTCAGTAAAAGACTTTTTTTTCTTTTCTTTTTTACAATAATTATATTTTAAAGAGCTCCGTAGTAGCTATGAGTTGATAAAATCATTTTTTTTTATCACGGAAGGTAGACATCTATCATCCGTTTTAATGAATCAATCAACTGATTTGGTATCGGAAAATATGAAAATTAAGATATCGTCAACCTGTGAATAATCTTCTCAGGAAGACGATATCCTACAAGATACCATCAACCCGAGAAATATTTCATTTTCTCGAGAAGATAACATCTCACCCAAAAGATATAGTCAACCCGAGAAATATTTTATTTCCTCGAGAAGACGACATCTCACCTAAAGGATATCACCAATCCGTGATGAAATATTATCTCGGAAAAACGATATCTAACCTACAAGACATCATCCACCGGAGATACATTTTGTTCTCGAGAAGATGACATCTGACCAACACGATATCTTCAACCCGGGAAATGTTTTCTTTCTTGGGAAGATGATATTTCACCTACAAGATATCATCGACCAGAGATTTTATTCTCGAGAAGACAACATCTCACCCTACAAACAAGATATCACCTACCCGTGATGACATTATCTCGGGAAGACGATGCCTTATTTACAAGATATCATCAACCCGGGAAATAGTTTTTTTCTCGGGAAGACGGCATCTCGCCTACAAGATATCACCAAGAACACTTTCTCGGGAAGACGATATCATACATACAATTTTAACATTGCGAAAACTACCCCAACGATGTCCTCCTATTTTTTTTTTAAATGACGGATGCTCATCAACCCATGTAAGCTTAGAGCTCAGTAACGTCTACTTATTTCAAAAACCAAAATTGATATTAAAAAGAAATTTTCTAATATTGATAACATTGTATTTTTGCATTACAATGCACTACCTCGATGCAGATTTTTAATTGACTACCCTTAATTGTTTTTTTAAGGATCAAGCTACGATTTGCCCGACGATTTTTACTGTGCCCCGAAAAGGTAATTTTTAAATTGTTTTGTTAATATATTTTTATAAGTTAATTTTTACACCATGGCTGTGCCAGGTCAAGCTCCCTTACGCTGCTGCTGGTGTGCTCGGCTGCCTACGCGCGGCATGTGCCTATACCCCAACCTACCCCGCCTTAATCCTATGCCTTAACCTGAACCGTAAGCATTCATTTAATACAATCATAACTTTGCCTTATTTGCCTTCTTCCAAACGTCGAATTTCGCTGGTCTCGATTGCAACAGCAGGTCTTCTCCAATTCATTTGAGTTTCAGATAATTCCGTCGGCTATCTGTTATAACATCTCTATTTATACAATCATAATCATAATAATTCAGCTCTCAATATTTTTCTTTTGCTGTCCTCTTGAACTTATAGTACTATTTATAATATACAAGTTACCCTGAAGTTAATGGTGTAAAGTTCATCATTTTGAGCAATTTATACAAATTTGAGATCCGTGGATACATTGTCCAAAAGAATTGATTTTGGTCCATTGGAATGCCGCCCTATAATACTCAAAATAGTGTGCTTACATTAAATAAATTCAGGTTTATGATAAAATCCGTTGGCTCCGTTGTTGACTCCTTTATGGTGTTCAGGTTTTTCATTTCATCTTTAAATAATACCATAAAAGTTCGAAACTATTTGTTCTGGTAAGTTTTAAACCTGTAATTTTAATACAATCATAACAAAAAGCAATCCAAATTCCAAGGAACCCTCCAACGAAAATCTAAACATGTTTACTCCAACTTTTGAGTAAATCCCTATAAGCCCCTGCCTTGCTGGAATGTCTTTGAAAGTGTAGCAAAAAATGGTGCACCTGGCCGCATACCGCGCGCGCGGCCTGTCCACTTTTCAACCAATAAAAATCACCGGAATCTATAACCACGCCCACACTGCGCCGGCCACGAGCGGCTCACGTGCAGACTCGCACCACGAGCTAGCTTTTGACACAATGCGTGAAATGCGCAATGCACCAAAAGGCATGTGCATGTATGATTTTGACAAACAAATTGGCAGGTATTCACATGCTAATAACTCTGAATCAAAAGGGCTTTCGCCTACAGGAATGGAATTTCAACGTACAATAGGTTATTCAGCAATGACAAAGACTAACTCAATGTAGGCTAAAATGGACGCGATTTCGTTGGCAACAAACACACATGATTATTTCGTGCTTGTCGATACTCCAATTTTCTTTAGCTAATTAAAGAGAATTGCAGAATTGTATCGCACAATATTCAACAATGCAAAATACAACGTCATGTACAGAATGCAATACATTATGCTTATTGCAGATAACATTACATTTTTTTTTTTTACATCAATGCGATTCAAGGATCAAAGTCAAAGAAAAGAATGAATATTTTCTGACTCCACCTTTCTTCGAAATGAAGTCTAAAATGCAGGCGGATATACCATATTGCTCAAAGTGCAGAATATTGGGACGCTTTTTCCTCTTTTGGTTCTGTGTGACGGGAGGAGAAGATAAATTTTCACTCACCTCGACAGTTCCTTAATTAAAGTTGGACTTACCCCGACGAACTCCAAAAGCTTGACTTCAGTATTTTCCAAAAACGTCATTCAGATCATTCAACAAAATTATAAGTTCACAAAAATTCCATGTGTCCATTCAGTTCAGTTCAGAACAAAATGAGCATTCAAAGGAATGCTTTGCGAAGTCCAGTTCAGTTCTATAAAACAAAAGTTATGACAAGTTCTGTAGGCCTACAGCAAAGTTCAAGTCAGTCTTTCAATATGGGTGACAACGACGCAACATGTCTGCGTCGAAGCTTTGCAGTGACCCCGTACATGAGGCCGGTTTTCCGGTCGATTTGCAAGACTCCAAGCGTCCAAATTTGATGTTTTTGCGCCCATGAAGACTCCAGGGTATGGTGTACACGTTTCAGCGTTGGTTGTTTGAAGCTGGACGGCAGACTCGGAGGTTAAAGTATCAAGTTGTGCTTGTGAAATTTGAGGCAATTTTTTGCGACTAACCAAAAATTGCGGGGAAGACATTGCGAGCTGCCTGCGCCAGTGCAGTGTCCGTTGACCCGGCCCCGTTCTCGGTAATTTTCCATGGCGTAATGATATGGAGGTGAAAAGTGTCATGTTTTATATCACTGGCTGTTGCTCCGTACTGGTCTTTGCGCTGCATTGGGCCAAAGTACTCAGTGTGTATTTCTACGCATTCTAAATTTCTCCACATATACATATAAAACATACTGCCAAAAATTTATCACGTATGGAAATTGTCAATTACAGAAAAAAGAAACAAATATGATGGAATAGTCTTCATTTCCAGATGGAGTAGCATCAGTTTCGGAAAACAAATGCCCTATTTTTTATAAGACGGGAGGGCGTTCCAGGAAATATCCGTGACGTAGCACGCGTGGCTCGCGTGGCCTGTCTCTCATTGGTCAGAAGTATGTTGGTGACGTCTTCTCATCAATCTAGCTAATTTGATTGGACGAGGGAGTCTGGTTAAAAAAAATTGAGCAGACGAAAATGGTGTACATTTTTTACCGCACAAGATAACGTTTTAACCGATTTTCGGCTAGACTTGACAGACTGCTTGAAAAACAAAGCGAATCCAGCAGAAAATCTATAGAGCATAAGGAAATTTGTACCAGATTGTTAGCAGAATTCTGTAAAATCGGTGATCCTATTAAAAAATATAGCAGATTTTGTTTTGAACATGCTTCAATCACTGTAAACAAACCCTTGAATACTATACTAGCGGGGATAGGCAGGCATGTTCCTAGCGTTGAGATTCCCTGACGTGTACGACTATAAAGTAACTCAATGGAAGCTAGGCTAGACACGCGGCCAATTTAAAAAAAAAAATAACCTACTCATTTTTTTTCAAAGAAAATTCTATAATATTTTTTTATATATATATATTTTTTACATTTTATTTCTTTTTTTCTTTTCAAAGAGAAAATCGAATAACATCTATATGCGAGTATAATTGTTTTTAATGTTTAGTGTAGGCTAATTCTGGGTGATTTAGCAGATTTTTGTTAGATCTAGCAGTAATTGTAATTATAAACTGTTGCACTGTGGGGCGTGGGGGGGGGGGGGGTGTGGCGCCCTGCCCCCTGATGCCGAAAGGGTTCGTTGAAAAACAGTATTAAAATGCACAGACATGTAGGAATAAACTGTGTATTTAAGACAAAATCTAATTTATTCAATACTAAATTCAATGGAATTTATTAACATTGAACAAATAATTATTTAAATTTGGTAGGCATTCATGGGACAATGACGTCACTAAATTTTTCGCAGCCATAATTCTCTTTGGCTGCTGTGAATATTCATATTACCAATTTCACTCTGACATTGCATTTGGTATATAATTTACAGGGTGAGTAAAAAACAAAACAAAAAGGAAACCCAAATGACACCCCCTCTTTTTAAAAGAAGTTCTGCATGTAGCGCCTTTCAGATCTAGGATGTAAAAGCCCAACTAATAAGCTTTATTTTAGTAAAAGAATCGTTCATGTACTTTTCAAGTTATGGATTTTTAAACACAGTTTTATAATTTTGTCCACGGATCACAATAAACTTAAAGGTAACTGACCCCCCCCCCAAAAAAAAATCAGAACACTCTCATAACCATGATAACTGGCTTTTATCATAACCTTTATTTAAACACCTTCTGCTTCCAATGTTTTATAATATTAAGAGTTTATAGTCTTGCCCTGCCTTCTACTTTGCAACCCGGAGAGTTATGGGATTATTCTGATAGCGTTTTCACGATATGACATGGTTTCATTTTAGTGAAATATCACGTACCTTTAAATGTGACCTGCTGACAAAATTTTAAAAGTGTGTTTTTTTTATGAACAAAATTCCATAACTCAAAAAGTACGCAAGTGATTTGAATGATTCTAAAAGAAAGCTTATTAATTGGGGCTTTAAAATCCTAGATCTCAAAAGTGCTACATGCAGAACTTCTTTTCAAACTGGGACACCATTTGGATTTCCTTCTTTTTTTTTTTACTCACTCTGTATTGTGCAGATTATTACAAATTTGAAACCTTCTCATATTACAAAAACACCTTCATTAGTTAAAATTAAAATCCATCTATTGAAGCAAGTATAAAAAATATATATTGCAGGAAATATAATGACACATTAAAAGCACTTTCTGAAATAGTACACACTTTCAAAATGGACTAGTAAATGACTAATCAATGCTGACACAATTGCAAAATTAACATGTTATCAAGTAAGAAAAAAATAAAAGAAATGGAACATCTTTTCTACATGCACCTTGAAAATGGGGAAAAAATGAAAAAATTCAATTGAACGAAAAATCAAATGAAAACGGCAACATTGTCCCTTTAAAAGGTTGTGCAGAGTCAGTTTCTGATCAGGTCCAAGGATCTTGGAACCCAACGAGGTTGGACATTTGGACACGATGGCTGATTTTCCCATTTTTTTTTCTATTTTCAAGGTTTCATTCTCGATGTGTTACCATGGTTACAGAAAAACAAGAAAAGATAATAAATTCGGACTTTCTGTGTAAACATTCAACAAGTTGAACAGCACACAATATCAGTCACAACTGTATTATCTCCTTCTACCTTAAGCCACATACTTATCATTCACCCCTCATACCTACAACTTTAAAGCATTTCTATATGATATTATATATATATTGACACATAAAAAATTAGCTTACGCTATTTTAGCCTGCCAACTTTGGCAGGTAGTACAGTGCTATTAGGAAAATATTTATGGAGTTGTGGGGAAAAATTAAATTGGCTTTGATCTCAATGATAAAATATCCCTACAAGTTGTGTTTGGTCCCCAAAAGTATGAAAAGTAGAAAAGACAACACTCAAAATTGTCTTAACCAGTTCACGCCAGGATTATTTTGACAAGAACGGGACGAGGCGCGGGATTACTTTTCACTAGACCTCAAGCCAGGCGGGTTGAAACCATCACCCTTGGGCAGCACACTCACATTTCCGGCCTCGCTCGCTGCGAGCGGGTCGCTGACAGATGTTTCCGGCCTCGCTCCCTACGTGTTTATTTATCATCCATTCCGAATACCCAACTTTTGCGTGTATACACGGCCTCCGGTGTGAACTGGTTAACAATTTAAAAAGCTATGGTGCGCAAAAGGATTCTTTCTTATGATTTCTCTTTCTGAAATTTGCTTAAACATTTTAATTTGGGTTCTTTCAATAACAATTCCAATTGTTTCATTTGCCTGAATCAGCAACTTGACAGCCAAAATTAAAGAACTGTTGGTAGTTAAAACTCCTACTCTTCAAGAATATTTTGGTGTAATGTTGGTTTTTCTAAAATGTTGCTTTTTCTAAATATAAACCATAAAAATATACTGCCTCTGCTGTAAAGTGCAAAAGCTTGGCATACCATAGTCACTATACCACAGACAAGTACCTGTTACAACATCTTATATAAAGAAAACAAATTTTGACATGAAGAAAGTAATTCTTGTTGGTAGCACATCATGCCTTTTCAAGATAAGTCGACGGTGCCCAGCCCTCTTCTCCAGCAATACGGACCAGCCACCAACCGGTGTCATTTTCTTCTATCACCTCCACTTGTACTCCTTCCTCAAAACTCAATCCGTCATCGTCGTCGACATTTTCGTAGGCGGCTGTCGTCACGTAGGCATTGGAGGGCCTCCGGTCCCTGACTCCACCGGAGCTTGGAGTCTTCAGGGATTTCAGCTGGTTTTGGAGATCGGCGATTTGCGAGGGTTGGACGTTGGAGCCAGGTGTCCCAATAGGACTTCCATTTGGTTGTGCCCCTGGCTTCTTCTGACGGTTGACCAGTGGCGGTTTAGACTGACTTCTGACTGGCTTGAGGTTGGCCTGGGCATTCTGGATGAGGTTCGATCCCCCTCCAGAACTGGGCCTGAATGGTTTGGGTTGCGTCTGGGGGGTTGGTTTTAAAGCCGGTGGGGCTGGTTTGAAAGCCGGGGTGACAGGCAATGGCCTGCCGTTGTTACTTGATGGCATGGATACCGGTCTGAAAGCGCTAGCTGCACCGCTACTCTTGGAGCCTCCTGGAGTGGATACCGGCCTGAACCCACCGGTACCACTGCTGCTGCTCGTGGCGCCGCCATTGCTGATCTTTCTACCAGTTGGTGGTGGGGGTCTAGGGGGGCGGGGACTAGATTCGCCGGTCTCCTCGTCGAGTGACTCCCTATTGGATGGTTGCGGTCTGGTCTCGGCCACTGTCTCCTCCTTGGCTTCCATGTAGGAGGACGGTGCCCAGCCTTCTTCGTCTCCTATCTTGACCAGCCACCAACCAGATTCAGTCTCTTGGATAATCTGCATCAAAACAGGTACGGGTGACAAGTGCATGTTTGAAGGAATTTTATAATAAGACTCCTATGTTAGCATGGGGAATATGCATACAGGAGCTATTCTTGTTTTCAAGTAAAATGCTTCCAAAATTGGCTGCATTAAAAATCTGAGAATCTGTTTGACTGTACCTGAACTTTCTGACCACTTTTAAAGCTGATGCTATCCCCAGCACTGTCTGAGAAGTCCGCCACGGTGTAGTACTCCAAGGTCTTCTTCGTAGCTGTTGGCCGCCTTTTCCGTGTCGCTCCTTTCCTGACAGTTCTCTACAAGCAAATCATCAAATAAAAACAACTAGGTAAATACAAAAAAATATATACAAATTTCAAATTAATATTAAAATTAACCGTCTTAGTGCTCTCTTTTGTTGAGAATTATAAAAGAAAAGGGGCACCAAAATGGCTCAGTTTTAATACTGAAAGCCTTGATTCAGCTTGACTGTTAGTATGATAAGTCAATTTGTAAACTGCACAAGATACACACAAATCCGGCGGCAGCCATTTTCTGCGGTGGCCAGGTTCGCGCGAGTCACGCTCAGGTAGTAAACACACACTCCGGGCTCCTTCCACCAATAGGAATACCAAAATGCGCGTGCATCTCGTCTTTAAGAACACGTGCAGGATGCGCGTGAGCGTGACACCACCAAAGTAAAAGCTTCTAATTCTGGTCACCGGATTCCACTATATGAAAAAAATGTTGTGATACGAGGAGAATGTTTTAAAGTGTAAATCTATAAATTTAAAGCCGCCCAGAGGTTGACCATGTGACAACACAGATCAGTTAGCGACTGACTTTTCAGGATCACGCTGCACCTGAGCAGTTGGGAACATGTCATTCGCAATTTTTTTTGCGACCTGAGTGTAACTGAGTTATGAAGTCAGCAAAAAAAAGAACTTCTGCGCCGCGACTCAACGCGTTCCCGACAGGCGGCAATCTAGTGCTCACATCCGGATCATCTTATTTCACTGTGCAGCCAATTAGCGTGCAGCAAAACAGAGTTTTGTAACAATCATGGCGGCCAAATAAAAAATATGTGGCCATGGAAGATCGTTTAATTGTTATCAACACGTGCAATGCCATTACAAAGAGATCACATGATCACCTCGAACCATAGTGGGTGACATGAGCGTGGTTGCAATGTGTCAAGATACCTTTGTTCCATAATAATCATGCCATTTCTCAGTTTTGTAACTTGAGCATGACTTGTGTGCTTGATGCCAACTGTTCCTTCGCGGCGCAAGCAAATCGCAGGCTGACCTGAGGGCGGCTTTACTTGGTAACTTTTACATGTAATTGATCACTGAGGATAGTGGACAACAGGGTTGATGATGAGCTGAAGTGTCAGTGACTGATTGGCATTCAAAGGTTTCTAATGCTGGAGGGATCATGAAGAAATGTAGAGTGCACATGACACAAGATGAAGGACTAAAACATTCTTGGGAAATGGAAAACTGAGGTGGGGGGGGGGGGGGGGGGGAGGAAGCCACACAGATGAAGACAAGTTTGAGGAATAAAAGCCTCTGGTCCTGGTGCAAGGACAATGCCGTATAGCCGTCTACACAGGTTACCCGGCCTTGCTGCTACCCGGCCGCCGTGGGTTGTACCACTTGGTACTTGGTACTCTCTCTAGATGTCAAACAAGCCACAAACAGAAACAGACTATAGGTATACTTTTTCCCACGGCGGTATGGTTGACATGGTTGATGGGTTGGTGGGTGGGATGGTTGGTTGGTTGGTGGACACTACTCGGCCATATATTGTATTCATGCAACTCAAGTATAACAGCTTTGCAAGTATTACAGCTTTGCATTCGAAGACCGGTTTTGCAAACACTGTTGCGCATGTATTGTTGTGCAATTGTAGTAAAGTGTCTTTCCCAAGAACACAAGCACCATGTTCACCATCAGGTTTCGAACCCACGTTCCACAGCACAAGTCAAACACTGTAACCACTGGACCACAGTGGCCCACGCACATTTTTTTTTTTCAATTACATGTAGCTAGGTCAGCATTTTCTATACTGTGGTTACTGCTTATGGTCTCTGATCAGCAGAAAATTGTGTGCTATAAGCAGCACCGTAAAATTAAACAAATTATGAAGAGCATGACTTTCATGTACGTATTTATATGGACTCAATAATGGATGAAGACTCCCTTTCATATTACTTTGGAAATGGTAATGCTACAATTGGGCTCAAAGCTTCAAGTTGCATGCCTTGTGCTCGTAAACAAATTGTTTTTTTTATTTTGATAAATGTTCAACTAGTATGTTTTATTCAAAACACAAAACCTAATTTATCCTATTTTGGCCATCTGCACCCTCAGAAAAAAAAGTTTAGGGCAGGAAGCAGTCTAACCGTGAGAATAAACAGAATAAACTGTAAAGTAAAAATTCAATAACTAAACATGGGCCGATTTTTCGGTCAAAGTTTCATTCAAAAGTGAACAACTTTTGTAAGGAATCTATTTTTTGTGGAATCTAATTTCAGGATGAAACTTGAAAACAGCATGCGGAACGCAACAC
This sequence comes from Patiria miniata, assembly GCF_015706575.1. Classification (NCBI taxonomy): domain Eukaryota; kingdom Metazoa; phylum Echinodermata; class Asteroidea; order Valvatida; family Asterinidae; genus Patiria; species Patiria miniata. The sequence continues at coordinate 27,400,370 of NW_024037076.1, read as the reverse complement.
TTATGAAAATGAAATTGATTTGTGCAAGTAGACCTATGTCTTCCAGATGGAGAATGCACATGTACATGTAACGTACTACTCATGATTTTTAAACACTTATGTACACACATACATGCACACCAGAAACACAGCACAGCATGACATGCAAAGATAAATATAGCCCACATACAAAAATGACATACAAACCTCATCGTCTGTCTTTTGGCCTGGCTGCGCTCAAAGCAATGACATTAGAAGTAGGAAAAGACAGTTTGCAAGGATTATTAACCAAGGTGCAAAATTGCAAAGCACAAGAGATGGTGATTGCCAACAAAAGATGGCAGTTTGGATATTAGGCCAATATTACAAGGAAGTATTGTTGGTTCCAAAAATGTGTGTGTCCCTAAAACCTACTACGGTAAATAGAATCAGTCCAGTGTCCACAAGGCTGGAGCATGTAATAAATCAACAACACATTTCATTTGACTTCAACGATAAATATTGCATGTCTAGAAGAAGCACCCCATAAGAACTGATCAGCATGTTTAGCATAAAAAGCAAGCAACAAAACAATGGGTAAGTAAGCCTGAAAGTGAAAGGTTAGTTTTAAAATTTATAAATTATTGAGCCTAGCTGCTATTGTGAAATATTTCCGTTCAAGTGGTGGATATTACAAAGTATAACAGGCAGCTAAAATTTATCTGGATCTGACGTGATGTTGTTTGGCCATTGCTCAACTGGAGCTCGTTTGCACTTGAACCCTCAGCTGCTGAGCTCCGAAACATTCATGCACATCCAAAAGAATTTTAAGCTTTTAGCAGACATTTACTTAGATAGGATGTAACAATGGAAATATGAGGAATTCACGATTGTTTTGATACTTTTTGCCTCGCTGTAATTTTTGGGATGTCCTTAAATATGAAATTTATTCTATTTAACCAATTCGCATCAGATGATGTGTATACATGCAAAAGTTTTGCGGTAATCGGAACGGATGACAGAGAAACACGCAACGAGCGAGGCAGGAAATATCTGTCAGCGATCGCTCACAGCGAGCGAGACCGGAAATATTAGGGTGTGCTACCCGCAGATGATGGCCTGAACCTGTCTGGCATCGAGATTTGTGAAAAACAATCCCGCGCCTGGGTCTGGTCACTGTTGAAATAATCCCAGCGCGAACTGATTAAATTATTTCTGCAGTTCGTACAAAGAAGCTGTTGAGTTCAGCCAACGGCAGCCACACACTGGAGGAACTTTTGGTGGGAATTTCTGGCAAATGACTAGACTCTGACAAGAACAATTCTGACAGCCGCAACTGCCTTGTGGACTGGAACAGGTCAAATGTTTCACTGTGCTTGTTACAACAAAATAAAGAAAAACAAAAACAAAACTCAAAAAAGAAAATCTGATAACAAAACGTGTTCCTGGCTTCACTATAGTAAGATACCGCATGTCATGAATCACATGTGCGGGGTCACAAAGTCACAGGTCACAGTGGTGACGTCTTTTCTTACCCTGACAGTGGTCCGTCTTGGTGGGGTGGGTTTAGCTTCTGTGCCATGACTATGAAGATTATCTGTAAAAAGAAAAAGCAACAAACAATAAATATAAATTCTATACTATCTCATTTCTGTCTGGAAAAAACCGAATCTCTTGCGATATAATGTAATTCAATGGATTTGGTTAAAATAATTTTTTTTAGAGTAGCCTGTAATTTTTCGATTTTGAAACTTTAACTTTTATTCTTAAAAATTATTCAAAAGAAATGACCTCAAACAATGTTGAACATTTCTAAAACGTCCATCTTGAAATCATCTTGAAATGTAAAGCCTAGTTTCCATATCGACGTTAAGCTTATGCAGACTGGGCAGACAGTGCACGAAATTGTCAGTAACAGGTTCAACTTTGCCGATCCTCTGAGAGATAGTTGTGTCTGTTTGGATTGTCCTTAACATTTGCGGATAAAATGTCTCCATACGTGTGAGTTGCAGTTTGGGTCTTGTTTATGCTGCTCTGTGCGTTTCTTACCTCGATATGGAAACTAGGCTTAAGCCCTCCCTTCAAACAAGAACTGTCCCTGTGTATATGTACATTTGCGTCAAGACGTTTCATCCTATTTTATAATGTGATACCTTATCATAATGTACCGACCTTTTCTTCCGAGCATGGGGCTGTTCTTTGACGAGTCCGCAGCCTGGCGCCTGCTGATGATGTCAGAAACACTCATCACATTACCAACACGCTGGGTCGGGGTGCTAGCCGTCACATCCGCGGGGCCGGTGTAGACCTGTAGAAAGGCCGCTGGTACCCACCCAATCTTCTCCTTGTACCTGCAGCATGAATTCAAGCAGTTACTACCGTATACAGGCATGACAGGGCAAGTAAAAAAACCCGCTATGACCCGGGTTCGATTCCTGCCCAGGCCACATATGGATTGTGTTTTCAGTCCCTGCCTGATTCCGTGGGTTTCCCCAGAACCTTCGTCTGTGGTTTTCTCCCATCTCCAAAACCGTTCTTTCTTCTCACTGTCTTTTCTCCTCAGGTTTCTTCAGGCTTGTGAGCTTAAAGTGCCTTGGGCGCTTTTGAGGATTCCTTGGTTTCATTACCAGAAATAAATAATAATAATAATTGTAACCATATTACTGGAATGCTTCCACACCCATCATGCCCATGGGAAAATCAGAAAAATTTCAAATCATTCTATGCATGTGAAACTTACAAAGTCTAGAAATGGATGGTGGATTGGTTTTACAACAGGTTGCATTTTAATCTGCACGGATATATTCGTCCCTGGCCTTAGTTGGCCCCCTACGTACTGACCTGACTTTCCACCATCCATCCAGACTCTTCTGCATCACAATCAAGACCACGCCCGTTTCAAAGCTGACCTCATCCTCCTGCTGTGCCTTGTAAGAATTGTTGCTGATATAACGCTCCTCTGAAAAAAACCACAAAGACATATGATTTCATTTCAAACTGCCGTGCGTTCAATTCAAGAATTAAAAAACGCTGCCAACATTTGCGATCTGTTTTTTTTTTGCATAGCCAATAAACATGATAGACTTTTCTCACGGTACGCCATCTTGAAAATCAAAGCAAGGCAAACAAACATGGCGGCCTAAAAAGTGCACCACCGTGAATGAGTGACTCTTGCAAAGTTACAGCAGAATGACAATCTTAGAAATGGATGCATAGCTCAAATATCCCCAAAATATCAATCTATATTCTAAGTAGGTCATGTCTCATTGCATTTTAAAGAAGGATCGGATTTATAAAGCCTAAAATCGGTGGCCAAACTGAAATGAACATAGTAGCATACCCGTACCACCCCCAGCGAGGCCGTCTTCATCATCCCCTCCATCTGCTCTGCTCAGAAATGTCGCCGGTGCCCAACCCTGAGAGTCATTGGAGCTAACAAACCACCAACCTGCATACAATACAATCAAGGTACATTATGTATATATCCTAAAGAGAGCGGGAATCCATAATTTAGCATAAGTTTCACACATCCTTTAACCCTAAAGGGGCCGGGGGGGGGGGGGGGCGGAATCCGCCCCCCCCTCAACATTTTTCGCGATAGCCTCTAAAAAATTTTTTTTCGCGACCCGAGCTGTTATGACTTTTTAGCCTCGAGCTTTGCGCATCTTTTGATACCAAAAACATAAAAATCGGACCACAGGTTGGCACGTAGCGAAACATTTTCCGGCGCTATGCGCCGTGAAAACTGAATTTTCCCATATACGTCATGTACACCGAGCAGAATTGCCATTCATACATATGAATAATTAATTAGCCATAATTCCAAAACCCTTTGACCTATAGTCATGAAATTTCTTGGGCATGTTGAGGAAGAGTTGCTCTATGTATGTGCTGAGTTTCAAAATTTTTCGTCACTCGATGGCCGAGATCTTAGGGGGGGGGGGGGCGGAATCCGCCCCCCCCCCCCGGCTGAGAGATGGTCAAAATAACCCGGCCCCTTTAGGGTTAAAGGGATATCAGTACTACGTTTTGGAATGCACCCAATTGAGCAACAAAACACACCCCCCCCTTTGCTATATGCTCCGCATGGAAAGTTATTCAATTCATAACATACTTTGCGAAATTTCAGAGTTTGAAAATGCAAATGTGACTGACCATTATCGTTTTTCTCAAAGACTTCCACATTATCCCCAGTGTGTAGATCCACCTCGTTCTTCTGTTGCTTCTTGTAGTCTGCTATCACAATGTACGGGTCTGGCTGGATGGGATCCGAGATCACATCGATCTCTGCCAAACATGACCAAAAATGTCAAAAATATTCCATCAAGTATAAAAGGAGCGACACAGAAAAAATTCATTTGTTTTGAAGGTAATATACATTTCCTAACATCAAAAAACAAAACTACCAATCTATTATGAAATACCTTTCTTGACTGTATGTGAATAATAGTCTCAAGCATCCTGTGAAATCACGGCACCTTGTGTGCTGTCATTAAGAAGAGTGGAATTTTTGTATCCATTTCCAACGATGGAGAAAACTGACTTTTTTTTCCAAATAGGCCCTATTAACCCCAGTTTACCAAATTTAGTTTGATTACAATCAGTTACAGATCTGCATCTAAACTACATCCGCATACATGGTTGTTTAGCGACCTCTACGATACGTTTAGTTTTTTCCCCCATGTTTTGGCGAGCAGTGCGATAGCTCAGTCAATACAGGGTCATGGTTTTGCACTGCGAGGTTGCGGGTTCGAATCATCGTTTTGCATCCAATTTATTTTTTACTTTTCTAACCTGAGGCTTCGGAGAATTGTTTCTAAAAGGGAAATAATGTCCGAATTTCATTACGTTCGAATTCGCTTTTTTCTTCTTCTAATTTTATATTTTCTTCTCATGTTTTTAGGAAAGTCAAGTCCAAAACGCCATAGCGTACACCCATATGCAGTCCTTCTGTTTTGAGGCGTGCGATCACACCCCCACGCCATCACACGCCTAAATGCTTCCTGAGAAGTGTGAATAATCGCACGCCTGAATCCCTCAGTACGGCACACCTCGGCATACATTTACGGCATAATTATACTTCATAATTTGTGAAAAATAAAGTACGTCTGTGAAGAGAATATGGCTTTATTGTAAACCAAGATGAATATTTTGAAAAACAATACCAGATTGGTCAGTCCCAGCTTGGACCACAGAATCACACGCCTAGAAAAATCACATGCCTAGAAAAATCCAGGTGTGCGTTTTTCCACACACCTGTGATTTTCAAATCAGAAGGACTGCATATGCGGATGTCATTTGGGAGAAAAAAAATTTGCGACCTGGCCTTGACCTTATGTGAGGCAGAAAATTGTCCCTCTTCTATTTGCAATTTAGCTCACCTTTTGCACCTTTCTTTATCACACCCCTGTCAAAAAAAAGAAAGCAATGTTAAATTATTTCAGTCCAATTATCATTAAGTTTTAAAGGTACATTAAAATTGCTATAGGTTGTGCAATAACTAACCTTTTAAATTTGAGCTCACATGACTTTACATTTTGAGAAAATAGAGAACACATTTGTGCAACTTTTGGAGGGTCTGGTAATTGGATTCAATTGGCAAAACACATAAAAAAAACACCTTCTGTGATTGTTATATTTTGGTAAAAACAAAAATTGGCAGAATGAGGCCCAGCCATGCCAGCCCTATCCTTATGTGAGCAAGTTTTTTTGCAATACAGTATGTAGGTGCATTTTGGTGTGTTACAGGGAAGACACAACATTTGCAAACATCAAAAAACTAAAATGATCAAATTATCACAAAATACCTTACTGGATTGTTAGGGAATGACAGCCTAAGCATCCTGTAAAGTTGAGAGTCCTGGTGTACTGACATTTTCAAGAAAAACTGTATTTTTCCAACACTGGTCAGCCGACCAGCGTTGGAGAAAACTGGCTTTTTTTCAAAGAGAGCTCCTCACATTTCATATTTAGTTCGTCTGCATTTTCTTTGCAATTGATTACACACCTGTAAAGAGGTGCCTGCTAGACTGATTCTCTGATCTTACAATTCACCAAAGACTATAAATTGCTCCGCTTCATTAAAGTGGGCTCAGGAAACCAGACTACAAGAACATGATCAGTTTTCTTGGTTTTTCCAGCATCTACGAACCCAAAACGTGAAACAAGTCAGTGTAACAATATTTGCTATAACATACTAATCCTCCAAATTTCTGAAAATTGCAGCAAAAGCAAATGTTGTACATTCCCTTTATTTGATACATGTACAAGCCTTTCACTTTCTTGTATCAATTGAAATAAAACTGATCTATCCATATTGTGCATGTTATGTACACATCATTTAGTGGTGACGTCACGACTATTAACTTGTGTTTTGTCATCCGATCGTTATGGACCGTGGCTGCCACAAGTCAATGCGGTACGAGATCCCATGTGCACTGTGCACAGTGAACCGTCACACAACTGATCTATGTAGAAGGGTTATTTGTTTACATTACAAATTTGCTATGGGCTCTGCACACAATTATACCCCCTAGAATCAAAGGGAGACTCGACCACTTTGGGAGACGTGTTGCTGAAGACGCCCGACGCTCAAATTTAGACCCCATGGGTTTGTGCACATTCAGCCAACAAGTACACGCACGCTGTAAATCCGTCCCAGCGGCTCTCAAATGTTGGTGGAAAAGCACCCTAAATGTTCTTGTTCGTACACGTATTTATAATTCAAATTTCCAAAAACATTTAAATTTGCATGTGAGTTGTTCACTGATACGATTAGACGGCATACACATGACTTACTCAGCATGTATGGGCATACCCTCACAACACATACACTGTGCCATAAAATTTGCATTTGAATTTCAAACTTTCAAACACCTAACTCTTAATATTCTACTACATATAGTTTAGATCTCTGATTTTTTGGGGAATTTCAAAAACAATTATTTCTTGAAAAATAATAATGATGATCACACCAGAAAAAACATCTCAGTCAAGCACCAGACACAAGAGAATTGTTTACATTTGAATGGGTTCTACGAACACACTCGACTTCCTTCTCAAAACAAATGCTCCATATCGCTTCCTGAATTTGAGCTTTACACAGTGCAGTCGTGAACTATTGTGGATTTAATCCTTGGATTAATGAGGATCAAATCTTGGGGCAGGCTGCTTGCATGGCTTAATCATGTTAATGGTGCATGTGCCAACACAGACAGGGTCATAAGATGAGGAAACTTGAACAAAACATCATGATACGGTACTAGCTTTAATAGGCATGGCCGCTGATCTGGCAAAATAAGATGGGATTGGGCACGTGCCATCCTAAAAAAAATTGAAGGAAAACTGAATGAGAGTGAATTTTTTTTGATTTTAAGATTTATTCATATTCGTAACCTTTGATATACATGTATGTCCCTCTGCCACACATACATTAAAGATATACCGTAATTTTCGGAATATAAGCCGCGCGGCGTATAAGCCGCAGCACGGTAGTATAAAATATGTAGAGTCAAAGGGCGGCTTCAAAGTATTTCTACGGGCGGAATGAGGAGTTAGCATAATGATAGAAGATTATCTGTGAGTTGAGTGTGTACCGTGAGCTGTGTGCCTTTTCTAATCTTGAAAAAGGGGTGTGGAAGATTGCGATAAAAGAAACACCTTTATTAAAAGTAAGTTCTAAGTTTCTATTTTCTACAAAGGTTATTTGAACTATACCATTCTATCCCAAAATGTGTACATAAGTCCCATATAGAAAGTGAATGTCCAATAAAGAATGTGTCTACGCATTGTTCTATCATACAATGAATCCAGCATGTGACCACGTGCATCAATGCACTTACCCTGTGGTAGGATCTTCTTCAAAGGTGTCGCTATAATTGACGTACAAAAATTATGATTTACTTTGTAAAAACCTGCTTTTAAAATTCCATGTGTGCATGCGGGGTCCACCAACAAGACAAACAATGTACATAAATGCCAGCGTTGGTGGCGTGTTTCCATCAGACCCCTCCACAGCTGTATCTCAAACTCCAAAATTGTTATTTTGTATTTTTGATTTATGATTATTGTAATTTTTTTTTTTACTAATGCATGGTTTGACCTCAAAGATGCTCTACAGACAAATCTGGCAGTAGCCATTTTCTGCAGTTGAGCAAGGCTCGTGCGAGTCTCGCTCAGGTAGTACAGATGTACGCCAGGCTCCTTCAACTAATTGGCATGATAGGAATACCAAAATGTGCGTGCGCCTCGTCTTTAAGAATGCGTGCAGCATGCGCGTGAGCGCGACACCACTGCAGCAAATGCACCTATTTCTGGTTGCTGGATTCAATATATCACAAGAATATAACAGATACTTGTCTGACCTTTCTGTTACTGGGTTAATATCTTCAGCAGTAGGAGTGAAAAACTGCAGTACTTCATCGCTTTCGGAAATCTTGGGGGGCAGTCTCACCAACAACTGTGACAAAAGAAAGAAAAACTTATAAAATGGTTGTACGATACTGACATTTAAAGGCCCATGTAAAGGAGAAATGGGGGAGACCTAGACTGGTTCGAATGAAGATAAATTTGAACGCATTCAAATGCATTAAAAAACTGACGACGCCTGACGCTCACACGAGACTCTGTGGCTATGCCTTGGAACATTCAGGAAGTTGTGTGTACTTAGCACGCGAACCAGTACCGTACAGTACGCACGTACACACTGTGTGTCCCGTGCATGGGGCTCTCAAAAGCGGTAAAAAGACGCCCTCTTTTGTTGACGCATGGAGCCCATTATATGCCCCATTTGTTTTTATTTTCAATCCTTGAAATTCTTGAAATCTATATTCATGACAAAAGCTCTGATGAAATTGTTGGCGGATTATTAAACATCAGTGTTACAGCTGTTTTAGCATCAATTTCAAGCTTCCTATAATTTTTGGGGCTTTGCCACAGTAAATTATTTTGGGGTTTGGTGATACATTGTTGTATCAATACATGAACAAAAAGTTCGTTAACAAAATCAATGCACAAATGTTTATCAGTAACCAAGCATATTTGTTCCACAATTCGACTTAAAAAAAAAAATCGCTAATCTGGGGAGTGTGTTCCTAAAGTGACATCACAGAAACAGCGCCCTCAGTTGTCAGAAAATGCATGGAAAATTGTAAATGTTAAAAAAAAACAAGGACTTTAAAAATAAAATTTACCCCAAAAAGGATTTCTCATAGAGTTTACACATGTTGGGGGAGTGCACACACAAAAGTTCCAGTGTGGACTTAATGCCGTGAACCCTTTAATGACTGGCCATACAAGGGCAATGCATCTTTGTGAGTAGGGTGCATTCACACAGAATGTACATGTATGGTACCAAAAATGCTTTTTGTTTCCTGTAAAATATTTTGTGTGTGTGTGGGTGTTTTATTTGGAATGAATCAGCCATCTCCAGTGTCCTTGAGTAGAGTGATAGGTACACAGTGTATACAGAAGCCTATGGCATGTATGCAGCCAACACCTACTTGACAATATTCATTCAGTTGACCCAGTCTCCTGGAAGCTACCTCCCTGGTCTGACTCCGTCCAAACAGCTTCTTGCCTGCAAACACAAAAAGTAACAAAAGAAATAAAGCATATGGGCAATTCAGTGGTAACTCATATTATATCTAAAGGGAGTCTTTCATCAACCTTTTCAAAGCATTGACAATGTAGGGCGGAGAATTGTCTCATAATCCCTTGAAGTTTCAATGACTAAACTACACAAACAAGAGGGCAACAAAATAAATTTCTGTTGCAAGAAGCAACCATGCACTTTTTAAAACTACATGTATACAAAGGCCTGCAAATGCGAAGAAGCAAATTTATTTGTTACAGGACTTTCTTTAAATTTCGTTAGGAAAATAAAATCAAAAATTAAAAAAAAAACATGTACATACCTAATTTAATTTAATGCTCTATCCAATTAATATAATTTCGTTTCAAATGCATTGTGTGGCCCAATTGACATATCGTGTTAGAATCGCGTCAACGCAGCTTGTGAAATTACATGTTTTGTAATTGTCCAATTAGGCCTACATGTTTCACAAATGGACCCGGGACGCGCACAATCTGAGACAACAAAACTAGTGTACAAAAACTCCATAGGGTTGTCTAAGGGGCGTGGCTAACTCGCAAAAGACGATAGGTCAATTGGGCGCATTCTACGCTGTAATGTCCCTTTACTTGCAACAAGTTGGGGGAAAACAAGTGCGAACTCGTGCACAGTAAGACTCTGAAAGTCTTGCATGACTAGAATTCAATCAAAAGGATCCCTGCCAGAGCTTAAAAATGTGACACCGAAAAAATGTGATGCCGATGGCACGTATGGAACACCATTCTTTTGGTCCATTTTGGGGGACAGACAGACAGACCAACTGACCGACCACCATGTAGAAGCTTCTGCCAGAGTTTTAAAACATGCTGCAAAAGCAGGTTTTTTTTTGTTTTTTTTTAAATTTTATAACACTGTCTGAATGAAACATGCATGAAATGAGAAAAATCTGCTGATTCATGAAAACTTCAGTGAACTTCAGTTTTCCACTTGATGAACTTTGTAGAGTTTTTCGTTTGAATGCACATGCATGCAGCCGAATTGGGTGGGCTGGTCTAAATTGTTTTTAAATCAGCTAACAGGAAACTGTCACATGTCAGGCAGCACATATTGAACAGTGACAAGGAAGTTGAATGTTCACAAAAGACATGTAAACACTGTGTAGACTGTAGAAGACGTGTTTGGATTCTTGCTGGTCACTTAAAAGGGCTTCCCTTATAAATTAACACAGAGATCATTTTGTCAGGGTCTACAGGGTGGTGCAAAAAGAAGGAATTTTCACCTACTTGTTGAGCATAGTTCAAACATTCAATTTAATGGTATTAAAATATTGATCTTTAAACATGTGTATAAATGACGAAAACATTATTGCAAATGCATATTTTGTCTCTGAGATGTGGTAGTTTAAAACTTTCATGTGCCAAACCTGTTTGTCCACGGACGGCTTTATTCCATCCGCTTGACTGAGCTCCGGAGCTTGATTTGAAGACCAAAAACACCATTATTACACTAGACTTACATGACTTACACGTGCACAACAGTGATTTTGGTGACTTGTATTTAAAAAAAAGCATAATAACACTAGTCTTGCGATTTTTTTAAAGATTTTTTCACCACGTATGGTGGAAGAGCTATACTTCACTGCATTATTTTTTTTTAAAAAGTTCAAATAAGTTAAAGTAAGTACCTAGTTAAAATTCCTGTCAAAAGTTTCCTTCTTTTTGCACCACCCTGTAAACGTACTTGTAGCCTTGTAGGATTCTGAAGGATCTGGCAGAAATAAGCAACCATACCAACGTGATGTGCCCCACAATGTAACTGAACAATCATACATCATACATGTAGTTCACAATTTTCATTTGGTACAGGTTTCAAAGACTGAACATAAGTTTTGGAAAGTCATTTTCACTTTCAATTTCCTTTTCTTTTAGAAGAGAAAGTAAATAATATGTACCGGTACATTTTTAATACAATGTACGCATGTTTGACCTCTTGGCTACTCAAATTCTAGTAACAAGCTGAACATCATCCGGCATGACAACTGTAAACAGGAGCGCCAACTCACCAGGCAGGAAAGGGATCATTCGCTGGGTAGGGTTCCTAGCACCGGCTTCCTCAGGAAATATACTCAGCAGTTTCATCTGAAAAATAAACAAAACAAATCACGGCTGTATAGGCATCTGTTGTTTAGGCATGCAACTGGGAAATCACCCAAAAAAAAAGAGGAAATTCAAATTTTTCCCAGACTTTGTACAGTATTTTTCTATTTTCAATGGCACACATGGGAAGTAAACAAAGAGGAAATCAGCTGATCCGAGGAAAAGTAATTGCATGCCTGGTTTTTAACAGAACAATTCGATAAACATACATTTTACAACGTTTTGACTGCAATTTCTACTTCTTGAAGTTGTGTACTAAACAGCTAAGCATACATTGTAAGTTGAAAAAATACATATTTGGAGAGTTCAGATTTTCAGTACCTGAAAGTCAAAGAATTTGCTGTATCTGCGATAGACAACATTGACTGAGCCATCCGACCATGAAACGTGAATAACGTATTCCTGCCAAAAAAAATTAAATACAAAAAGATGTTATTAGGAGGTTGTATCACCATGATCGCCGATGTAAATTGCATGATCGGTCGTTTGTGTAAGAAACCTCAGACTTAACTCACCTTTCGGAAAACAATCCTTGAAACGGTGATCGACCAACGGCATTACATGTATCCCATATGTCAAAGAGTTAATATTTATAAACTACAGGGTGAGTCCAAAAAAAGCGGAACCCAAACCCCAAAAATTATATTTCATATCTAAGCAAATATGTAGCAATAAAAATAATAATGACTGGAAAGCCAATTTCATAAGATTACTGAAATTAGTCAATCCATTCACAAAATATCACCATTTAAACGCAATGACTCTAAAACCTGTCTCGTCCAAAAAAATGCGATTTCAACAATTGTCGTCACACTTGTCTTCAAACATCACCAGCGATGAAATCTTAGTTTAAACGTTAACAATATGCAACAAAGTCCTTTTGAAGGCCCGTCTGTTAAAAAAGTAGATTTTATAAATCATATTGTTTGCCTAACCAGGGTTAACTTGTTAATCAAAATATTGTGTGCTACGGTTGGTGACAGCTGTTGAAACAAGTATTCTGTGTCATTTTCTTTGTTGTTCCAAACAGTCAAAACACCCAAAAAATTGAGCAATTTTGGTATTTTTTTTTTTATCTAAAAGTAGCTTTTGAAATTGTCTTTCCAGTCATTATTATTTTTGGTGCTACATGTTTTTTTTAAATATGAAATACATTTTTGGGGGTTTGGGTTCTGCTTTTTTTGACTCACCCTGTACATGTACCCTGAAAAACTCATTCAAGAGTGATTGAGAAACAGTTCAAACATGCCAAACTTTGTTGAAATAGCTAAGTAAACAAGTTACAAATTCAGTGAAACTACATTTACATGTACATGTAGGGGCCTACATGTACTATCAGTGCAACAGTTCCAGATCAATATACATGTACATGTAAAATGCTGTACACCCGCTCATGTTCGGGGTTCCGTGTCTGAGTGATTTCATTTCATAGTAAAATTCCTCCTCTTTAAGTTAAAACCAAATGTGTTGACACAGTCTCAACTTAAAGGGAAATGATCACGCTTTTGTACAGGACTCAACCCGACAGTTGCGGGTCACTTTCGAAAGTTCAGGTTCACGCCCACTGCGCTACCTGGTACATGTACAAATTCATCATTTACTGCGCGCTCAGCAAGCACGCAACACGCCTTCATCATCTTAATTGCACACAAAACTGCATCATGTGCATGGGTGATCTGCAACTGTCGCACACGGGCATAAAAATCTTTCGACGAATACGGCAGTTCAGTTAATTCAAATGCCTAAATCATTATTACTCAGTGACATTTGAGAATATTTTTCTTTACAAGAAAATATATTGAAGGAAAAAAAACACGTTTTGCCTTGTAATAGGCGCTTCATTCACAGGCCAGTTACAAAACAAGCAGATATTTCGCTGAACTTGATTGTGGGTAATGTTAAGTGATTTCCAAATTTTTTACCCGACAATTTGCAAAATGATAGACCTTCAAATCACAAAAAGTTTGGTTACACTTGAATTAATTTCTATTTAATCAAGTGATCTGGAAGGCCTACATGATGTAGGCCTATAGTTTTTTTTTACCAAAATGCCATTTCACAATCTGTCTTTTGACATTTTGTAATATAAGTATGCACATTTATTTTATTTGTCTCCCCAATCTAACCTTTTAAACTTCCCACTGTTTGAACAGTCACAGTCATGCACAGGTACCTCTGTAAATAATGTCACACTTGGAATATAGACACAAAATAGACGGGTACATGTTCCAAGTGTGGCCTTTATTTATGGAGGTAACGTTAGTCCATTAAATTGGCCACATTGGTTGGGGCTAGATTAGGGCTAGTAACAAGCCACTTCACCATTCCAATCGCGCATGTGCGTTACCTGCTTGACGACCAGTTCGTGAGAGATAAACAAAGCAGTTGAATGCACACAAGTCTATGGGGGATGTGGCAACCGAATCCGCATTTGGCAATTTTTTTAGCTAGTAGTAAAACAGAAGATGGAAACTTTTGTTCGCACAAAAGTTGGAGCATATAAAACATCAAACCATGGTGCCATTAACAACAATTAACTTCAAAACAATATCGTTTCTCTGATTTTGTTGGAACCTTGCTATGATTTTGCACGCGCGTGGTGAACTGTTTATCTCTCGAAATTGAATCTGATGTGCACAGGCGCAGTTGAAATAGCGAAATAATGACAACAAAGGTACATCATAGCTTGAGTAACTCCAGCTGACATGCTCATATGTAGACCCGTGAACGTGGCTTGTTGTATACAACGTCCACGTTCACGGGTCTAGCTCATATGATGTGAATGAATATGAGCATGTCAGCTGGAGTTACATGTACTCAAGCTCAAGCTATAAACTTACATAATGTTTTGTAGGATACTTCCTTTTCTGGATGTCATCCACAATGGCGTCTTGCACTGTCCTCCTTCCCATCTTCTCGAATTTAATTCACGTCCACTAAATATATTCCTTTGAGTTTTAATACAGGCTGCGGCAACGTCACGAACGGTTTACCTTAATAAACAGAACGGTTGACCGTACAATTTACAAAGTACAAATGTTATTGATCACTGCATGAGTGTGCATATAACAGTGATTAATATTTAACTAATTCCGAGCCTACTAGACAGTGTTTTTCACGATGTACATGTAAACATGTCCATTGTACACTAATTACTATACAAAGTACGTACGGATGACGGATGCCTTCGGAAGATTTTTGAATGTGGTGTGGCGATGTGTGTTTTCATCTGTTCATCGTGATCGTACTGCGAGCATGCAGTACGTGCGTGTTTACTTCCGCATGTCAGCGCGCCATAACCAAATAATCTCGAGAGAGGGCGCTCTTGTGGGCCACCAGCTTTAATTTTGGTCTCCAGTGCTGATCTTTCTTGACGTCTTCGTCAGATTTTGTAGTCTAGTTTCATACTAAATAAATGATAAATAAAACATCAATTGAAGGTAGCTATTGAAACCCAGAGGTAGGTATTATATCTGATTTTCATCTTGCGGGGTTTCATGTGGTTGTTATTAGTTATTATTGGTTTTTCACATGGGTTTTTTACCTCTCGTCTGTGATTATTGGTTCGTCATTTTGTTGTTCAACACGCACTCAGCTCCCTCAGCTAGTCCTACATTTTTTATACTCGCAGTCGCACTGTGTACTTTTGGGAAACCCAACACTGGCTCATGACATGATAAGCTGGGGGAATGGGGCTCTTCGCCATCATATAGGGACAAAATGTTGAGGAAAACATGTTGCAACCTTATAATTATGCAACTTCACTGAGCGGTTGTGCACAAATAATGCCAACTGGCCAATGGAGAGTCGAGAAGATTTTCTAATCCTAACAAAATTGGAAATTATGTTTCTCAGTCCCAGATTCATGTGACATGTCATCATTTTTGCAATGACTGACCTTCATTGACATGATATATGAAGGAAAAAGGGAAATAATGTTGCAACCTGACGCTACTTCAGCAGTTGTGTACAAAGTCTATGGAGAGTCAAGAAACTTGTCTAAGTTAGTATTTCCTAACGAAATTGAAAATGTTTTTCAGTCCCAGATTCATGTCTTATTGTCATTTTTGCAATGACTGACCTTCATTCATTATTGAGATGATATATGAAGAAAAAAGTGGCGTCAGGTTGCAACATTTTTTCCCAGCTTTTTTAACATCTTTTTGAGGTGTTTCCACAGCTCTTTTAGCGGTCATACTAAAAAGCGTCAACACAGCGTCAACACACTCCAAAGCGTCAACACAGCGTCAACACAGCGTCAACACACCCAAAATGCATTAAAAGTGACAAAAGCAGTATGTAGCCCATATAGTATGGTCAGAAACAAGATTTAGGCTTAAAATTAATAGGTTAAACGTCTGAAAATTGCGATTTTCAGTTCAAGAAAATTGGCTCTCCGTGCCGCTCCGAAATCGGCTGCCATGTTGCCTCAGTGGCAGTGCGGACCATACCATTATGCTAAAGGGTGATAGCGTTGTACAATAAACCAACTGAGAGGGCGCAGCCGGCCAATAACAAAAGATGTCCATTTCAATAAAGTAAAAGAAGCATTAACACAATTCACAAAATAATGATCCACCACTCCGATCCTCAGTCCTCACCATCTGGTATCCCTCTGTTGTTTATGACAAGATATGTCATTACCTACACACCCCTACTTGAAATGGTGTAGTCCAAGCTTTGTGCGAAGTCAAGATGGCGGCAACGGCCGTGCGAGTGAAAGGTCATTTTTTTCGCGTGAAAATACTATATTTTTAACAACGAAATGGAAACCCAAACCAATGGAAATTCTCTTTTGTTCTATGCTTTACAATTATATACCATTTTTGTTAATTCAGAATGTGTTTTGGATGTGTTGACGGTGTGTTGACGCTTCTGTCATGTGTTGACGCTGTGTTGACGCTTTTTAGTGCGACCCCTCTTTTAGTGGTCACTCACACCCCTGAATCAAGGACAAGGAAACACTTGCCAACCCCCCCCCCCCCCACCATTTTGGCGATCGTGTAGTGTAGGGCCCCTGTTTTGTTTCGATCAAATTAGAATCAAAAATTTATTTTGTTCCTTTGACATTGTCCTGTTCTATACATTTCATTGAAGGATTTTACTCGTCTGTAATGTTTGAATAATTTTATTTATGTATGTATTTGTTTTGACAACACCGAAACGAAAAAGCTCCGCATGTACACCATTTTCACACATAGTCCGAAAATTTGGGACTCTCAATACTGTGTATGAGAGTCCCAAAACTTAAGGCATCCATATCGTGCAAAAGTTCGTGCTGCATAATAAAACCAGTGTGAATCAAATTTGCAAGCTTCTTACTCACTACAGTTTCCTCAATAATCCCTGAAACTTCTGCCTCGCAAAGTTGCTGTTGTGAGCATTGCATCACCAAAAATTCAGCTTTTAATTCTAATTTTGCAGAGAGTTATCGAAATCCAAACGTGAGACATCACGTTGATGTGTACTGCAATGCATTGTGCAAAAAAACTCCCTAGCTAGAACATTTTCATCGTGTAGATAAAACAGCGCCCTCTTGTTGATCTGAGTGAATGTAGAATGTTTCATTTTTTAACAGAGGGCGCTATGTTCATTTGGCCATCGATTAAAAAACAAGTGAGCTGCAAGGCTCTTCCTACACCTACCCAGAATACATTGGGAATCACACAACCATTTCCAGAGCATGGAGATTGACGTGGATGGTTTTTGAACTGCCAAAAACTTGCCTTACAGTTGGATTTAAGGTCTCAAATTTCGCAGGTGACATGCTTGCAACTATAGCATTTTGATGTATGTGTTGTGTTGGCATTAATTAGCCTGATGGTGAGTAAAAAAACGTCAGTAGTAATTTTGCACGTTTTTATGCACTCACGGTCCCAGTCTGGTTCACACACAACTGTGATGTTATTTTATTGTAAAGTTTCACGCTTTATTGTCAGGTGCCACTTTTTTGTCAACGGTAACAATTTTTTTGTCGACGGTAATTTTTTTGGTCAATGCCAGTTCATTGTCCCATACTTAACTTTTAGTACATGTAGGTTAATAGCCCTTGATAGTTACACAATACCTACAGCAAAACAGTCTACCGGCCCATAGGGACAAAAATGACTGATTGCTTCATGCAACTGTGCGTGCAACTTTTGACCGATACGGCACGTAGTTGCAGGTGACAGTTTCGAATATCCGAACATTCGGTTGAACTCAGTTTTAAGTAATCGAATACTAAATTATTCTTAAAATGAATAGCCCTAAAGTTTACTAAATTTTTTTTTTTTTTTTCATTTTTTTAACAGTGATTTATTACAAGAGATTGCTGCAATTGCAGCTCCTCGCCAAGTATGGATGAAACGGACCTGTACTCACTGAACGCAGTCAGTGACTACATCACAGAAAACCTAGATGCAAAGTACATCTCGGACCAGCTCATCGAGAAGGAGGTCTTGGATGTCGACCACGACGAAGAAATTCAAGCAGAGAAAACAGCAAAGGTACAATAAAGACCATGGTACTGACTGATTTTGCAAGTTGATCTGATGCAAATTTTCATTTTATATATTTTTCTCTCTTGAAGTTGTGGTAGTTTCACCGTAGACGACGAGCATTTTTTCCATTTATTAACCCTAACTCCCTAGGCATTTTTGCTAGGATGCAACCTCAATCCTGCAAAATCATCCGACTGCCTCCATGTAAAAATTGCACACAGCCTCAATCCTCCAAAATCCTCTATTAGTTCTTGAATGTGGTCCTTGGAGGGGTGACCACTGCCTCAAACCTGCAAAATCCTCCAGCAATCACTGCCAATATGTTGAGGCAGAGCCAGTGACATCCTGGAGCAGTGCGGAGGATTTCAAGTATAATCTAGGCATAAATTTGTGCACGGCTTAACATAAACAACACAAGGTCCGGCCTGAGACCTTGACACAGTGCATCCTCCAAAATCAGCCACACATTTTTGCCATGTAGCCTCAATCCTGCAAAATCTTCCATTTTGCAAAGAGGAGGATTTTTGAGGATTTGGAAAGGTTAGGGTTAACCCAATAGCCCTTGAACCAGACTTGTATTTGAGTCACCAGGCATCGAGTCCGAGTTTGAACCTAGTACACCAGGAACAAAAATACGTCTTCTTGATGTCAAAGTTTCATTTCTATTAATTCCACAGCGGAGGACAGAAAGACTCCTTGAGATTCTACCCAACACTCGACAGGATGCCTTAAAACTTTTCAAGGAGGCCTTGGAGAAAGACTACCCGCACATCGTGAAGAAACTTGATGAGGTCCAGGTTCCTGTTCAGAGAACAGGAACCAAACCCGGTAAGGGTAAGTCGAATGACCTTTGAAACTTTGGCCAGTGGACTTTATGCACAAGTTCATGTGTACCCCCTTTACCTGTTCGTGCCGGAGGCCGTGATAATTCACACACACTGGAGGCACGGCTGACGGATTAAGATGTCATGATTGCCTTGACTCGCCTCCGGGTGACGTCTAAACATGCTAATTCCTCGTGCCTTTTGTACACACACAAAAGTCCATGTAGTCTGTGGAGGCGGACCGTCGTGTTGGCCGTTCAAATTCAACACGAAAGTACCGGTACATGTATGTTCACCCCAACAAATGCATTTGTTGCTTCCGTAGGGGGATTGTGTACAGCAGCTGCAGCAACATCAGCTACAGCAACATCAGCTACTAAAGTAGCATCCAGCACAGACAGAGGCGTCACCACAACCACTGCAACTCAGAATAAGATCACGTCCCGAACCACCAATATCAAAGGAAACAACAACATGGTCATCATCGGAGGATGCAACACAACAATCAACCACTATCGTTAGGCATCAAGCCTGATACCAGGGTTTTTTTTTTTTTTTTTTTTAAAGGAACTCACTTGTGTCTGATTTTTTAAAGAGTTTTCTCATTCTGGTAGCGCTTCGCTAGTATTTCTTGGGGGGGGGGGGGCAAGCACATTGTTTCGCCAAATCCTTGTACTTTCTCTAGAATATTTTCAATTTATCAATTTTTTGAGTGTCGGTGGGGGGGAGGCCCATGTTGTTGAATGTGCATTAAATTAACAGCAATATGACTTCGCCCCTCGTTATTATACCAGGGGGTGGGGGAGGGGGTGTTAAATGCTCCCCTTGCACCCCCCCCCTCCCCACCCAAATCCAGAATTGTGCAGTAGGCTTGTAACTTGCATGTAAAGTGGGATGTAATGCCACTTGTACTCATGCTTTTATAAATATTTTAGTCTTGCTCACAAGAGCACAATAAGACTTTGGCCATAATATAACTTGCTGAAATCATTATTTGTTATTAAAAAAATAACACAGGGGTAAACATTCGTACTGGACTGAGTATTAACAACACAAAGTTACCCCAATGTAAATGTTCATGTAGTTGTAATTTCTTTCTTGTTACCATTGAGGGCAGTGTTTTTATAGTTGAGACCTTTCTCATTTTTATCAGTTAGTTAAATTTTCGTTGAAACATTTTCAGTACGAACTCCCTGTGTGAAGACTTACACGCACGTGTGCCGTATGCACGTGTGCTGTATGTCTTCACACGGGGAGTTCGTACTAAAAATGTTTTAGAATTTTTTTCCCTATGGCAGCAGATGTTCATACCCTGGACTAGGAAAGGTCTGAACTATAACACTGAGGGCGTAGTTGTGAGGGACATACTGCATATGTGTTTGTAGAAGGTATTGCCAAGTGCAATGGAAGTCACGTTTGTGAGTGTAAAGTGTAAATAATGGACGCGGTTGCTGAGAAGGGAATGAAAGGTGTTGATGAAAAGTTATTTAAGGAATTGTTTCGGGGGGTTTTGGTGGGGGTATTGGGTACATGTGCCACCTAAGAATGATCTGTCGTGGACTAATCATTGAAGAAAAATCATAAATAATATTGCTTTTAACAAAATGTGTGATAATGATATAAAGTTAGTTTTTATTTTTAGTACTACAATGCTTGTATTTTTCTGTTGGCAAGATTCAAAATTTTTTGTTAAGAATTAAAAGTTCTTTGTTGATTTGCCAAATTATGCGGCCTTTCCGGACATTATAGAAAAGGCTTTTTAATACACGATAGTCATGAACTGTTTTAATATTAAGTACTAAAAAATCCAAACAAATTGAGACGACAGCTGTTTTTGATCATGTTTTTAATTATACAATCGCCATGTATCAGTACATTTTTGATTTTAAAATAAAGTAACATCAGCTTTTCAAATGTTCTTGTGATTCTATTGTCTTTCAACTCATCAGAGCAGACTGGCCTGGTACACCTTTATAACTGAGCCTTCCCTTTGCGGTTTACTGAATTAATAACAGACTGATACAAAAAGCTGTATCCCCTTAGAGTGACCGTCAATTGACACTTTCCGGATTTGCAGCAATGCGTAGTTTTGCAAGCTTTGCAACTTGTGATCCCTAGCTCCACAGTAATGTTGAGCAAACCCGACCCGAAGGTAAAACCGGGTCGGTTTAGGCTTTGCATTTGTGATGTTTGGGTCAGGTCGGCTAAGCCATCTTGTTAAAACCCCCAAATAAACCCAAGAAAAACGAAACAGTTGGACTTTCACACAATAATTATTATTGCAGAGTTTAACCCTGGTACAACTGTAAACTCAACGCATGAATGTGCTTGTGGTCTATTACGCACAGTCTCTCTACTACATGTAGGCCCATCAGTATGTAACGTTCACCGTATTGTACGCTATGATTCTTTACTGAGAGACGACGACTTCACGCGATGCGGGCAAGTTCAGGCACAAAAAACGAACAGAGTTGCTCAAGCCATGAATTCGGGTTTGTTTGGTTTGGTTTCAGGTCGGATTAGGGGAGTTTAGATCGGTTCTGATTCGGTTTATATCGGTAATGATTCGGGTTGGTTTTGCATGGTCAACCCGACCCGATGCACAACATTACCACACAGTGTGTATGGATTTGTCCATACTAGCCCTACTGGATTGTAGACTTCAACAAAAATTGGGAAAGTGCTAACACAGGGAGATGGTTTAGGATTATAGAGATTGCGTGTTCACCCCAGACGAAACCAAGGGTGCCATGTGTCCTCCACAGAGTGTAAAAAAAAAAAGGTCAACATCTCAGCAGTCAACAATTGTTTGGTTGTATCGTGCAAATTCGCTTAATATAACAAAAAATGCAACTTCTCTAAAAATTTAAAATCGTCACATTCTAACCTTCGATTACTGTTAACTTTCATGCAAGACTTGAAAACACTGTCCCGAGGGCGCCCTGCACGTTCGCATTCTGTGCCATGACCCGCACTTTTGTGATGCAAATGATGTTTCAGACAGCATTTGGATGACGTATTATAAAAATGATGTCACAGTTATTCTTGCAAACTTAACATGTCAACAGTGTTCAAAACTTGATATGACAATGGCCTTGCATGGACCCTTCCAATTTTGCTATTAAGCCACACCCACCTTTGGTTTGTGCACATAATGTCAGAGAGCTTGTGACTGAGTTTGACATCGCTAATGTGGTCACATGACCAAAAGCCATGAACTGACTGGTCAATGCGCACTTTGATTGACAGGCACAAAGGGAGTTGGTTGGGTGTAATTTCTTTGCCTTTAATTCTTATGGCACATGATTAGTCGCTAACTCATAGTTCCAACTGTATGAAGTCTCATTTTCATTTTTTCTTCTTTTTCTTCCTGCCTCCCCCTCCTCCTTTATTCCCCTTGACTCCGCCCATGCCAGAGCTCCTCCACTCTCTGTGCAACTGATCTAGCACGTCTTCCGACAGCAGTCCTTGCTTGATGAGTTCTTTGCTCAGTCGTCCTGACACTGAGCCGAGTTTCCCCTGGTCAAGTTTGTCGCCGTTTGTCTCCTCGTCGGAACTTCCATCGGATTGGGCTTGGTTCCTTGTGCCAGATGCCTTGCTTTTGCTTTTGTTCTTCAAGTCTGTCAGAAAGTTCAGAAAACATTTCTTTAAAGAATGAGGTCATATTGGACGCTAGGCCAAGGAAGCAAATGTGGCCTGTGATTGAAAAAATCTCAATTTAGTTAATAGAACTGCATCACAACGTAAGAAAGCTAATCTGTAGTTGCTATAAAATAATAACCCCCAAATCCACTCATTTCTGAAAATGACAGCAAAAGCAAACATTGTATATTTATACCTTTAAAAATCAATTTTAAGCCTTCAAGATCCAAATCAAAGGGAAACATTTTCATCATATTACAAGATTTAATATTCCCAAAGTAGCACATAGACCCATTTTGAGCCAGAGTCCCCCAGGCCCCGGGTCTTAAACTTGGTTTTTGAAGCCCTTTTTGGACGGGGCTCATACACACCTGCAGACTTGCCCGTGCGTTTCTTTCTCTCTATCTCGTCGTCCGGCAGCGACGCCACGCCATTGGGCGACCGACTCTCAGTGGCTCGGATCAGCTTGGTTATGTTGACCACACCTTCCTGTATGATGTCGTCCAGTTCCCGCTGTATGCCGTGAACGATGGCCGTGTCCGGGAACATGTCCATAAATCGGTAACTGGAAAAAAAATGAAAAACAAAAGAGCTTGAGGATTTGCGATATTCATTGGATATTTCAAGGGTTATGGGCTTACAGTATATTATTTTTTTTCTGATCTGCATATGTATCCCGTGTGCATACCATTTTTAATTGTTCCAACATTACCTCATCCAGAGATACAGATCCATGACGTCATGCACTGCCTCTAGATGCATCAAGTCTCGGATGTTCTTGGGTACAGAGAGCGGCCAGCCGATCTGCCTACAGAACCAGTCGTACGTCATGGGCTCATTGCGACTGTACTGCCTGGCAAACTGCAACAAATAAACAAACTAAAATCTTTGATTTAGTCTGTACACAGCATCATTATCGTTCCCTCATATACATGTTTAGAGTCTGAGAATAGTCAGTGAATCTGGCACTACCCTGAATCCGCAAAAATTAACGTCGGTTTCAGCAGCATCTTAAACGATTTGGAACAGCACAGCCAAGCCACTTTATGAGCCTTTATTCCTTGATGTCCCAATATACACAACTTAAAAGAATACGCCTGAGGTTAACTGCACAGCATGGGAATTTGGCAGCTTAGGCAAAAA
Source organism: Patiria miniata (assembly GCF_015706575.1). Classification (NCBI taxonomy): domain Eukaryota; kingdom Metazoa; phylum Echinodermata; class Asteroidea; order Valvatida; family Asterinidae; genus Patiria; species Patiria miniata. The sequence goes on along the minus strand of NW_024037076.1, from coordinate 27,376,594 downwards.
GTACACGAGACTTAAGGATTAACCCTTGCTCATTGAGCGTAATTTTTTACCAGTCAGTCAGGTTTTTCCTCATCTCCTCACAACCGCTCACATTTTTCAAATGTTTGAGTTGAGAAAAATGTGATTTGGATGTTTGTTTGATGATCATCGAATATTCAAATTTTGATATATTGGACAAAGCCGTAGTGGCTTTCCACCCTTGTAGAAACTTCCATGCAATAAACATGCACCAATCTCGTTAATCAAATATTGAAGTGTTTCGGAGGATCTTGTAAAGCAAACGTCAATAAGAAAAGAAACTTTCTTGGACCTTTAGGAACATGGTACAGATGAAGGGATGCTTCTTGTTGATGGGTGCACAGCAGAAGACGTACCGGGCCCTCAGGTGAAGCGGAATGTGCTGGATCATGTCCGCCAGAAACTTGAAGTCGTCCACATTGCAAACAAAGTAGTTGTTGTCCACTTTGGACAGATTGACAAAGATATCCTGAAGAAAAAGAAGAAAGGGGTCGTTTAATAACCCTAATGAAATGATTAGGAGGGTGCTCATTGGCTAGGTAGGGTAGATCATTTGTTATTTGTGCATTTTTTTCGGTTGAAGCAACAAAAGTGATCCAAATCTAAAGACAATTGCTTAACAACTAACCTGATGAAGTGTTAGCTAAGTGAATGCTGTACATTCCAAGAAAACAATATTCTAAGATCTCGATTTCAATTCAAAACTTGCAGAGTCATCTTTTGAATTGCGCCCGAAATCAGCATCCGGGACACGTTCTTACTCGGCCGATTGCAGCTACGCGATGTCACGCACAGAACCGACGAATAATAGCAACTGCGCACGCGTCCCGTCAATGCTTTCGCACACCCGTTCACCGCGGATTCGCTGAATTACAAACGAACTTCTAACAGAAATTTCCAAAAATGCATCAATTGACGTAGCTTTGGAAATTGCCTTCTTTTGTTGTTTTCTCCAAAATGGCATCATGCCAGAAAGAGTAATTTCACAGGGAGTTTAATGCCAGTACGGGGAGTTTATTGCCAGTATATCTTTAAACCAAGTATAAAGCTTTTCAACAATAATTTTGTCAGTAACTTTTTGGATAGCTGCGAATGATCTACTCTACCTCTGAGGACCCTTTGCCAAAGAATATAGACTTCATGCATGAACAAGAGATGGCACTTATCGACTACTTTTGAGAGCCCCTAGTGGGGGCAACACACCGCATGTGCGTGCTGGTTTGCGTGGTCATGGCGCAAAGACCAAGACTTGTTTTCATTATTTATTATTTACTCTGAATGTTCATGTCTTTGTGTCAGCATCCGGCATGTGAGTGGCAGTGGTCTCCCCAACTCTCTAGTTGTAAAAGTATTTTCTTCTACGCTTAGCAACTTTTTTGTGCTAAGCAGCTTCCGTGACAAATAAGACCTGCAGATGCCATTACGTACTATGAGGTTAGACAGGGTAGCTTCAGGGAGATGGTAAGCGAAGAGCTCAATCTGCTCCGCCGTGGGATGCAGTCCGCCAGCCTCGATATTGTCCACCGAGCAGGCCAGGATCTCCTTGAGCATGGGCAAGTCGCTGGCCAGGAACGTGGTCACCTCGCCTTCCTCAAACTGGGTCCCAAACCGCCCAGCCCGACCTGCAATCTGCAGCGCCTGTGGTATATAGATTACAAGAGGTCAAGTTAGATGTGAACACTGTTAGTCCTTTTTTACCTTTCCCCAATATCACACATCTATATCGACTGTTCATAAACTGTAAAAGAACAGCAGGATTTTTAATTGCCATTTTTTTTCTCAAAAATTGGATTCACAACTTCAATTTAGTTGGCGGTCTATACATGTGTTTCTGTTATTGAACTCAGTACCCCTAAATGGTTTATACCATTGGAGAGCTCTTGTTCTGCAGAATCCAGATATATAAATATCTCAATTCATGCTTAAGCTCATTTTGTGACGACAGGTCACTTATTATAATCACCAATAAGTGTAAACTTCCTTTCATTTTTGAAAGGTACTTTGTCAATTGAGTGCAAGATGAGACAGGACTGATGAACCATTTGAGGAGATTGCATGCCGAGAAAGAAGTGGGGTGCTTTGGTCCAATAGTTACGACGTTCGACTCGTGTGCCGTGGTACATGGGTTCGAACCCTGACAGGGAACATGGTGCTTGTGCACTTCACTACGATTGCCTCTCTCCATCTAGGAGTATAAATGGGTACCTGTGAAGGTAGAGACCATATTGTGCGGATCTGGAGCTGCTGCAGGGTCTCATTCCTTATTGTGATGCGCATTTGATCATATTCTTATGGAATTTGTGCAATATAAATGTACAAATTATTAAGTACAAGTGGGTCCAGATGTTTGCGTTATGGCCCGTCTTATTGGTGAGTTAAGCAGTTGCTAATGAAACTTTCCCCGGAACATGTCCGGGACACAAGCAGAGCTTCTCCCGGACAAACTGAATGATTCTACCCGTAACTTGTTCCAAATATGAATTGAGACAGGCCCTGACCTGAGATGTGGAGAGTCTGTCCATCTCCTTCTCGCCTTTCTCGTTGATGATTGGTCGAATCAGCGAGTTAAATATGACCCGTTTGATGCTCCTGCCAAGACAAAAATGTTGAAGTAAAAATAATCCAGGCCAATTCTGCTCCAACAAAATTATTGATTATTAACCCTTCAGTGGCTGTATAGCAGATATGAAGTACATTCCGAACGACACAATTTATCTATCTTTAAGGGTTCCATTTGTGAACTCTTTACAAGGTTTTATCAAAGATTTTTTAGCCAGTTTTTGCTGAAGAACATTCCACTGGAAGTTCTGCTTGTTCAATTTCTCCTTCTTTAAACCCACTAGTCCCTGTACTACCCCAAAGCGCCCTGCCTGTTATTCCTTATACCACTCAAAACTTCCTCAGTAAATACAGTGTATACAATGTAATACAAGTGTTGAAGGGTTAAACTTTTAATTTCATTTCAAACTTGTGCTCAAGAGTCACGCTGAACCAAACTGTTCCCAAGATTATAATTAATATCTGATGTTTGCAACAATTTAGAAGCAACAACACAAGTCCTTTAAAAAAAAACTGCAAGAGTCCAGTTACTTGAACATTTATAATATCACCTGTCGGAAACCAAAATCTATTTGGGTCCTCATATAAAACATAACGAATGCTTACGAGTGCAATGGTAAGAATACTTTCATGAGGTAAAAGCTGGAATGTTTCATTCCACGAGGCAAAGCCGAGTGGAATGGAACATTCCATCTGACACCGAATTCAATTATTCTATCCATTGCAAGAATGTGAAACGTTCATTATTTGTTTTTATACAATGCCTGAATAAATCCTCGTAATCTGATTGGTAATTTGTAAAGTTATCAGAGCTGTGTGGAAGTGCAACCAATAGTGTGACCGTGCAATGGAAGTTCTATTTTCCGTGGAATGGATCTTTTGTAGTTTTGTAGTGCAGCCGCGCCGTGCACTTGGACGAATAATTCAATGACACGTGATCCACAATCAACCAATCAGATGACGGGGATTTACTCAGGCATTGTACAATACTATTTGGTTTGGCACAACTCTGGATTGCCATTTTGAAACCAATGTAACATATACTCACAAATTCAGTCCCATGCCTATAGCATCGGTGGCTACCATGATCTTGCAGGGGTCATCAGGGTCATTGAACTTTCTAGCTTGACCTAGTTTGGTGCCTGTTGAAAAATAATGACAGTAAATAATTCAATTTTGTTTGTTTCAAGTTTCTTGAAAATGTCCAGAATACAAACGTGATGGATGAAAGTTGTTCGACAAAAATGTAACATATGCTTTGTCACCATCAGATGTACTTATATTTTTTTCCCGCTATTTTTGTTGATAGTTGGTCCTCTCTGCACTATGCTATGACAAAGGCTATTGATAACCAGCTATAAATCATGGCGCGACCAGCTGCGGTGACTGGTTCTGAATAGTTGACTAGACTAGTCCAACCATCGTCGACAAGCGTGGAGTCGATCAGAGTTAGTCGAACTATGGTTAACTATGGTCCTTGATCGAACTTGTCCCTGTGATTCCTCTTGTACATGATTGTTAAGGTAAGTGACCATACTACGTTGTATAAAGGAAAAGCAAGATGGCTTACCGGGCGGCAGACTACCGTATATAACAGCACATTCTTTCCCCATGGCTTCCAACTGACGGCTTATTGAATACAGGTCGTTTTTATTGAAGGCTACTATGCAGTCGCCAGGCCGAACATTCTCAAGACATCCTACAAAATAATCAGTGATAAGCAAGACGTTAAAAACAAATAGCACATTACAGTCACTTTCATCAGATGTACTTTGTATACTGTGTTCAAACATCCTTCTAAAATAGCAATAAACCTTTTCACACTATCATCTCCCCTACACGTATTAAAATCAACGCGGGCAAAGTGGAACAGGGTCCGTCCAACGTGGGTAGGGACTGCGTACCATTCACACTTACACCGGGTGTACACGGGTCGGCTGTAGATTTTGGATTTTCAACCCATGTAGAGGTCTTAACCCTCCTGCTATTTAAACAGTCACAGACAGCTAAAAATGTCCATCCAAATCTCCTACTATATTTTAACACAGGCTAGTCACCAGCAGTCAGATCATATGTCAAGCAAGCACTGTGGCAAGTCAAACTCAGACAACAGACCGTGAAAAGACAAAACAGGCAAGTTGTGGGCACAGCTACATTATCGATTACCCACAGCCAAAGCAAAGCAGTATCAAGTGACATAAACAGTCCCAGCCAGTCAATCCTGCTTTGTGTAGACTGGGAGCTCTTAACTGTTAAAAACAGTCACTGGATTGGTTTTGACTGAAAGGACTACTTGGCACAGAATGTATGTTTGCACCGGAGGGTTAAAACTCTGGTCCTGACCAGGGTTAGATTGTACCCGTGTCGAGCGCCTGGCTAGTGAAAAAGCCATGTTGGATTCTCACAAGTGGGAAAGGGGTGTGGGTCCAACGTAACAGATCTTGGAAAGTGTCAATTGAAAACGTCCCTTAGTTGACCAATCGTTTTCAGCAATGCATTGTTGCAAGAAATATGAGGTGCCGAATAACAATAGCAGCACCAGAAATGTTATCAGCAGGGAGCCACTTCCAGGCTCTGCTAACCAAGAAATAGTGCACTACAAGCACCATTCTGATCAGTGCTCACAGAACTGAGAAAAATTCTGAAAAAACAAATAATAATAATTACGGAGTGATTACCTAATGGCTCGTCCAGTATCTTGAGTGAAGTCAGGCGTTTGTAGCGTCTGACCTCCATCTCATCACCAGTGGATTCTGCCAGCTGTTGGACCAGCTTCACAGCGGCCTCCTCACCGCATAGATGGATTTCCTCCGCGGCCACTCCTGTCAATCATGGGAAAAATAGAATAGGGCTCAGGCTGGATACAATACCAGGGTGAGAGAGAGGGTAGTGGTGGGCGCGTACTGCTAGACACTCTGGGGACGAGGTTGATAGGTCAACCTGGAATGCAATGCTGGCATGGTTGCAGACTGTATTACGGCCTAGTCTAGATCCCGCCTCCCCAATGCTACTAACATTCTATTAAGTCGTAGCGCTGAGCTTTTTGCAGTTTCTGATATAATTAATTGGGATATCAAGATCACCGGGAGTTCATCACCAGTGGAAAAAAAAGCAGCATTGTGCCATGTGGAAGTTGTGTCAAAAGAGAATCTCAAAGATTTATTCACTTGCTTATTTATTTTTATATTTATTGATCTATTTATTTTTGTCTTGTTTTTGGTATTGGGCTCAGACTCGGACTTGGACCTATGTACTCAGACTCATACTCGGTGCTTTGGACTCATCACAGTGTACTTGGACTAGGCCCTGGACTTGGCCCCTAAAGTACTCAGAGTACTCTGTACTTGAATTTGAAGGCTAGACTCCAACACTGGAGAATAGTTTGAACCCATTTTTAATGCTACTTGAGCAGCAAATTAAACTGTTCTGAGGTAACAGGGACAGGAAAAATATCACACTTTGGACCCTAAACTTACATGTATATGGACCCATATTGGCTTACCTAAGAAGGCTCTAGTCCAGGCCCAGCCACGACTTGGATCTCTCAACATCTGAATCTCGTCAATAATTGCCACTTCATCTAAAAACAAATGAATAGACAAAATTGCATCAACTATAACAGTGTTTTTCCTGAAACTTACAGCAAGAGTAAGTGTTGTATATAACCTTTAAGCTTACAATAAAATACCAGTGTGTGACATAAGATGTGTCTTTATGTGTACTTCATGGAATGCAACTATTTTTTACACATGTTAGCCTTGTTGCTTACATGGTTGATTGACGTTGGTCATCTCTACGGTACAAGCAACGTGACTGGCTGGGATCCCCTCTGGGTTGGCGTAACGTCTCTCCTCCCCGGTCACAAGATCACACATGATGCCCTGAAACAACACACAAAGAGAGCATTGCAGAAAAATCATGGAAGAATGAGAAAATCACTTTATTGCAGTTACATAAATATTTATGAACGTTATGAATAAAAACGATATGCGCAGGTCCATGCTAACAAAATGGTACGAGTTCGCACAAAGTTGGCAGAGTCAGGTTGGCGTACCGGTACTTTCCTCGCCTTCCTCCGCTGTGACCCATGTTCTAATCCTACCTGGGCCAACATGTGATTGGGTTTTCAGTCCCTACCTGATTCCGGGAGTTTTCCCCAGAATATTCTTCTGGAGTTTTCCTTCCACCTCTAAAACTGTACTTTCTTCTCATTGTCTCCTCTCTACAGGTTTCTTGAGGCTTGCAACCTACTGTGCTTAGGGCGCTTTTGAGGAATCTTTGGTTTCATAACAGAAATAAATAATAATAATAATAATAATAATAATAATAATAACAAACAAGTTTCAACTGAAAATGCACAAACCCCTAGCATCTTCATGTTGAAATTTATGCTAACAGATGATTACCGCACAAAACATATTCAATGCTTATTTCCAAACAAAAGAAAGGTCAGTACCTTATCATTGGTCTTCATGTGAACCTCGTTTGCGAGTAGTTTCAAGGGTCCACAGTACACACCAGACTTGGCAGTGCAGAACCGCTCCAGCGCATGGTAAGTTTTCCCGCTGTTGGTCGGGCCGGCATGGAAGATTATTTTCCGCTTGACGGCTCTTGCATCTGGATACCTGATAATAAAAACGACAAATGTTATAACCAGGGGTGAGACCGGGAGAAAATGAAAAATCCTCCCCTCTCCCCCCCCAAAAAAATCCTGAATTCAGGAAAAATACTAACCAAAAAAAAAAAAATTCTGACAACTCTCATGAAAATTATACCCCCACGTTTTCTACAGAATATCCAAAAATTGGGGCTATAATTTGTTTGTTTGGTTTCTACGGTAGCTCATCTCAAAGTGGGCATACTTTTTGCAAAATGTGATACTCCTGTACATACACATTGCAGGGACTAAAAATCCCTGCTATAAATCCACTAGTACATTGCATAGGAATATCACAGTTTGCAACATATGTTTAAAATTGGCAGCCACGCCAATTTTGACCAAAATGGCCAAAAAAAAATGCAGGTGACTAAAACTGAAAGCTTCAGGTTTTTTAGCCTAAATTACCCCATACACTAAATATGAACCAATTTGAAGGGGGTGGGGTTTAAACTTTCAATATTTCAGGGTGATTTAACACCGAGTGACCCAATGATCTAAATACTTGAAATTTGCAGATCATCAAGTCAGGGAACAAGACTATACATTTGTACATACCATTGGGCAGGGTCAGTCAGGTCGCTGATCTTCCGCAGGTCGTCCATGCAGTCCAGCGCTGGGAAGACCTGTCTGGCGTGACGCATGAAGTACGGGAAAATATCGTCCACGTGTCCGGCCCCGACCAAGATGTCACTCAGTATGATGTGCAAGTCTGGCTCCAGACTCTCCACTTCTACAATGTATTTGCGGAAGCTCACAAACGCCTGGTGGAATAGCAGCTCTGAATCAAAGTTTCAAAATACCTGGTCAATTTAAAATGAGCATTTTTTGAGGGGGGGGGGGGGGAATGGGGAGAGGAATGGGGGGGGGGGTCATAGCGGACAGTTTTAACTTGCCAAATGTTACATTTATTAACCCATTTGTGCTAGGATGCAACTTCAATTCTGCAAAATCTGTCTCCGTGCAAAAATTGCATACAGCCTCAATCCTGCAAAATCCTCCGTTATTTCTTGAATGTGGTCCTTGGAGGGGTGACCACTGCCTCAATCCTGCAAAATCCTCCGGCAATCACTGTCGATATTTTGAGGCAGAGCCAGTGACATCCTGCAGCAGTGCGGAGGATTTCAAGTACATGTATAATCTAAGCTCATATTTATGCACGGCTGAGCATAAACAATACAAGGTCTGGCCCAAGACCTTGACACAGTGCATCTTCCAAAATCAGCCACACATTTCTACCATATAGCTTCAATCCTGCAAAAGCCTCCATTTTGCAAAGAGAATTTTGCAGGATTTGGGAAGGTTAGGGTTAAGCTCAAGTGTTAAATGCTCAGCCGTTCATAAATTTAGTCCTGTATTATACTTGAAATCCTCTACACATTGGCTCTGCCTCAACATATTGACAGTGATTGCCGGAGGATTTTGCAGGATTGAGCCATGGGCACCCCTCCAAGGACCACATTCAAGAAATAATGGAGCATTTTGCAGAATTGAGGATGTATGCTATTTTTACATGGAGGCAGTTGGAGGATTTTGCAGGATTGAGATAAATGTAACATCCTAGCAAACATTCCTAGGGAATTAGGGTGAATGAAACTTTAAAAAATGTAACCAAAAAAATATTCCTCTTACCATCCAATCCATTTTCTGCAGCCAATCTCTGTATTTCTTTCCTTCTGTAGAATGAATTCAAGACCTTCAACAGCTCAGCTACAATAGAAATTAAAAAAATTCCAACTGAAAACTTTTTTTGGATGATGAATGTAGGGGAAAAAAACAACTTTTCTTGTTGCAAGCTTCATACGTTATTAGTTAGTAGTAGTATGTTCTAGTAGCCTATTTAATAACAAATTTCACAAGAGAGCAATAAAGTTTCATAATTTTTCAATTTTGCTGCACTTTTGAGTTCTTGTATCTCCTACATTGTACCATACCATAGGCAGTACTGTACCAGCCCCAATGTTCTCAATTTTTTTCCATGCCTATTTTTGCTAATGACATATTTATGGGAAAATTTCCTTCAAACAAATTGATTGTTGTATTAATTATTATTATGAAGTTCCCACGAACTTTAGTTACTAACATCACATGTTTTTTTCGCCTAACTTTCTGTGTTTGTCCCTCCTTATCTTTTGGCAGTGGGTATGGCTGGGGGGGGGGGGACATTGTGAATTTTGGTCCCTGCTGTAGTGCAGACTGGTGTACCTGTTGGACCATTCTTTAATGAACTTGAAGTAATGTAATTAGGGGCAAAGATAATGATGCGACAGTTACACGTTCAACCGTTTAAATGAAAGAAAAAAATCTAAATTCATTTATAAAGTTTCCAAAATATTTAAATGAAACCAGATTTTTTTAAAAAGGGACCAACGCGATCTTCCTGAGAGTTATTCATACATAACACAAATAATTAGGTTGTTTCTAAACCTGTTTAATTTACAAAACCTTAGAAATATTAAAAGCACTGCAGTGCTTGATGACATTTGGGGTACACATGCTTGTTTTACTTTTTCAATGACTTCCTGCTATTTATCATGTCAATCATTTTTTATTTATCATGTTAATCACACCAATCTGCAAACATAATGGATTGCGTCAGCCTTTGTGAAATGGCAAAACGTTTTAATACGTTTAAACGGTTCTTGAACTACATTGTATTTGCTAAAATGTTTACAAAATTAAACGCAAAGTCGCATCCTTATTAGGCAAAGATGAAGGGCCAACCTTGTGCCCTACCATGTTGGGAGTGAACCTGTTGACATTTGACTGAGTGTTGATTAGTCAATGCGAAAAAAGAAATTTGGGGCTGACTATAATAAGTATTGAAAATAAAATATTATTAAAAATTACATTTGTCATGTTAGTTAAAGCTTCATAGTGACGATGGCTGTATAGTGTATGAATGTTTTTCCCTTTTTTCAGTTAAAGCATTCTTTCTGAATAGACATTATTTAGAGCTTTTAGGCCTACCTTTCTTGTCCTTAAGACTGGCCCCCAACTCCTCCCCAATGTTGATATCATCGGGGTTGAACGTCGTTTTGACGGGTACCGGGATGAACAGCGTGGAAATATTCTTCTCACCATTTCCATTATTAGTATTACTGTCCGAGTCAGAGTAATGCCTACTAGTATGTCTCCTGAGTGGACAAGTGAGGGACGGATACAAACGATTCGGTGAGCTATGAGGTACAATCCCATACCGGTGTCTCGACCACGAGTGAGTGGACCGTTTACTGCACGGCTCGTTGTTGCCGGGTACTCGTTGCAGTCCGTCCTGTCCGTACGCATGCGACGAGAAGACGTGGGCCCACCACAATCTAGAACACAGCGATTCCTGAAGCTTAAACCTATCTACAAGAAAGCGAAATGTTCTCTTTTGAATGGCATTCATTATTGTTTTTATTTTTAATTGCTGTCACTCTTACGATCCTGATAAGACTGATTTTTTGGCCATTTTTTTCTTAGGGCGCGTGTTACTGTCACCATCACATGGACAGCGCCATCTTGAATAATTAAGCGGGTCACAAACGTTGAGGGCGTAAATCTTGTCACTGATAATATTTCAAATGACTTAAGTTAATTTTTGTATATGACTGTGACGTTGCGTACAATTTAGTTTCTGCATGGAGCTATCTCCATGGTTTCTGTATCAATCTTTTTCTTGTGTCAAGAGGTAAAGTTTACTCTTAACACGTCCCTGCCTTAAAATAAACGTCAGCCCGTTATTTGCGAAAGCAATAATTGTCATTTCGAAGTGATAATTTTTCCTCTCTTTAAATTGTAGGGGACTCGACTGTCCGTGCTTCCGTGGAGTTTAGTCAACCCCAATATGACAAATTTGTATTTTCTTTAATTGCTGATTTTTTCGTAAAACAAAAGTTATTCCCTTTTGAATGAGACGTCGAAAGACTGAAGAAAAACAATCGGCCCATATTATAATTTCTATTGCTGCACGGTTTAAACACCCGAGAAGGACTCCGACGTTCTATACCAGGTGTAGGCCTACAACAGCGGTGTCTGGCATTACTTTAATTCCTCTGAATTCCTGTGCATGGCAAAACTCACCTAGAAGGTCTCCTGTTGTGACCATACATTGGATTAACTTTATTGCATATAGATAGGTTGGCATGGGTGGCTATATAGTGCGTACTAAGGCGCTCGCCGCGTGGCCCTGGTTCGATTCCCGGCTGCGGACCATGTGAGTATAGAGTTAATTGTGTGTTGGTTCTCTCCTGTGCCACCAGGATTTTTCTCTGGGCCCTCCAGAGTTTTTCTCCCTCCCCCACCCCCCCAAAAATCAAACACTTTCGATCTCAGGCTGTGCTCCGGCCGTGGTCATGGGTCATAATAGCTCAGCTGCCACAGGCGCCTTTACATGCCTAGCCTGCGGCTCGACCACATTGTAGCCGCGTCCTTCGCAATTCAGCTTCTCAGCTGCGAGTAAGAATGATGAGCCTCCCAAATTATGATCATTTAATTATTATAATATAATTATACACTTCAGGGATTAAGAACCAAGTAGATTGCAGCCTCCATTCTAGTGGATTAGAGCCCCGAGTTCCTGAGTCCATCGTTTGTTCATAGTTACTGATATACTTTCTGTAGTAGCTTACGTTTTGTTATCAAAGATTTCCTTGTGTTTAGCTCCTTCACATGGGCGTCGCCAGGATGGGGTGAGGGGGGGGCGGAAAAGCCACACACACACAAAAAGGAGAAGAAAAAATACAGAAAGATAAAAAAGAGGCGTGAAGTCATATTTGCTATAAATTTAATACACATTTAACAAAATGGCCGTCTGCAGGGGTGTCAATGGGGGTGGGGTGGGCAAAATAATGTCCCCCGCCCACCTTCGAAAAAAATGATAACTTGGGAATATGCTAGAGAAAGTACAAGCATTTTCGGGGAAAATGTGCTCCCTCCCCCTTAGAAAAAAATTGAGTAATTGAGTGCCAGTAGGTCTGCACTGCTGTGGCTGAATCAGAAAACATGTAAGTTTCTGTAGTCTCATTTAGCTCCCATGCGACTGCTATTTACTTTTTTTAATTATTGGGTATCATTATTTTTAGTTTCTAGTTCCACTTTTTTTGGTTGTCCAAAAATGAGACGCCGTTGTAATACATTTAAGACTGTCAAAAGTTAATAGTAAAACCAATAATTCTTTGCATTAAATTCCAGTTTTTGCATAAGTAATAAATCGGCTAATTATATTAACTTATCCCCAAAACAAAACTACCAAACACATTACCTACATGGAACACAAGACACTATACGATAATTAGGCGTTAAATGGGACCAGAACAAGGTTTGTATAAAAACAATTCAATTATAGAACCATCAATATTGGGGAAGCTCTTACCCAATGTTCTACATCATGTGCTTAAAAGAAATTATTTCAGTTTCCTTGGAAAAGAATTATGTGTAGTGTGCGTGACAGATATACCCTTAAAATCATTCAAAAGCATGTCAGATTAGTATTTGATATTGATGATTGATGTAGAAATTACCCTTGGATGCACCACGAGTGACAGTTAAGCCTATAAGTATAGTCAAACCTTGTCATGTTCATCATTTTTTTAGAAAGACATAGGCCAATCTTTATAATCTCGCCAGTCTCATTTTGAGTATAGGCCTAGACCTGTATAGGCCTATCTGTTTTATATTAAAAGATCGGTGCATAACAGGGGGCCCAAGATCAGTATCTAAACAAATTCCTCTTCGTATGTCGAGAGAGACGAATATTCCGCGACATTTGAAGGGGATAAACCCCTTCATCCGGTAGAAAATGTCAAAGACCGTCTCTTCAATTGAAAAGGGCTTTCCTGGCTGAACCGGTGTGGCAGGTAATTCTGTCCCCCCTGGTAAATGTGTCCCCCCGGACAGATTTACCGGGTCGTGACCCGGTAAATCTGTCCGGGGGGACACTTTTACCTAGGTAAACCTGTCCCCCTCTAGGTAAATCTGTCCCCCTGCACGACGTTAAATGTGTCCCCCCTGGTAAATGTGTCCACGTGCAACGTCACAAGTCTAGCACCCAGACTGTATATTAGTAAAGTTATTAACTGTTTTTGCGCGGCGCCTTGCTAAATTCGGGAATGGCGCTTACGTCAAAGCACAACTCCCGTTTTGATGACGACTTCGGGAGCGAGCGATTTGCATGGTGGGCGTGCGCGCGAGTGTACCGCACCTACGGAGGGCGTGCGGGCGCTAGCGATAGGTTGAGTATTACTACGCGTGCCTTTTCTGCTTTCTTGCAGAAACATAGATCGGTTGATTAACATCTAAACGTTAATTTCATTTTGATAATCATTGATGAAGGGTGGACAAATCTAAAAATGTATACCCTGTGCGCTGAATTCATTATAACAACATCAATATAACAGCTTATGCGTGCAAAACCAGGGGGGACAGAATTAACTGGAGGGGACAGAATTACCTGAAGGGGGACAGAATTAACGGGACGGGGGGGGGGGGGGGACACTTTTACCTAGGTAATTCTGTCCCCCCGGACACTTTTAACGGGGGACAGAATTACCGTCCACACCGGCGCCCGTCCGTCTAAACACCATGCCCGCTGTCGGATTAAGACGCATTGACTGCTTCGAATGAATTTCATAAGGATGGATGAATTTCAAAATTCGTCTCTTCGTACAGGCGAAACGGGGGGTCAAGGCGTGCTTCAACCCTCTGAAACAAAGTGTTTTGTTTTTAGGCACGTATATCTCCTTTTTGCGAGCAGACATGGTCCCTGTTCGATCCGTATTTTATAATGTCGAATGTGGGTCGGGAACCATCCTACCCCGCGATAACGGATTTGTTGTCTGGCAGCCAGGGTCGTAAATCCCGGGGGATGGGGGTAGACCCTCACACGCACACACTTTTTGACCGGGGAGCTGTTGGATCATCTCCCACAATTTTTCGTGGTGAGAAACAAAAAAAAACCGGATTTTGAGTTATTTTTCGCATTTCCCAACAACCAAAATGTATTCAATATAGTACTGAAAAAGAGAGAAAAGCTACAAAAGCTTTAAATGCGCCGTTTTGATGTAAGGTTAGGGAGCGTAAGTATACATAAGATGTACATCTGTATCATGCCCCCTAAAGTGTCATGTAGTGTCCAGAACCCCCCCCCCCCCACCCCATCCCCCTCCCCCTTGCTTTTCAAATTTTCACAGCCGGGAACTTTTTTTTATTTTGGTCATCCCCCACCCCATCCCCCGGCAGTCAATGCTTCGAAATTGTACAGTGTAATAATTCAACTATATAAACATGGGCAGATTTAAGTTACAGTCGATGTCTCTTTCGAAAGGGACTAACTTTGGTATTGCTAGCGAAATAGCTATTTAGAAAAGGAATGTATGTTTTTCGGGATGAAACTCGACAATATAGCACGGGAACGCAACTTTTAAATGTGTAAGATCAAGAAACCTCTCTGGGTTTTTCCCGTCCCCACACCCACCCCGACTTCTTTACTGTGAACATGGGCTTAGATCCAGGGAATTTGAAGGATGTACACCATTTTATCCCCGGCGTTTTCTACCGGGGAATGGGCGGGTAGGCCCTGAATACTGACAATTCCGTTCATAACGCGTAGATAACGTGACGAAGCGAAGATGGATTATTAAGCAAAAAGGTGGAAATACAGAAACGAAGAGTACAGCACCCAGCTGTAGTGGCACTGTAGTAGCAGGTTCATGTTATTTTGAATAAAAATCCCCGGATATTTCGGCATTAAGTCTCTAATGTCAGACATTGTCCCGTCCCCTCACATAACAATGTTTTGTCTGTCATAATCGTTTCAATGTCATAAATGTTTCACTGGATTCCAATAAAAAATTAGGCAGGGCCTAGTACTCAATATTTAATGTTTTTTTATGGAACGAAACTGGGAGTACTTAGCGTAGCGTTCGCGCATCCAAGGCGCCAAATCCGCGGGATGTCAGCTTGCATTGCATTTGCCTTTGTTTTTCAAGGGGGGGGGGGGGGTTCCGGGGGGAGGGGCAACGGGGGGGGGGGGGGGATGGCCCCCGTTGCCCCCCAAAACGAACCCTTTTTTTAAAGTGACATCGCAATAAAGGCAGGCACCTGCGTACCCCATGCACCATCTTTTCCTAAAAAAAAAATAGTCAAAGTAGGCAGAAATTGTTTCAGATCGCACCACAGAGCATCTAGAATCCATAAATATTTCGGGGTCCTTAAGTGGGCCCCTTACCCCACGCCGCAATTTTTTTTACCCACTTTTTTGGGGGACCGCAATGTTTTTTCTCTCATTTTTTTTGCCCCCCCCCCTCCACGCACGCACAAAACAAATCAGGAAATATTTGGGATTAAGTTGAGGCATGGCCTGTCCAAATATTTTCGCAGCTGATTTTTTTTTTGCCCGCTTCTTTCTTTATATAGCTAGTGGAAATTGACGCTCAGGTGTCCTAGATACAAATCCTCAGGGACCATTTTGACCGTTGTCATGGTTTCAGCCGGTTCGGACACTTCCCTATTTCTTCTCCACTTACGGATGCCGCCCTCCTACAGTGATTCAGTAAAAGTAATCGATGTGTTTTCTCACGTGATTTCGGCAGGAGAATTACTTCCAGACACAAGACCGAGACAATGTCGAAAAGGAACACGAATTACTTACGACTCGTCACCTAATTTTTGTAAATTTCTCCTGGGAAGCGGACAAAGGAGTGAATGCTCACCATACAAAAAGGAAATAAGGTCAGCCATTATGTGTTCACTTCGGCTCATTTTATTCTCCATGGGACAACAATCGAGAAAACAAGTCAATTTATATGATTGTGTAGGCTTGCGTATAATCGGATTTTGTTGATGAAAAGCACTGTTTACTCGGGAGGGATTCTCTCAGTAAAGTTTTGCCCCACTTAAAAATGTGCCGTCAGGTTCATTTAGTACAGCGTACACAATATTAGGCAAAACAGTTGATAACATTTCTTTCCTACTCTGAAAATATTATGACATTATGGTTGGCAAGATAATTTTTCTATGCGATGCTTGCAGTGCGATATTGGGTGCGTTCGTTTAGCTCACCCAGCCGCGTCAGCCCCGTGCCGTTTCATTAGCTCCGTGACGTCATGATCGGGGCTCACCTGGGTCACCACAAACCCAACCTCGTCCCCAGGATGTCGAGCAGTGCACCCATCACTACCTGCTCTCTCACCCTGGCGGTGTCTGGGGTAAAGACATCATCAATTCGTCGCACCGTGAGCTATGAAAACACAATTTTTTAAATATTTTTTTTTTACAATCTGGCCCGCCATTATGCAGTATCACATTTCATATTAATATGAGCAAACTGGAAAGAAAAGGAGTATCATTGAGAAGGCGTGGACTTTATAATTACAATGATCGTGAAAACACGTAATGCACATTGGAAATACACCAACTAAACGATATAAATCCATTATAAGCAAATTGCGGTATCGAATCAGGATACAGGAAGAAAGTTTCCTATCCAGGGCTTACTGTTGGAAACGAGGTTGAAAATAAAGTAAGCACTGGTGACGAGGTTGCCACAAACTCTGTAGTCTGGTTCCCAGACCTGACAATTACTCCCGACGCTCACGTCTTAATTTGTAGGTCAGGCAGCCTCCGTGGCTAAAAATAAACATGACGACATTAATGGCCCTTTTTCAAAGCGCGGCTTCGTTTCCGATTTCGCTTTATCACTTGTAGCTTTTAATGTTCTGATCAAATCTTCAAATCTTTAAATAAATCACTTACTTCGTAATATCATACAGTTATCTTTGTAAGATAACATTGAGTAATGTTGATCTGGAATCTTCAAATTTAGGGAACCAAATAGCACTGAAGACCGAGTTTTGGAAAATCTCGGTCAAATTCAAAATTGTACATGACGCAGCAAAAAGTTCGCCCGTACGATCCGAGTATATTTGATGCACATAATCGTCGTTGAATTTCAAGTTTTCTAAATGAAAACAATGAATATTAATTATCAAATCATTTAAAATAAAATTAATAAGCAATTAGCAGTTAATTAAACCTATATTATATACTCGGAAATTCTCGGGCGCTATCCGATTGTCAACGAAACAACTTCGGCAAACTTCGGAAATTTTCGGAAAAAGGAGGAATTCCTCCCGTTTTAGTCACATGACGTAAATTGTAATACATTGTATTACCGGAGGCTACCGGACCTCAACCTCGTCCCCAGTGCTTACTTTATTTCCAACCGCGTTTCCAATAGTAAACCCTGGATAGGAAACTTTCTTCCTGTATCCTGATTGGATACCGCAATTGGCTAGTAATGGATTTTTATCGTGTACTTGGTGCTATTATTCACAACGTGCAGTACGTGTTTTTGCGATCATTCGTCCACGCCTCGAAAATTTCCTTTCCAATTTGCTCATATTAACATGAAATATGATACTGCATGTTGTCTCGATAAGATCGTAACAGTTTGATTTCAAAAATCGTGTTTTCGTAACTCACGCCGTGCTCGCGCTGCTATGAATTGACTCTGTTTTTACCCCAGACACTGCATACAAAAACAAACGCTAATGTGTAACGCATATCCAGGCACCAGACTGTTCCTCATTTGCATACGTGTTCAAAAATCTTGCACATGCAAATGATCCAATACCAGGGTGAGAGAGCAGGTAGTGGTGGGCGCGTACTGCTCGACACCCTAGGGACGAGGTTGACCGGACCTAAGATTCATCAGGAAAAGTCGGAATCTTTTGGTCTGGGAACCAGACAACAAACTCTGCTCGTGGAGCAGAGTCAGTGGTGGAAATACGTCACACGCATGCGTTGTTCATTCCTAGAAACGGACAAATATGGCGGCCGGACGGTGGAAATCTCAAGTGGACTTAAAAATTTACTTTATTTGATAGTTGAAGTCTAAAGGTAATTATATTGAGTTCATTGCGACTTTTGAGGCTGCAATTCCAGCCGAACTTGTTTGAGTTTTGTAACTGACTACAAAGCAGAAATCTCAAACTAAAAGACCCAATCCGAAATGGGCGTTTTGTCAGTGGCTAGGGCCACAGCCAAGGGCGTCACGTGAGGATTGTGATGGCCCGCGGTTGCGGCGTTCGATTAGCCCGGTGTAGCATGAATTTAGGTTTTATGAAATACAGACTCATTGGTGGTATTGCGCATGCTTATGCATAGATAATTAGGAGAGGGACTGGTCGCGTGAAAGGGTTTAACCAATAAAAGGGAAAAAGAGTCCGATTTTCATACGAGTCTGATTTTCATATGACACCGGTTGTCGTTGCTAACCCGTCTGCCTTTACCTAAGTCGATCCGGGTGAGCTACTCGAACGCACTTATAGGTATCGGTAAACACTTAAAGAAATACAGACACAGAAAATGTGTAAAAAAAGAAGTATATCAATGCTTAATTTGTTCTGTCTGTTGGAGTTTGTTTCATATCCTTAGATTTGTTTCCTAATTGTGTTTGTCGGAACATAGGTGTATCGGAACATAGTGTGTCGGAACATAGGTGTGTAACCTTTGCAGTGTGCTCCATTTTGCATCACGTGACAGCAAAAGCTCATGTTGTCACATCATAATGATTAGTTAACACGAGACTTGGATGTTATCTGTGATGTCATTAACCTTTCACCACAGAGGTTTGGGAGTATGCGCGACATTCAATGTAGTCGATTTGCATGTAATTTCATTACGTGCGGAAAGATCTGGGTGGCCCGCTGTTAAAACGATTTTTTGGTCATCATAATTTGAAGACGACCGAGTATTTCATGATAATTGGTCTGTAATTGATCTCCCCAAGGGGCTTCGTATTTGCATCACGACCCACAGTTCTTAAAAAAGAGACAGGGCGTCTCTAGGGTCTAGCCCATGCATGGCACACTCCCCTCCCCATGGCCCTCCAAGCGTAGGCGTACATGTCCAGGCTATCGGTGGCAGCGTAGCCAAGTGGTCCCCCCTCCAATACTGCAGTCGCCCCCACTGGATATTTGTTAGTCTTATGCCTATAAGGGAGAGCGACACTAGTCCTGACGTGACCCGGTTAACGGGGGATCGGGACGCGTAATTTTTATTCCTATGAGGGTTAGGGGCAATGTCATAAATAATTCATGTTTATCCATGAGAACGGACAATGACATCAACAGCATTGTTGTTAGTTACTCAACTAGTTACAATACATTAAAGCATTTTAAAGAACGGTTGTCGTCGAGCTACCACACAGTAGCCTAGTGGATAGGGAGATGAGCTATGGATACAAAGATCCCTGGTTCGAATCCACGTCGTCGCTGCTCATTTTCATCAGCTATTTTTCTTCTCCAAATTTATCACTGAGATAATTTTAAATTAAGGGGAAAATAGAACGAGAACTTAAGTCTTGCAATGATTCAAAAGAAAAACTGAATTATTCATGACATTGCCCCTAACCCTCCTAGGAAAAAAAATTACGCGATCGGGACCATGGTTTAATAACATGCAGGTTTAACAGAAATTTGGCACCCCGCCCTTTCCTGTAACATCCACACCCCTCACCCCCTATGGTGAGAATCCTGGGTATACGTTTATGTCCATCGGCCCACCATGATGACAAAGTTCAATAATTCCCCCTAGAAATCAATTACTCAAAACAGTTTATTGAATCATTAATTAAAGTAATTCGTGGGTAACATTCAAAACTTCATTCAAAAATTGGTCCTGCTATTTGGGATGCGTTTTTTTTACTCACCATGTAAACTCACTTGATCAATAAAACTACCATGATTTTTTTGATTTTATTTTTACCAGGTGACTACATTTACACACGCTGACAACCCCTCTATCATAAACTATTGACGATTCAAAAGAGTACACCAAACATTGCGGCAAGCAAACATGGAGCGGAGTTTTAAATGTCAAATTCTTTTTATTTCAAACGACAGATCATAATGATTCAAAAAGTGAATCTTTTAACGTTGAAATAGCCCTTACTTCTTCGTTTCAGGCGCGGCGAGCCGTGCATGGATCTTTCCGAACTAAATTGCACGACCGCGCAAACTTGACGTACAACTTCTGAGGCGTATCAAATCAAGCTTACTTGAAGCCTATACGCAGTTCAGGCTTGAAATTTTTCTTTATTAACGAATCTTTTTTGTTGAAAACTTATTAGCTTCAAACCTGGCGATCTCGCCGTTCAATTGAGAGGTTTCAAGCCTGCTGTAGAACGCTTGGGGTCATGGAAGGTCATTTTGAACGATATTTCGAAACCACTCCACAATCCTATTATTTTCAGGGAACCCGCGGGGAACGAAATATCATCCTATAATTATCGCAGAACCTTGGAAACACGGGTTAAATCAATAATCAACAAACGCGCAGAGTGATCTTTCACCACGATCTCCAACCATCTCATAAGTATAGCCGCGATTAGATTCATCCAGCTACACCTGCAAATTATCCCGGTAAAGGTAATGTGTGGTCACAGAACAAGTAATCACGGCAGGACAAGGTAAACTGTTAATGGATCTGAATCGATCTTGAAATGTCACTGTGACAATTTCATCAGCAGGGTTCACCTTGCTTATAACCTGAGGAAGACCACGTAGACAATAAGTCGACCAACAAAATGAAATAAATCTAGACACTGCAGGTTTTCTTTTTAACCGTGTACAAAAATTCTGTATATATATATTGACCTTAGAATCAAATTCATCATTAGAAGGCCTACACGGGACCACTGATTGCGTTATTATAAGATTACGTTATTATAAGATTATCTCTTATAATTACATTTCTTTTTTACAATGCAAGAAAGTCTCTACATTGAACGTGGTTGTTATAGACGAGCGCGACGCCATTAGCAGTGCAGTATTAATCACAACTTCACGGCCAACCATTGTGTTTCATTATACAAAATTGTCTCCCTCTGGGAAATATACTAGAAGGACTCAAATTTAGATTGGATTGGAAAAAAAATCAGTTTCAAAGAAGTAGAACGGTCAACATGTCGTTTACTTGTATGCATTTTTGTCTTGTTTTATAAACTGTTTGTACGAGGCATTTCTACACAAGCCTCGTACCCAGAAAATGCCTCCATGATTTTGTTTAGTTCATTTACATCTTGTGAATTATTTAGCTTATTTATATTCTGTTTATCTTTGATCAATCAGTACACAGAGGCTACGTATATTGGCATCTGTTCTTGTGATATTGGGGAAAGGAGTACTATTTACATTCCACAATCCGAAGGTTCGATATTCCGAAGGGTCGATATTCCAAAAGGTTTAATAGTCCGAAGGTTCGATAGCGTAAGTCCGAAGGTTCGACAGTCCGAAGTGTTCATTAGTAGTCCGAAAATAGAATAAGGTTAAATAATCCGAAAGTTCAATGGTCCGAATGGACGATAAAGTTCGATAGTCCGAATCGACAATAAGGTCCAACAGTCCAAACTGACAGGCTTGATCATAAGGTTTTAACCGTCCAATTAGGACTATTGAACCTAGTGTGCTTCCGGATTAATGAACCTTTGGACTATTGAACTTTGTTTTCATTTCGGACTTTTGAACTTTCGGACTAATTAACCTTATTCTAAATTTGGAGTAGCCTATATACCAAACTTTCGTATACAAATGAACCTTCGGACCATCGAACATTCGGACTATCGCATCAAATGCTCGGATTAACGACTATTTTTTTCATTTTCGAACTAATGAACCCACCTATGGGACAGTTGCTTGTTCGGACTATCAACCTTCGATTCGATGAACCTTCGGACCATCGAACCTTCAGACTATTGGGGCGCCGGACTCCGAACTCACAACCTGATGAAGTTTAACTGGAACTGATTTCACCTAAACTTGTGCATCATCATGCATAACGGGACAGTGTTAAATACTGTAGAAAATAAAGCAACCGACTGAGAAAAAAATGGTCTAGTTTACGAAAAAGTAAGGCCTGTGATATCGCACAACAATAACGTCACTCGTCACATTGTTTGGAGAAACTTTCAATGACAAATGGAAAGAGCGAGATCATGCCAAATGAATTCAGAATCTATTTACAACACTGCTATACCGCAATTGCCAAAAAAAAAAAAAATGTGGGCTTGCATTCATGTATATACGGAGCTTTTAAAGGGACATAGGTGAAAAAATAAAATTGAAAAAATCATCGTAAGAATGAAAAAAATCTGCGTTCGAACGAAAAAAATCTGCGTTCGAACGAAAAAAATCTGCGTTCGAACGAAAAAAATCTGCGTTCGAACGAAAAAAATCTGCGTTCGAACGAAAAAAGTCTGCGTTCGAACGAAAAAAATCTGCGTTCGAACGAAAAAAATCTGCGTTCGAACGAAAAAAATCTGCGTTCGAACGAAAAAAATCTGCGTTCGAACGAAAAAAAATCTGCGTTCGAACGAAAAAAATCTGCGTTCGAACGAAAAAAATCTGCGTTCGAACGAAAAAAATCTGCGTTCGAACGAAAAAAATCTGCGTTCGAACGAAAAAAAATCTGCGTTCGAACGAAAAAGCTGTTTCCTGTTTGCTGTAAGCTGTTTGCCCTCCCTGTGCTGCCCACCACTTATGTGGGTGATTTTTGTGGGTCAAAACATTCTTTGCCCTGAAAACTGTTGTACCAAACATGTAAACGCAGATTTTTTTCGTTCGAACGCAGATTTTTTTCGTTCGAACGCAGATTTTTTTCGTTCGAACGCAGATTTTTTTCGTTCGAACGCAGATTTTTTTCGTTCGAACGCAGATTTTTTTCGTTCGAACGCAGATTTTTTTCGTTCGAACGCAGATTTTTTTCGTTCGAACGCAGATTTTTTTCGTTCGAACGCAGATTTTTTTCGTTCGAACGCAGATTTTTTTCATTCTTACGATGATTTTTTCAATTTTTTTTTTCACCTATGTCCCTTTAAAAGCTCCGTATGTATAGCATCTCCTAGCGCGGATAAAAATATCATTACGTTCAAAACAATGCCTACATGTAAATAATGAATGAATTCAAAGCCAAAAGAAAACCAAAGTACCGCAGTTCAGCAGTTCTGCTACCAAACTGCTTACTGCAAAAAAAATGATATGATGCGAGATTGAAATGCAAGGAACAGCCAAAAAAAATTGTAATCGAAATACATTCAAGCACTCTCAAATCACGACGAAGTTGTCTTTTTTGGGTATACTTGATTGAATTCGTACAAACAATTATCAATTAATACGCCAACGTGATGCGCCACAACATTCCGATAAAAAAAACAGAAGTCTGCGCTTCGTTGTAATTAAATTTTCATTTTGATTGATTTCCTTTCAATTGGATTTGCATGGATGGGGCCCATGTTACCCGAGCAGTTTGCCTCACGAAGACGCAAACACACTCAATCATTTGAGGTGATTTAATTTCTCAGAACGATGTGGGAATAACTATACAAACATAATGGACCATATACAAGCAGAAAGAAACAAAACCTTATAAATGTCACGACACTCTTTCTCGTCGCAAGGGATATTCGCATCAAGATCCATCATGGCAACTCCTTCAGCCCAGACAGAAACTGAGCATCGGGAAATGAAAGCTTTGCATAATGCGGTTTCAGCTTGCGCATGGCGGGCGCCAGAGGCTAGACCCTATGTCAATATGATCATTTGCTTTTCGTGCACATTGATCGTTTCCAATAATAACACCACTCAAAATCCAAAGATGAATGTTCAAATCCTAACATTTGATCACGAACCCTAGCACTCTTGACTTCCAGAAATCAGTCAATTGACTGATCACTGGAAAACCTCTTACATTATCTTGATTTCTTCGTAATGATAGCAATCCAGACGGAAACAATTCACGGGATGTTGAGTACAGTGTAGATCTTTTATTCAAGGACGCTTTTTGATAATATTTTGGTAGGCCTAGATTATATTTGGAATTAAAGCAACAAATGATCATGTCGAGCCACCTAAAGCTAAAAGAGCCATGAAATGCATTGAATCCATGAAATGAAATTTCGTCCAAACGCACCTTATTTTCAGTCTTCGTAATGACATTTCCTATTTTTTGTGTGTGATTTTATTATTTTTTGTTGTGTGGCTAAACAAACCCTCGAAATCGTACAAAGATCGCCTGTTTGTGTCAAAACAGCAAATTTAAATTAACTTCAGTTGTCAAGAAAAAAACATGGCTTCGATCCCATTTTTCTTCAACAAGAGGAATGGACATTTTACCAAAAGTATGTTTTAGTAATACCCATTGAAAGGCTCCTTTCGGGTTTCCACGCAATTACATTTGAACTACATGACGTCCTGGAAAAAACAGCGACCAATAATCATGATTTAAAAGAAAGTCAAAAACATTTCTTGTTGAAATTTAAATCGTATTTTTTTCAAATGTAAATTTTTTTTTTTTTTAGATTTCTATATTTTTGTCTTTTTATGAATTATGGAAAGAAATTGTTCGTCATAATATTCAACACATGTTATATGATTAAACACCCATCTGTAGAACTTTATTTTGCATTGTATTTTTATCTTTTAAAACGCCCAAATATTTCTTTTTATAGAAATCATCTGTTCCTAAAATGATAGAAATTAATCGCGTCACTATAGCTTCACTATATTCGAGTGATTTTAAAATCATGGAACACTTAACATGGGTGATGGACCCACTATATGGAAGACAAAGTAGTCATCTGTTTAAGTGTTATTTCAAACACCGAACGTTGGCTGATTGTATGTTATACTGTCTGTCTGCATATGTACACTACTTCTTTAAGCCCTCGATATCGTTATAGGAACGTGCCGTGCATGAATCAACAATTTGCGAACAACACTCCAGATAACAATCTAGCCATCCAAAGCATATCAACTGCCAGGAGACCATGTACTGGATTGAATCATCCACAAGTTAACATCAGTGTATTTAATTTTAAATTGGGTTAAAATTCTTTAAAAGCTCTTACACTGTAAACAATGTTGGGTAAAAAACTGTTGGGCAATATGTTTTTACCCAACATTTGAAATTACCTCATTTTGTGTTGTGTAAAAATTTTCAAACTATTGGGAAGACTTTGCCCAAGAGTTTAACCTGTTGATATGTTGACCAACGTTGGTCCACATATCCTCCCATTTTGCCAGACGTTTTATATCATGCGATTTTTAAACCTTTCATAACTTTGTATTTTTTTAATGATTAAAAAAAATTACGAGTGAATTATATCGTGATTCAAATCAACGATTTAGATCAAATAATTTAAATCAAAATGATTGAAATCAAATGATTGAAATCAAATGATTTAAATTAAACAGCCCTGCCACATGTAGTTGCCAATATTCGAGAGCAGCCGACACGTGTATTATCGGGTTCTGGCTTCTGAAAAGCTCGCTCGCCAGAATTTATTCCCAGAAGATCTGAGTACGGGAACAATTTTTCTGATTTGATTTGCTTGCTTTTTATCTGTTTGAGGAATTTAGGTGGAGGAAGATATTTATATCCTGCACGACAATTTTTTCTTACACGACCCCCCCCCAGTATTTTCCCCTTTTCCATTGTTACTGAGAGCGGCGCTTACAGGCTCGTTATACGGAAAACGTGCAGTAAATTTTGAATAAACCACTTCCTGACCTTTAATACGAAGCGAGATATGCTAGAAATTTGCAAACTGTTGCTGCAGATCGACGTTAACCAAGAATTACGCCTACATCAGCTGTAGCTGTATTTTGTCTAGGACACCGTAATTTGGTTACGTTAGTCCAAGAACTTTTAAACTTGATGAATATTTCCAACTTGGCATTTATTTCATAGATGCTGGAAAGTATACTGTACAAACTTTAGGCCTATATCACTCTCAAAACACTGGTTGAAATTTGGTTGGTTAAAACTTTGGTTTACATTTTAACCTACATTGTGTAAATGTTTCCAATTTGACCAATGTTGGGTACATTTCACCCAACTCTGGTTAAAATTGGTTCATTTTTTAACCAATTTTTTAACCAACTGTTGGCTGTTCACCTGGTAACCAACGGTTGTTTAAAATTAGCCATTTTACCCAACGTTGATTAAACTTAACCAAATTTAACCAACGTTGGTTAGGTTTAACTATGTTAACCAACCGTTGGTTACCGGGTGAACAGCCCAAAAGTTGGTTACCAAGTTGGTTAAAAAAGTGAACCAAATTTACCCGATGTTGGGTAAAATGTACCCAACATAGGTCAAATTGGAAAAATCTTCACAATGTTGGTTAAAATTTTAACCAACTTTTTTAACCCAGGTAACTAGGTTCCACTCATGTCCGATATTGTCCGAAGTAAGTTTTCAAGCACCTGTCTTGTCGACACCCGGATATGTGTTCGCGATGGCTCTTTTTTCAGGCGTAAAATGGCTGTACCGACCAAATGCATGTCGTTCTCACTGTCATCAATCCTGAAAAGTTTGAATTCATTGAGTCGAAAGTCACATTTGTGAAATTGGATGCCATAATGTTAAACCTATATATTTCTGCATCTGAGAACCATTTAGGCGTTGTTCGCCGCTTTGTTTAATGCCGGCAAGTTAAGCAACGGTGGCCTTGGCGAAAGGCTATATCCAGGCACATGAGAATGAACATAGCCTACATGCGTGCAACCATCAGCCAATTGAACTTGGACTCGGTGCCTAGTCGATCGATTACTATGTTCATTACATGACATCTCCAGGTATCAATGCCGATTAAAAACGGCCCAAAACGGATCCATGTTTGAGGAAGGGCCGGGCAGACCTACTGTACAAACACAATAATCTGATTTATTTGAACATTCACGCGGGCACCGTGCTTAATCGTATATTGCGATGCACGAATTGACATAATCCCAGAACATACACTCACATTCACGCACGTTCATGAAGCGTTCGTGTCCGATTTTAATGTTTCATGTTCTCCAGTGAATTGTTATGAAGAAAAACATGGGGTTCCAACCCCTGCCTTCTACTAACCAAATGACGCATAGCGTTGTTGATGCATGGTGGATACAAGGGGAGGGCGCTCCTCATTTTACCGCCACTCCCCGTTACATACACACTGACTCCACCTACCTATCATCCTCACCGCAGAATTATCGTAGTCTGGTTCCCTGACCCCATTGTCCTTTGGACTTCAAAAATGGGGTTTGGTATAACTAGCGGTGAATCTGGCACACATTGCCCGGACTTGAAAGCCCATATATCAATATTTGGAAGCAGAAAATCACACATGAAATGAAAATATTTACGGAAACAGATCGTATGCTCTAAGTTCAAATCAATATTTGAGGATTCATAAGATGGAATTTGCGTCGGGGTGATGTAAATTCAATATTGGGTTTTGATCTTCACTGACATATTGCTATACACACTGTATACTCAGTATATATAAACAGGCTCGATCGGAAATAGCTCGGAAGCTGCAGGCCAACGAATTCGTGTTCATGCGTTAGTCATGTGATTGTGCCATGTAATTTTTGGAAGTAGTGTTTTGAGATTTAAAAAGTTTTTGACCCCATGATGACATTTGACCCCAATTTGGTCATGTGACATGTTGGGGCAGGGCTACTGATATACCTTTGACAGAGTTTGCGGGTTGAAATCGGTCAAAATATGTAGGAACAATAGACAACGTCAACGTTTGTCACTAACTATAACTACTAACGGAGTAACATGATGATTTGTTGAGCTGCTATCCCGCAGCTAAAAAATAAACCACCCGCGTGATTGTTTTCTCACAATCACTTGGGACAACACTGAGTGTTTATAAACAAAAAAATACGTCGGTGAATGTCAAAAACCCGATGTTGTATTTGAGGAATCTTGAATTTCCGTTTGTTGGGCCGACTGAGATCGCGCAGTAAAGGCAATTCGTGTATTCTGGAAACCATGTGGGTCTATACATGGAACAAGAGGGAAGCAGGAAGCAAGAAGTCAAACTATTATGTAAACACAAATGAGAGAGGTTCAGGAAACCGCAGGTGTTTGGGAAAAACTAGAACCCATGTCGGACTCATGGTGGCAGTAGATAGTTATTTTCCACTGTTCAATTGGCCTGAGTTAAAACACTGCATTCCGTGCACGCTTGTTGTGTGCACGGGGTCATCGGTCGACGAAAATGTATCCAATGAAAGCCCAAAGAATTTAGATTCTGAAAAGGCGGCTGTAGTAACTATGGCAGATAGGTGTTGGGATTGTGTCTTTTATAATACAATCATTCAATTTCGCACACAGTCAGCCAGCCTATGTCATGGGAAAGATATTTGGCTAAAGGGCCATCGTAGATTGAAAATTGCTTGTTATTGTTCTATATATTTTTTCAAAGGACAAATCTGCGATGGCCCTATAGCCAAATATATTTCTTAAGACATACTTTGACTGTGTGCCAAATGCCATGCCGGTATCATCAAGGGCACAATTTCCCCAAATATGCCCCCTATCTGCCCCACTAATGATTCCAAGCAAATATTAAAAAATCGTGTATAGCCTGCATGAAAAGATCTGCATTCAGCAGCCATCTTAAATGTGTGCTTTGTTACGTTCATTTATTAACAACGTATGCACAAGAGGTCTACTCGTACGTATCCCTATTGAGCAAAAGCTCACACCTCCAAGATGGCTGAGCAGTGCAAAGAATCTATATGCGTGATCGGCTGCGTATTCCGTGCCAAACGGACCAAATTCCGACACTGAAAACAGCTTGGCCACAAGATTCGGAAAAAATAGGGTTTCGTTTTTAGCTTTGGCTGATTTCCCACGTGGCTGATACATTCCTTCAGGGCCCCGGAAGTTTGGATATCTCCTTGATTAACACGCTCAAGAGTAAATGCCAGCACGCCACTGCGGCTGGGCCGATTATATACCTGCCAGGCCCCAACGGACTCCCAAGCAATATCGACACTTGTAAGCAGCCATGCATCGGGGAGAAAAAAAATGGGCCTGGGGCAAAACCGGTGGTTTTTTTCACGAAAGGACAAGTTTACTTGCCGGCTGTGTGTAATAATACCTAGTTTTATTTCCGTCTTGGATTGAAATAATCACCGCACAGGAAGGATGTATCACCGACGAATCCCCCAGCCTACCCAGCTTCCTCGGCAAGCGCCAAGCAAATGTCAAGAAAACGCCACCCGGAAATCGTGATGACCAAAGCTTTTGCGATCTGTCCAAACAACTTCACTTGACAGAACCGAACGGGGAGAGAGAAAAAAACGACCACTGTGCAAACTTACTATGATTTTAACGGACTATATCTTATACTATCCAGGGGAAGAGTTTGGCATCATGGTTTCTCCTTATTTTGGGTTTCGTTGCTGAGAAGATTAAGACCGAGTTTGAAGAAAAAAATCAACATTTGCTTACTCGGCATATCCGACGGCTGGGGCGAATTAAAACAACTCGTGTGTTTTAGGTCATGTTCCATCGCCAAGATTTTCACTAGAATGTCGTTTGCGTGGACAAATTAAGGGGTAAATCAGGGTAAAAACTGCGGAGTACGCTTGGAATCCTGATTTTGATAGAGGTGCGCTTAGGTTATATTTTTCGGAGGTATGCCTAAACACAATACAAGTTGAGCTCTTTTTAAGCTCTGTGGTCGGTCTGTCGGCCGGTCTGTCCCCGGAAAATTTACCGAGAGCGAGCCCCTAAGTTTCCCATAAAATTAACTACCAAATTATAATTAAAAAAAAAAACCCCACAAACAACATAGGCAATAAGTTAAATACTTAGCAAAAATTGTTTGTAACAATTCGGAAAGTTGTTTATCAAACTATTGTAAATGAAGACAAAATAATTATGTGCAGTAATGTAATAGTCACTTAGCGCGCTGTACTGCGCTGTAGGCCTATAACACGCTGTATTTTATGGGAAACTTTTGGTAAATTTTCGCGTGGGACAGACCAGCGCAGCGTGGGACGGCGGCCAGGGCTTGTACGCACAATCTCCGGTCAACGTTGCGCAAGACTTTCATGCAAGACGGTCAGAGCTTATTGTGCACTCGCAATTGTTTTTTTTTCTTTTCCAACTTCTGAGTTTGGGTGAGCGCAACGCACGAGCATTGGTTTCAAGGTGCGAGGGCGTCTATTCCAACCCCCCTTATATAGTTACAACATAATACGTTGTTACAAAGTTGGGTAAAACACTATTGGGCAATGTTATTTGCCCAATATTAGTACAAAAGTACTTCAATCGTTGAATAATTTGAGAGAAAAGTTGACCAACCTTTTGGGAAGAATTTGCATAGGAGTGGAAGCAGTTGGTATGGTGACCAACATTAGGCAACAAACCAGCACATTCGCCACTTTTTTAGTGTAAATGTCTGAATTAGCCACCTGTTAGTATAAAAAAAAACGTTACCGATAAAAAACACCGATAATTTAGACTGTTTCCCGCCCCCTAAAGATACGGGACCGGTAAAGCCTTTGATTGGATGGCATCTGCGCGCGCGCATCACTATTGTTTATTTTTGAATCGCCGTTCTCCATGAAAGCAACTTACAAGCATTTCAACTGCATAGGCTGTAAATACTGAACAGCAACATTTCTCTCTTTATTGATATTTGCCAGAGATACTTTCAAAATTC
The DNA here is from genome assembly GCF_015706575.1 of Patiria miniata. Lineage (NCBI taxonomy): Eukaryota > Metazoa > Echinodermata > Asteroidea > Valvatida > Asterinidae > Patiria > Patiria miniata. The sequence continues at coordinate 27,345,860 of NW_024037076.1, read as the reverse complement.
AGCAAAAATCGAAGCTCGTCCCTACCTCCACGTATATAGCTAACATAGTATGAGGATAAACGCTCTTGCCAGAAACACCGGGGCGAATCCCTTCTCTTAGCGATAACTTTTACTGGGTTCTTTTACGTGCATTAAACAACACACGGGACATGCGGCTTTTCGTCCCATCCGAAGGACGAAGCAATAATGGTTAAGTGCCTTGCTTAAGGGCACAAGTGTCCACCCGGCGGGCTTGAACCCACGCCACTGTTGCCTCTGAAACACCAGAGCATGAGTCCGGTGCTCTTAACCGCTAGGCCATGACACTGCGCATATTTTGCCTCCATTTACAAACTTTCCATAAACCTTTTTCCGAATTGTTACAAAAAAGTGTTACGTATTTAATTTATTTGTTTGATTTTTTTTTAATTTAAATTTGGTATTTATATTTTAAGGGAAACTTAGAGAACATATTTTGGTCAATTTTTCGGGGACAGACAGACCGACCACCAAGTGACATGTTGAAGCTCCAGTCAGAGCTTAAAATCGATGTACATTGCTGCATCTTAAGTAAGACAACGTGTGTGACCCTTCCAATGATCAATCGAGCGGAAAAGATCAGCTCAAGATAAGCAACGGAGCACCAATTTCGGATGGAGAAGCTTCACATCTGTATTCCAATCTTCCTGCGTTTTGAAAACAATACTTTGGGAGATCAAAGAGTGTGCAGAGAGTATTAGTAAGTGCTTCTTCTTTCAAAAATATTTTCCTTCCATCATTCGTTGGCAAGCCGGGAATCTATTTGAGGGATTTTCTTTTCAGAAAGGCCCGGACACACCATCTTTAATGCATTCCCGAGAGGCGCGTGTAAGGCGGAGTTAGAAAGCAGTTAATGCTTTTGCATCGCTTGGTTTGAAACGCATTATAATCCTTTAGTGCATTCATTGCTACTTAAAGCCCGACGCGCACGAGAGCTACGTGCTGAGCAAAAGGTCATTCGTGGCCGTTTTCTCACACGTAGCTCACAAAATATCCCCGTGTGTGGTGAAGTTTTGCTGAGTTTTCCGCCTCGCGAGGCCGTGAGGCAAACATCTGTCCCGTTTGATTTTGTTCGCATCGTGAGGCGAACAACTCACCGTGTGCGGGCAACCTGAGCTACGTGCTGAGCCAACAAAAAAAGTAACTAGCCAATGAAAGCACATACTCTGTTCCCGTGATTCAAAGATGGCGCCCCCCCCCAAAAAAAAGTGTCAGCGACGTTGTTAGTGACTACATTTTAGAGCCCAAGCTGGTTATTTTTTTTAATCGGGTGACCGAACATCGTACAAACAAGGACAATCTAGTCACAAATCAACCAGCTTGTCCTCTAAAATATAGTCACTGTAAACGTCGCCGACACTTTCGTTGGGAGCCACCATCTTGGAATCACGTGAACAGAGTATTTGCTTTCATTGGCTAGTTAATTTTTATTGGCTCAGCACATAGCTCAGGTTGCCCGCACACGGTGAGTTTTTCGCCTCGCCAATATGTGCCTCATAACTAGCCTCACGAGCCAGAAAACGCAGTAAAAATTGACCGCGCACGGTGATATTTTCTGAGCTACGTGCTGAGCAAACGGCCACCGAATGGCGTTTTGCTCAGCAGATAGCCTAGCTCTCGCGTGCGGCGGGCCGGGCTTACAGGGTGACTCTCCACCGAAGTCCGTCCTTATGGGCTCTATAAAACGCGTTTCCCATGAAAAAAATTACAGTTGAAAAACATCATTTCTAAGTGGAATATAGAGTAACGTGCATACAACTTGTCCTTGAAAATCTGCGATTTTCGTCAAAATATTGCGAGAAGGAATTTACAGGTACACAACTTTTGTTTTCAAAATGTAGAGTTCGAGACCTAGTCTAGAATTAAGTCACACATTTTTATTCGAAATCGTTGCTTCAAACACGTGGGACCGGATTCTCACAGTGAATAGTGTCACCTGCTTTATAACGCATTCGACAAACTGAGTTTTGTCAACTATTTTTGTCCCCGTTAGTGTAATGAAGTGGTTTCCTGTGATCCGGTCGCTTGAAATATGATTAGTTAACAATAAAAAGCCCTGAATAATAGAGATCTTCGGATGAAAGTGTACCCTTAATGAAAATAACGAAAAAACAACTTCCTCATCAGGGTGAGTCAAAAAAAGCGGAACCCAACCCCCCAAAATATAATTTATATTTAAAAAGTTATGTAGCATAACAATGACCGGAAAGCCAATTTCATAAGCTATACTTTTAGATGAAAAAATTACTGAAAGTGCTCAATCCGTTCAAAGAATATCACCATTTAAACGCAATTACCCTAAAACCTGTTTCGTCCAAGAAAATAAGCAATTTATTGTGTATTCAAACAAAGAAAATGACACAGAATACTTGTTCCAACAACTGTCAACAATATATGTATTAACAACCCTGGTTAGGCAAACAATATAAAATCCACTTAAAAAAAAAAAGACGGGCCTTCAAAAGGACTTTGTTGAATACTTCTATCTTTTAAACTGAGGTTTTATCGCTGGTGACGTTTGAAGACAATTGTGATGACGATTCTTGAAATCGCATTTTTGGACGAAAGAGGTTTTAGGGTCATTGTGTTTAAACGAACGCACAAATCTCCCATAACCGGGGGTTCATTGGTTCGAAAATGAAATAAGGTTCGTTAATCCGTCCGAAGGTTCAATAATCTGCAGGTTCACTTATCCGAAGGTTCGGTAGTCCGAATTTAGAATAAGGTTAATTAGGCCGAAGGTTTAATAGTCCGAAACGAAAACAAGGTTAAATAGTCCGAAGGTTCATCATTCCGAAAGCACACAAGGTTCGATAGTCCGAATTGTCAATGATGTTTAATGCTGTCAATTCGGACTATCGAACCTTAATGTCGATCCGGACTATCGAACCTTATCGTCTATTCGGACTACCGAGCTTTCTGACTATTTAACCTTATTCTATTTTCAGACTAATGGGCCCTTCGGACTATCGAATCTTCGGACTATCGAACCTTCGGACTATTGCACCTTCAGACTAACGAACCTTTGGACTAGCGACCCTTCGGTCTAACGAACCTTTGGACTAACGAACCTTCGGACTAACGAACCTTCGGACAATCGGGCTGACACCAATTGTTCAATGACTTCGGCTTCTTAAAACTGTGAGCTGTAGCATGCTCCATTCGCTTTCGGCTTTTTTAAAATTACCATTCAGAAATTTGTGTCGGGTTTTGTTTGTTGTTTCGTTCGTTCATTCAGCCATGGGTCTTACTGAAGTTATCGTGCATTTTGATTGGGTTTGACATCGCTTTCGTGTTTTCTTTTGGTTGTTTCTTCTATTTTGTTATGTCCCTTCCTCAGCATTAGAAATAAACAGCTGGCTCTACGTATCTAGAAAGAACATAAACAAAAACACTCTCCAAAATAAACCCGTCCTTTCTAAATATCAGAAACGAAATCGCCGTAAAAACACAGCAGGAGCAGATGTCCTTGATGTGGCTACAATAATAGCAATTGTTTGATTTACTCTCCCTCCAAGACGATCTGTATCCTCTTTCGCCATCACTTAAATCTATACCTGTCAACCGCCCACGCTCTGCTGCAATTAACTTGTCTTTCTTCTCCCTGTGGACGATCAGAAAGCTTGTCAATGACCATCCAGTAAAATCCTGGCGTAAGGTTGTGCATGTGAAGTTCAACTGCACTTCGGGGAATTTTTCGTCCAGTCGTCGCATTTACCTTTCGGGCGGAAACTATTGGTGCGTTTCCGGGGGTGCGTTGATCACTCTGTCCACAAGATGGAAAGGCGCTTTCAGCCATCGGCTTGTCAGGTTCATAGGCTATAGTTACTGTGCACAATAGCAGTAAACAACGGTGAATAAAACAATTAAGATTACGGTATTCAATAGAATCTAGGTACGGGGTCAGTGACATTTCATTTCATTTTCCTGCATTTACAGCCGCGGTTATTAAGACATTTTTGGTTGATAGCACCATGTTTTGTTTTATTTTTAGTCCAAGTATCAAAATAGTCATGTTTGGGTCTGGTTCTTTTCTCTTGGGTTTCATGAAGGGCTGTGTTGGCGGGTGCAGAATTTGTGATTAAGGGCGCGAACTCAAACGCCACTGTGGGCATAATGGTACAGTAGCGCGCTTAGCCTATAAAAAGTATTTTAATATCTCGAGTGTGAACAGTTTGCTTCAGCTTAAAAAAACAACATTACTATTGGTCGAGAGCCCGTCACAGGGCCGGTCTTAAACGGTTGATAAAGACCGGCTGGCTGGTCTTACAGTGTCACATGAAATTTTGACTCCTATGAAATCCGGTGCCTTTGACCGTTTTATTGGTTGAACGTCCACAATCCTCTCGTAGGCATGCGCAATAATACCAGTGAGTCTGAATTTCATAGTCCTAAATTCACACTACACCGGCACAGCTGCGTTGTGCGGCACATCGCGCAAGGAGTTAATTACGACACTCGCGAGACTGAATATAGCCATTTCTAATGTTTGACTTGTTTTGACTTTTGGACCGAAGAGTTTTGATTATTTGAACGAAAAGGTATTTATGAATGAGAATAAAAAACAAATGTGTGCTTGGCCGGTTTTAAACACTCTTTGTAAGTCTGGATGCTAATAATTACCCGAGCCGAAGCCGAAGGCGAGGGTAATTATCAGCATCCAGACTTCAACCGGTCTTAAACAAAGTGTTTAATACCGGCCAAGTGCACATTAATTCCCTTAATTAAGAATAGAAAGTTTGCATGGTGAGGATTACAGTTTGTGGTAAGTTTGTGGGAACACCATGTAAAATTAATCTCTTTTGTGAGTTTCATACATGAAATCAGCATTTCATTTAAATTTCACGGCACGCTTTTTGTAAAAGTTAGCTTGACTTTCCAGGTTGTGTATAGCAAGCCGCCAGTACCCATCAGCATCTCTTCAGTTTTATTAATTTGATATGGAATCCACTTTGCTCTCACAGACTCGACCTCGCTCAATAATCGTCCGTCCCCAGTGGTTCGCTTTTCAGAGTAAAACGCAAGATAAAACATTCCTTTTAACTACCGTGGAGGATCGCTTTTTTATCGATAATTCGATAATTCCAAGCGAGGACGTGCTCACGAAGTGCGCTCGCTTCCCTCCCTTTCCGTTTTATTCAAACCCTTCTAGGAATTAGTACATGTTGTGCCCATTTCGTGCATTGAACACCTCCCAACCCGAAGGGATATAATCTGCCCCCGCACATACATACCAACTCTCACCGATCCCTGGTGAAATATCTCGTTCAATGCACTCTTATTCTTAAAGTCAATCGGTTTCAATTGGCCTTCCTCGTATAGTTTTTCCTCTACAAGAGAGAACAGCGTTGATACGGTCGATTGTACATGCGTCGGTTTGTTTCACGCGGCCCTTGATGCCGGACACTTTAAGGCGATATTGCCCGGGTCATTTTACCGTAGTGTCGTGAGCCGTGATCGAAGGCAGTTAGCTCTCGCTTCCTCGTCCAGGTTCTCTAGCGCAAGCACGGAAGAAGCAAGCCATGGTTGAGGTGAGCTGTTCAAGGTCTTACCGGTTTACAGGTTGGCCGATGATAAATTGCACTGAACGCGCATTAAAAAGTGCAATACTTGGAAGGCTCCAGAGGAAGGAAAAACAGGAAGAGCAATGTATCATTAACATGTAACTATGGTGCCGTTAAAGATGCATTTGAAATGCAGGTACTTTGCAAGCTTCGTTGCAATTACGTGGAGATTTTAGCTCTTGCTTTCCATAATGTTTCCTCGAAAATAATCTCACTAGTGTGACCCCGAAAAAGGCCGGAATGTGTCAACATTCTGGGTCCATGCGATGGAAGTTTTCAGTGAAATTGCTCAGTGGAATCGGAAGGTACTATGCTCTGAATTATCAAAAATACGTCAATCCAATTGAACTTCGTTAATAATTGGAAACATTTATGTCATAAATCTATCCAATGTGCTCTTAATTCATATTCAAGTTCCCGCCATCTTCAATCTAGCTAGCCACAAAATCGTCCGGCTACACACGGGCGGCCACCGGAGACCCGCTCACGAGCCGTGGCAGTGGAAACCTCGTCCCCAGGGTGTCGAGCAGTACGCACCCATCACTACCTGCTCTCTCACCCTGGTATTGGATCATTTGCATGTGCAAGATTTTTGAACACGTATGCAAATGAGGGCTAGTCTGGTGCCTGCCTGTGTGTTACATTTGCATTTGTTTTTGTATGCGGTGTCTGGGGTAAAACAGAATCAATTCGTCGTAGCGCGAGCATGGCATGAGTTACGAAAAATACGATTTTATTTTAAAATATTCCTTTCCTTTCCAATTTGTTCATATTAATATGAAATGTGATACTGCATATTGTCTTGTTAAGATCGTAACAGTTTAATTAAAATAAAATCGTATTTTTCGTAAGCCCATTTTCATCGTATGAGCGTGTATTTTATGTGCAACCATGCATGTTGCACCAGAAGTAATACAAAGAACTGTTTAAAAACATAACAAGCCCGCTGACGTCAATATTAAAGAATAGTAGGCCTATAGCAGGAGTATTATTGTTTTTGCCCACTGCATCTTTTAACTGATTCCAGAATGAATTGAAATCAATGTCAGGGAGTCAGAACATCAACAGAGTGAGCTGACATTGCGGGGAATCTTTTGAAAAGCTCGGATATTCTTGTTCCCCCCCCCCCAATGTCAAAAGGCCTTGCGATTATCAAGCGGGAGTTTAGTCTTACATACTCCACGTACTCCACGTTGTGAATAACAACACCAAGTACACGATATAAATCCATTTCTAGCCAATTGCGGTATCGAATCAGGATACAGGAAGAAAGTTTCCTATCCAGGGCTTACTATTGGAAACAAGGGTGGAAATAAAGTAAGCACTGGGGACGAGGTTGTGGCAGTGGTGGTTGACACCGGGGCAGACACGAGGATCGCGTGATGGCTAATCGAACACTCTCGTGGCAGTTTTACTTACACGTCTAAGCTAATCGAACGCACCCTATAAAGGCGCTTCGCATTTTCTCTAGCTCACGCAGCCCAAAACGATTAAAACCATTCCAGACACATTCCTGAGAAATTTGGTCCCGACTTCCGCAAATTTCAGCCTGTACAAGGATCGACCGGCGCTGTTTTGGGAATTGGATTTAAATGCAATTCATTCAACAGCGCTTGTCCTTCGTCAAGCTGACCTTTGGTATTTTCACTTATTACATTTCTTTACCCAGGGCATGCCCAAACAGTTCAACTAATTTTCATTGGGGCCCTGCGTACACTGCAAATGACTACACATTATGTACAAATACAATACTTTACAAATACAATACAGCACAATGAAATACAATAAACGCATATGGGATTACTGCAGTTGTAAAGCAATTATTAGAAATATTGTACAACTATTACAAAGAAACAATGTACAGTTTGAAACGACATCGCTAAGAGACTTTCCTGAAGGCCCAATGTGAAATAAGTGAACACAACGAATTTGGACATTTCTTGTGACATCGGGAAAATATATTTCTATAGGCCTACATTCGCTGATTACAGGAGGGGCAAAAATTCCGCGAAAAAAAGCTTTTGGGAGAAACACGGGAAAATTCCCACCCGGCTCCATATTATTATGGCAACCAAGTATATGTTAACTAAGCAGTAACTCATCATTGTTGCCAATCAGTAAGGTTATTCAAATCACATTCAAAAGAATCAGTTTTTTTCACAAGCTATCCAGAAAATCGATAAACTCATATTCAAACCCTTCTCCAAAATCCATTTTAGTATTCGATCCCTCCGTATGCATGGCATGCATTGTTGGTATTTAATCAAATTCTGTTCGATTGAAATGTTGAAAATTTGAAAGCGCACGATTGGTTATTGTCAGGATCGTGGTCAGGAATCTTTTTATTTCAATCAGAGAAACGTTTCTTAAAGGGCCCGTCACTCGCTCACTCACTCATCCGCATAGACAGCATAGGTCCGTCGCGCCGATCTCCTGTGCCCGCATCCTACAGCCTCATTCCACATGCAGTCAATCTGGCTAGGCCGTCCGAGTTGTTCCAACCAAGATGATCTAAGACGGCCACGCCGGGTCTCTTCCAGCCGGGGGTTCCCCGTTGACTTCTCTTGGAATTGATGGCGATGCCCAGAATGTGTAGTACGGAAGCGTATCCGCGTTACTGCGTTACTGAGATAAAAATATCTTGGAAACATGGAATTCACTGAAAGCGCACGGATTTCCACGTTTCCATGATAGGCTTTCATGGAATTCAGGGTTTTCATGATGGGCTATCGCTGCATTCCGAGTTGTAAAGATATTTTATGATGGAACTTTATGTTTCCAAGATATTTTATCTCAGTAACGCAGTAACTAGGATGGTCATATGTATACGCTTCCGTGGTAAAGGGCCCATGCAATGTAATGTTTAAATGCAATCCTTGAAAATGCAACTTCGTGTCCCATATAAACTACAGTTGCGCCACTGGCATTGTGCCTACTCCTGATCGTACTTTATACCTGATCTACCGAACCTCAAAATAATCAGAATTCTTTGTCGGCGATTCGGGTGCCGGTGGCGCTTGATCGGACTTGCTCAAAGTTGACAGTGAAAGCTCGATTTTCCTGAGCACGCGAACTCTCTCTTCCATGCTCATTTTATACGCTTATCAGTGCTCATGAACGGGTACGGATTTACAATCAACTGACCCATTCGCGTGACATGTAAGACTAAACTCCCGCTTGATAATCGCAAGGCCTTTTGACATGGGGGGAGGACAATAATATCGACCGGAGCTTCTTAAAAGATTCCCCGCAATGTCAGCTCACCCTGTTGATGTTCTGACTCCCTGACATTGATTTCAATTCATTCCGGAATCAGTTAAAAGATGCAGTGGGCAAAAACAATAATACTCCTGCTATAGGCCTACTATTCTTTAATATTGACGTCAGCGGGCTTGTTATGTTTTTAAACAGTTCTTTGTATTACTTCTGGTGCAACATGCATGGTTACACATAAAATACACGCTCATACGATGAAAATGGGCTTTTGCCGACAAGATAACAAATATTTTATAGTTTGTGTCTAGGCAGGGCCGGTGTAAACGGTAGTTCTGTAGTTCCCCTGAGGATGTCCCCCGGACAGATTTATCGGGTCGTGAGTCGTGACCCAGTAAATCTGTCCGGGGAGACACATTTACCCCGGTAAATTTGTCCCCCTCCAGGTAAATCTGTCCCCTGCCCAAAGTTAAATGTGTCTCCCCTGGTAAATTTGTCCCCGTGCCACGGCACAAGTATAGCACCCAGACTGTGTATTATGCGTACGTGCGCAGCGCGTCGCGTCGGTGTATGCTGCAAAATTTGTGGCAGCGATTATCACACGTGCATTCTTGTAGAACTCCACGATTCTACAAAAGGGAAATTTATCTAATAGGAAATTTCGTTAGGCGCTATGATGTTGGGAACATTGACCAATCAAAGTAGACATTATAACAATGCGGCCATCGCCGCGCCAGCTACGCGTGCAAGACGTCTGCAGAATACGGATTGCTGCCATTTATCCGCAAACCCCCAACATATTAGCTCGATCGTTTTCACATCTTGGAAAGAGACCAAGTTCAATATTTTCAGTTCGATATCTTCATGAAAGGTAGACAATTTCAAAATGTATACCCCGTGGAGATAATTCATCAAAACAACACAAGGAACTGGCCTTCTGCGTGGCAAAACTAGGGGAGAGGGGACAAAAAACCTGGAGGGGACACAATAACCTGGAGGGGGACAGAATTAACGGGCTGGGGAGAACACTTTTACCTAGGTAATTCTGTCCCCCCAAAACCAAAAAGTTGGTTTCAAAAAAATGGGCACAACCTTCGGGCAGAGAGTACAGCCTACTACGTGGCGCACTTGAAGAAAAGACCAGGATTTCTGAATTGAACCAGACAGTCAAAATTTGCAAAACGACCATTTATACCCATGCTGTAGAAAGGCATTGCGAAGCGCATGGTGACTGTTCAACTTTTTTTCGAATTTGCAACACATACGTTGACAACCTATGAAAGAAAACCTATAGAAACCAATAAACTATAAAACAATCATAAAAAGCATTGTGCCGTTATAAATTGTAAACCAATGTTAAAGAATTATTCGTACTTTACCTTCCGTGGTTTTATGTGAATAGACTAATGAAAAAAAATAATGAAAAAAAAACCTATAAAAATCCATAGATTACGAGCAAAACGTGCATACGCATAAAAATTATTGTACTATTGTCAATTTGTACTATTGTGAACCATTGTAAACTTTTAAGTCTTACTCGTTGCAGTTTATCCTTCCTGACGTTTTAAAACAATAACAATTAATGGAATACGTCTGCTGCCGTGCATAATTATCCGACAATATGTTTGTCAGTTAATTGTAATTTTCTGGGGGGGGGGGAGGGCTTGATACATGTTCCTAAACCTCTGCAGATTTCAGTGTAAATATTTTATACCACGGTTCGTAATTCGCATGCGACTCTGTTTCCATTTCCGTTCCCGTATTCAATATCCGTTAAAAAAATTCCCTAATTAGCAAAGCCAGATGATATTTTTTTTTAATATTTAGCGATCTTTGACGAGATTTCCAGACCTTGCTTGTCAAATCGCAGATCACAGCTTCAACAGGAAAGTCAAGGAAGGGAAGTTGTGTTATTCAGAGCTGTTAGTTTGCCTGCAGAATAACACAATTTGAATGTCGCCAATGTTTCTTTGAAGATCTCATTATTATTACGATGAATACAATAATATTCCAGTGTTATAAAAGAACTAGGGCGGGCTCGGGTAGACCTGAGATTTGCTTGTGCAGCGACGGAACCGTCGGCATCAAGTAGACAAGTCATGCTTTATATAGTCACAAAACTGGGAACTCGTGTGATTCTCGTACATGGAACAACCGTGCACACGTCACCCCACCCATGTTAACGTTACATACCTAGTGTGGACATTCCTTTGTTTTCGTGTAGTTAAGAAAAACCTCTGGGAAAAAAACCCCTCATTTTATTCACACTTTGAAAACACTTTCAACCCAATTTTTTCCCTATGATTCCCTTTAGTGTTTCTCTTCATTTTGCCACGGATAAACCAAACCCCCAAATGACTCTAAACCTATTTTTCAGAGAGGGGGAAACATTGTGTGGACGTGTTCACGTCCACACAACGTCGCTGCTACCTTATTACTGTGGACCTCTTTTGTTCGGAAGTCCACACAGTGAATGTTATGCTTGTAACGACGCGACGACGATTTCTTGGCATAGACGTGATCATGGTCTTCAAAATGGCGGTGCCCGTGTTGATAACAATCAAAAGATCTGTTTGTGTTTATTGAGAGGGGGCATAATCGTGCATGCATCATCTACATTACGTGTCAGAGTCAATGGGAAAATGTTTAGTTTCGGGGCCGCAACCATGGGTCTGTTAATTTTTGTCAGACTTATGTTCTTTTGAAATGAGTGTTTTTATAGCTGAGAACCTATAAAGGAACAGGTAATAATGTGCATGCAAAATTCAAGTAATAATCAGTTGATAGTATTTTTGCAGTTCACTTACTGTTATTAGGCAATTCTTATTTTGACCTTTTTTTTTAACTAGACATGTTTTGAAGCGGTTTGAGGCTTTGAGAAACCTATAACAAGTTTGGAACAAATTTGAGCAAACAGGCGCCCTTTTGTTCTTGTGCAATCAAGAAAGACAACTTTAATAATTATTCGAATTATTTATAGTGACTTTAGAACAATGATAAAGAAAATACACTACATTTTAAAAATGTTAGGGAATAGTCAGGGGCAAAATGTAACAATATTAGCAGTGACAGTGAATCCAAAAGAGCGTGGAGAGGACCAAGTATAAACTGTGGTTATATACAGGGGCGGATCTAGATTTGAGGAAATGGGGGGATATGAAGGGAGGTGGGTTGAGTAAAGGCGTGCCAGGGACACGCCCTACTGTGGTGGGTCCGGGGGCATGTTCCCCTGGGAAACTGTGAAATCTGCTCGCATTCTAAGGCAATTAGAGAAAAACAAATTAGGAACTTTAGCATTCAATTGACTGTATTTTTGGCCCCATTTCCCATTTGTCCTATACATTTAGTAAGCAGCTGAACGCGGTGTTGCAATCCCCAAATCCCCTAGATCCGCAACTGTTATAAATAATTTGATAAACTTTGAAACTACTGTACGGCGTGCAAAGTAAAGTGCATGATTATATAACGCTAGACATTCTTCCAGCCTTGCAGACTACCCCATGCTGTACACCAGGCTGTATTTTCTGTTTACTGATAATTTCGTTCCTGTCTCGTGAAAAGTACCCTTGGGTTTGGAAGGCACTGTATGCCAGATGCAACTAGACTATGTCTTGATTTTATAATGCTATTCAACATACAGGATTGCCACGTTAAAAATGTGTGCAGCGATTTCTGAAATTGTCATTTAAATGTTAGTTATCAAACAATGATAGCCTATACGTGTAACAATGACAAGATAATTTTTTTCATCATTTGTCATTTGTGCATTTGGTTCGTTTGAAGCAACAAAAGTGCTCAAATTCTAAAGATTAGTGCTTAACAACTAACCTTATAAAGTTATAGCTCTGTGAATGTTGTATATTCCGAGAGAACAATATTCTAGGACTTCGATTTCAATACAAAAGTTGCTGAATCATATGTTTGAATTGCGCCCGAAGTAAGCGTCCGGGACAAGTTCCCATTGAGCCGATTGCAGCTACGTGCTGAACCGACGAACTGTAGCAACCAGCCGCCAAATAAAAAAGGATTATCTAACGGGAATTAAAAAAAAAAAAAGCGTCATTAGACGCACCTTTTGAAACGACCTTCTTGTATTGTTTTCTTGAAAATGACAGCATGCGGAAAGACTAATTTCACAGGGAGTTTAGTGCCATTACTATCTTTATACAAAGTAAGTTTTTTTTGTCAACAATAATTTTGTCAGTTACTTTTGAATAGATGCAAATGATGTACCGGTGTCACATGAAAATCCGACTCCTATGAAAATCGGACCCTTTTTTTCCTATTATTGGTTGATCCCTCGCACGTGACAGGTCACTCTCCCAAAACGATCCTAAAAATAGCATAGTATTGTACTCACGCGTGCGCAGTACTACCAATGAGCCCACATTTCATGGAGTCGGATATTCACGCTACACCGGTACTCTACCTTCGAGTACTAAAGACAAACCAATACATCAGGTTTCTACTTGTACATGGTTGGACATGATTACACTTACAGTGGCTGTAAGAAAATACTGTTGTATATTGCGTCATTTTTTATTGAAACAGCTACAGCGAAAATAGAATGTATTTTAGTTGATGAAATTCCTCGGTTGCTCACCAGCAAGATTTGCAGTCTCCCTTTACTTAATAATGTAACTCCTCAAACGGGAACGTCGATGATAAAAATGAAGTAGTACAGCAAACAAATGAGTTGTAATATTTTGAACCCGTCATGACAGTAATTGTTATAAATGTCAAGCAGTGCTTACAGGATTGGATCACTGCACAGCACCGAAGCGTATACGGCGTAGGTAGCGACAGGAATAGTACGTAAGGGTGCCATTAATCACTGGTGGAAAAAAAGATGCAAGCACTCTTACACGTTGCCAAGGGCACCTCGGATACCCTAAGCCTGTTACCCGAATCACCGCGTTTTCATGTACATGATTGCATTGCGCTTATTTTACGCCTTGTGCAGCTATTATGCTACATTGCACCACGGGCAATTTTATCGCCTCAAACGAGGATTTTGTGAAGCGCAAATCTGAGCCTACAAAATGCGCAACATGCACACTCGACAGGGAACCTCGTAAAAGGTTTGTGCTTGCATTGCAGAGAAAAAGACAGAGCTATACGACAGCTCTTTGGTGTGTTTTTTTTTCTTCTGGGCCCCTACAGACTTTTCTTTACCCCTACATTCTTAAACATGTTGTGTGATGACATCAAAAAACCCGACCTACCATCCCATTGTCCGCCGTATTAATGTTGACAATGTATTGACACGGCTTGTATATTTGTTGACCGCAGGATTGTCATCGGCATTGTCCTTAATTATTAATGCGCAGGAATATAATGTCACATTAATGATACACAAGTACGTATCGCTTTTAAAATGCAAATAATTGTGCTCTTAATGTACATGCCTTACATTGTATACACCGAAGTAAGTATTATACATCCCAACTTTAATAATACAATATATACAAACTTGATGGATAAAATACTCGTTAAAAAGAGTTGTTTTCCCTGCAGGCCCAACATTGTGACATAATATTTCCATTATACAACGTCCCTTTAACCATTGTGATTAAATTGTCATATATCTAAGAGTTTTAAGCCGGTAGGATAATGCTTTAAGAAATTCAACACTAAGTTATTCTGAAAATCGGGACAACTGATCACTTTTTTTTTACCTTTTACTTAATCAGCAAACAGTTTGTCCGAAAACAGTGTCCGTCTGACTATTCTTAAAATAACTAAAAACCTTGACGACAATTTTGAAAATGTGTGATTGTGCAGATACTTCTTATCCCTGGCCTAATCCCCTACGAGTTTCATTTAATTTCAGTATCGCATCACTGTACAATAGTTTATAGATTAGGATTTGAATAACACACAAGCAGATTGCTCGGACTGAAAACGCGAAAAATGGCGATTTATTCGCCATTTTAGTATTTAAATTGGCGTTCGCCCAACAAGATTTTAAGTGTGGTTATAAATTCTCTGAGATAAACACCTGGCTTTAGAAAATACCTCTTGTTTTTCTAGAAATCATAATGCGTGCAAATGTTTTGGGCATCGACCCGTTCTTTTCAGGGTGGCTGGGAAACGGGCATGGGATAGTCCGACTTCCCAGTTCCAGAAAGTCAGGTATGCGCCTTCTTGCAGCAGTGATCTTTCCAGATTTGCTGGGTCAATCATCTGTGTAATTCTCGGCATATATATGTAATTGTTCCTCCTATCTTATTCTATTTTAATTACTCAAATTTTATCTGTAGTGTGAGTCACTGTTATTGTTTTTTTTTTATCTGTTCAAGCTTTACTGTTTACATGTATGTAATGCTCAGCAATCATTATAAATATTAATTTTTACTGTAAACCAAATATTTTTAGTCATTGGACTTTCGCTTTGGTCACCATCTTTTTTTAACAATAACACCGAAATGAATGAATGAATAGTGAAAACTATCATTTGTCACAAATCAAAACAAGTTGCCTTTTTTTGTATTAAACAAATGTCATTTTGCTATTTTGTTTTCTCTTTGCTGTTTTCTCTGCCCGAGCCTCAATAACCCTAGAACAAAAATTCGGACGCTGCTATTTGGAATGTGTTAAGTGTGATTAAAAAGTGTGTCAATCGACAAGTATATAAAAAAACCCGGAAACTGACATTTTCAACATACCAGACCCAACGGTTTTACCTACACACATTTATTATTGATTTTTGGTGAATTAGGCGACCTATATCGACCCCCAAATTGAATCCAATCCTTGCAGGAAACTAATCAGAATTGGTTGAGCGCGCTGTGAACTGTAATTGAGTTTTCGAGTTTGTAAACTGTAATTGGGTAATTGTGTTTCGTTGTGTGGGAGCACACAATGATATTAATTCCGCGGTTCCCCCCCCCCCCCTTCCCGTATCTTGACCATCCCACACAAATTGAAGTACCGACAGTATTAAGTGTGAAAGAGCAGGGCCCATTTTGTCTGACGAGGTTGACCGAGTTTCTTAGAGGGATGATTTTTCAATGTGAACACTCATTTTGTGCGGCTCCAAACCATGAACGTTGATTATACCCTGAAAGTCTTAAAGGCATGTAGGATCATTTGCATCTAGCCCAAAAGTAATCTACCAATTATCAAACCGCTTTACTGGGATTAAAGATCGTACTGGTACTAAACAGCCCGTGAAAATATTCTGTCTGATCTGGCTTGCTGCCTTTTAGAAGAAATCAAGAAATGTAAAGGTAGCCCCCGCCCTAACTTCCAGCGATCAGTCAGTTGACTGAACACTGTTAGTTCGGTTGTGTAAAAATATTACACAACTTGTGTAAAATTTTACACAACTTGTTCAATTTTTTTTTACACAACTGGTTGCTAGGTTCATATAGTACACAGCCGAAATAACAGTGAACTATGGAAGTTCAGATTGCTATGGACGAAATCGTGCTTCGTGATAAAAAGGTTGGGTATGATTTCTCACTTTTGTCTCGAAAAAGGTGAGTTTTTGAACATTCTTCTTTAAATTTTCAGTGGTGTCATTAGTATTGGATAACGACCAAAATGCATGAAAAGCACATGATTCACTATGCCTTTACCTTCGCATGTATGATAACACAAATTAAAAAAAAGGCAATCGTCTGGAGACGTCAGGGGAAGTCATTAGCTGGCCTGCGTTATGCCCACCATGCGGTATAAGAAGTCTGTCAAACTATAGGCAGCCACAAATTGCCCTTGAAAATTTCCTTGGGAAAATTTAGGCCTAATGGGAATTAAACCTAATCCTGATGTATGTTTTCTGGAGACGAGTTCTTTTTTATGTACTCCATACCCGTGACCCAGTTTTTTTCAAGGTATGTTTTCCTTTCATTATGAATAACATAGATCGAATTATGTGTATTGCATGACCTGAAGGTTTGCTATAAATATCCTTCGTTTCTATTCATAACCGTGCTGGCGCACAATTTTGATTAAAAAAAAAAATTGTCGAAAACTTTTTCGTTTGTTTTGACCATCCCGATGTTGCTTGATAAATATATGTGAAATAGAATATCCTTCAGTACATCACATCAGTACACACATACTCAAATTACATGTATCCTCGTGGAGACATCGCTTTGTTCTTGTGTACAAAATGGTGAGAAGGTCGAAAGCTATTTTCAAAATGCTACTATTTTAACCAGGATTACTTTCCTGGGTTGAAGTTCCGACCAAATATCCCCTACATAAAATACTTTAATTTGCGATGGATAAGTATACCTTGGAAATTCCTAGTTTTTGAGTAAAATCCATATATACATTTCGTGAAATCCAAGTGGATACCAATTCACCTTTAGAAATTGCCGTGTGGAGACCTTTGCCATCTTTTATTCCGTGTCATCCCCGGGTCTCCACAAGGCATCATGTTGTCGAAACGATTACAATTTGCCAACGTTCATTACTTACATCATAATATACAGCGTGTGTCAATAAAAACGCAGGATTCAAAGCGATTTTTTTTCTGAGAAAATTATGCTACTGGTGTGCCTAATTTGATAAGGATTTGATTGTCCATAATTTCATCTTTGACAAGATTTTTGTTTGGTGGAATTTGGACTTTTGGTTCAAAATGTATGACAAGTTTTGTGAAGCCCTTCTGAAGCGGGTTGGTCTGATTCAATGACCTTAACACAACGACCAGTTATGTACAATGTAGGTATGCATTTAAGACAATTAAACCAGAACAAAACTTTCCTTGAAACAACTGATGATAAGTATCACTTAAATTTAATAACCGGACTATCATTGTTTCAAAGCATCATGAATTATTGACTAATAACATTGATTGTGGACTAAAGGATTATGTAAGCCTAATCCTGCCACACATGTCCTTCTTTGTGATCCACAAATACTTTCACCTGTACTGAATTCAAACCTTTCATTAGGTATGTGTGATTTCACAAATCAGACCAGCTTGGAATTTATAACCCTTCTTCAATGTACTCTATCTCTGGACAGGATTGTCCAAATGAGATGGGATAAAAAGCATAGTGAAGAGAAGGAAAGGTACTTTGAAAAGAGGGTTAACATTATGATGAATAGGGGTGGTTTATATTCTTAATATTTTTGTTTCTAATCCTGCGTTTTTATTGACACACGCTGCATAGGGGGATAATAGGGTCAATATTAGAGAAATTTCACGAAATTGGCTCCGAGTCCCAAGTGCCCCAATGTCGTATAATTATCTGCCCGCATCAATACAGCAAATAGGAAAAAGTTACCGATATTTTAGTGCGCGAATTTCTCCTGTCAGTCTAGAAGTGCAAAATGTAGTGAAGGTTTTTGAAATATTCAGACACTCTCTCACCCACCTTCTCAGTCCACTCCCGTTTTCAACATCAACCATCTCCACGCCAACATACCGTCCTTTCAGTCCTTCAGTTCGCAAATAGTGTTGCAACTTTATCCTCCCAACAACTAAAATCTAAATCCAGTGCCTTTTTACGCTTATGAGGGCTTTTCAACTCTGACGGCTGATATGGCCGTTTGAGCTGTTGACATAGTTATCATCGCGTCTTCCGTCGCTTCTGGACGGCCTATCAGCTTGCGCAAGGCTCGTCGGAATTGACGGTACTTGAAGGAATAGATGATCGGATTGATGCAGCAGTTGGAGGCAACCAGAATGGTGCTGGTGACCATCAGCGGCCCGTCATAGTCGATCTTGATCAAGCCCACGTTGAACAAGAAGAAGGTGAACTGACTTGGCGACCAGCAGATCAGGAAGGTCACGAAGACGATGAAGAGGGTCTTGAAGGTGTTGCGCCGGGCCCGGAGTAAGGAATCCTGCTGCTCGTTACCGAGTCGAGACTGCCCCATCGCGCTCGCCGCTAGGTTATGGCTCCCCTCTACGCCGTTGTGGTTGCTGATGGTGGCTGTGAGGGGTCCGATCTGTTTAGCGCTACGCTTCAAGGTAATAGTGATGTGGGTGTAGCAGAATATCATGATGCACGCCGGAGCGAAATACTGCAGGCAGATGAGCAGCGGCCCGATCACTTTAGATGCTTCAAGCTGCAGGAACTTACACTTGCCGTCGATGTTGCTGTAGATCAGGAAGGAGTAGGACTTCAGCAGGAGGCCAATCAGCCAGACCACGATCATCATAACCGCCCCGGATTTCTTGGAGAACAGGGCCTGGAATTTGAAGGGGTAGACGATGGCCACGTAGCGCTCTAGAGTCAGGTTCAGGAGACTGAACGTAGAGGTGACAAACATGACCCAGAGGAGAGCATCTCCGATCCACATCCGGCACAAGACCTCACCGGCGGTGGTTTCCGGCAACGGCACCGGCACGGGGATGTTGTTCTGAAGCACCAGCAGCAGCGAGCCCAGCAAATCGATGACCGCCTGGTGGCAAATGAAGGCGTTGGTCAGCGTGTGCATGAAGTGGACCCTGCAAATGACCACGATGACCAGGCAGTTGCCCAGTACACCCACCACGCCGATGATGGTTCGGCACACACGGAGGATCAGGAGAACATCAGCCATGATCCACGTACTTATCACTGAAGTCTCTGTTATGCCGCATGCAACAATCGACGAAAATAATGAAATGGTGGCAGTTACGCAAGTGCTCCCTTACTACATGCCACCTACAGTATTTCTAACGCGCGCGGGGCTGTGCTGGTGGAGCGCTGCAAATCACGTGCTTCGGGCACGATAATGATTGGTCAGTAGCTGTCCCCGCGTACTTTCAGTTCAACCTGTATTGAGTTAGCCACGCCCCTTAGACCACCCTATGGAATTGTGTACGTTAAGTTTTGTTTGACTCAGATTTTGCGCGTTCCGCGTCCATAATTGTGTATATCATAAAATCGAAAACATTTTCACAAGCTGCGTTCACGCCATTCTACCGAGATAGGATAAATATATACACTATGTATTACCGCAAAGTGTGTATGCACCCTTTGCATTGCAGCCATATTTGGGGTACGTATGAGTAGAGACCTTGTTATCCTTAGTGAATGATATGAATGAATGAATGAATAGCATTGCACTCTATTAAAATAACAACACCTCAAAGATGACTGCTCAATGCAAGGGTCTATTTATGGGCCACAGGCGAATATTGTACGGAACCTTTCTAAAATAATTATTAGTATCTGAAACCAGGCGCGTATAGCAATTAAAGTTCATTTTGATGGTGGTGGTGGGTGGGGGGGGGGGGGGGGGCGGTAAAGAGGCAAATTGAACGTCTCTAGATCATCTGTGCTTAAAGGTAGACATTTTTGTCACCGGTCATCCTCCGTTAAATCAAAGATCGGGCGTCGGGGGAGAAAGGAGGGGTTGGGTGAGGGGGGGGGGGGGGGGTGGGGGGGGTGAGGGGCTGTTTACCATCTTACTAATGGGGGCGCTGTTTATAGCGGGCGGCGTATTTTTTATTTACACCGTAGTGTAGGGTACTTTGTGCGCTTTCCTATGGAGTCATGGTATTATTACCAGGCTTGAGTGGAGACTAGGTAAAAGGTTACAGGATTGTAGTCGCCTGAAAAATGGGTACCGTACACTACGGTGTAAATAAAAATTAGGCTAGCGGGCGACATGGGCACCATCGCACAATAGGTGGCGCTCTTCATGGCGGCCCAAGGTGCCGACGTTCGCGGGACGTTGAATAAAAGGGGCACTCGTGACAAAAAAGGGCACTCGAAGAAAAAAGGGTACTCGTGATAATACATTGTGGGGAGATGGTAACCCCCCGCCCCCCATGATACGCCACTGAAAATAGGCTCTGTCATTATTTTGTTTGCACAATTCCTTAGAAGAACGGAAGGCTGTTTTTCTCAGATTTCTGTTATCGACCTTTTATTGTGGTGTTTTGTTTCCATTATTCACTGTAAAAAACACCTAGTCAAACTTGTACCCAGCTGACTACAGCAAGGGTCAGCTTTGTTCAGGTTTGACTGAATTCTAGTCAGATTTAAATAGCATATTTTTAGAGTGTAACGACCACTAATTTCGTCCACTCTGCACGTGTGATAAAAAAGCAACCGCTGTCGCTGAATTCGGGCAACTCTAACTTTCAGCGTATACATTTATCTTCTAAAGATGTCATTTTCTGGAAGAATAGAGTGTCCTTACAACAAAGAGATTAAGCATGCCCACGATGATTAAATGATTGTATTTTTTCCCCTTCAAAATATAGGTCACCATGCTCTGATAAGGCACACATTCCTTTCCGTGCGTATAAGATCGCAGGAGTGAATTATCTGAAGTAAAGCGCGTGTGGTATGCGCATACATAAAAACTAACGCGTGTAATAACACAGAACCTACGGCGGTGGGCCAGGCCAGGGCAAGTTATCGCCAAGATGACGACGCCATATTTTTGTACCGGGATTGCAAGCTTGGATTCTTCATGTTTGCAATGTCTTGAAAGGCAGTGGGCTTCAGCAAGGTAAATACTGATAAATGTTACATCTCAACAGGAAGAAAACGAAAATATCAGTGTAGAATTGTGCGAAATAAGCCAGTGATCTCCATGTAGATTAACGGTTACATTTACGGGCAGTTTAAGCAGAGTGTCCGTAAGGTAATGTCCAAATTCTGCTATATAGATGCACTTCAAAATTCTGCTAGATTTAACAAAAATCTACTAAATCACCTATTTTAACACGAAACACATTATAAACACTTATTCTCTCATATGTAGATGTTACAAAAAAAAAAACCTAAATCGCAAAATGTCCCTCAAAAACTCAAATAAAAAAAATCACGAGTCTAAAGCTTCGCTTGTAATAGTTTTAAGTATATTTTAAGGTGTACTAATGCACGTCAGAAAACCTAAAATAAAAGCCTTTTCAAATATTTTTGTGTCAGAATTCTGCTAGAATTCATTTAAAAATTCTTTCTGTTAAATTTTATGTGAAACTCGTTTTTTTCCCCGAAAGATTCTGTCAAATTTGCATTAGCCCCATAAATGTGGTCAATTTACTGGACTACCTCCGTAAATAAAGACCACACTTCCACCATGTACAAAAACATGTCGAACATTGTCAAATTTGGATTTTTACATTTAGGCTTAGTTTGTAGTTTATTTTTGCTTTAGAAGTTTACTCACCCTACTCTTTATAGGCTTATCAGAAAGTGCTGCCTTTTTCCGATTTCTATTTTTCGTGAACTCTCCAGATTTGTTTGCACACATCATTTGCGTATACAAATTTCAACATGAAATTTCACGAAAAATAGACATCTGAAAAAGGCATCACTCATTCTGCTTAGCATATAAAGAGGGTGAGTATGCTTTTAAAGCAAAAATAAACTTCAAACTAAGCCTAAATGGGAAAATCAAAATTTGACAAAGTTCCACTTATTTTTATACATGGTGGAAGTGTGGCCTATATTTGCATTTGAAGTTGCATCTATGGAGTCCAGCAAAACACGCATGTAAAGCAAATATACTGTATACTAAACATTCCGAAATCTTCCTTACAGTATGATTAAGGATCCTGCCACTTCTTGGATAGAAAAAAGACATCTTGACTTCACACATGCGGGCGTAAGAAGGTTAGTTTTATTGGGGGGGGGGGTTGACATTTCTTGAAAAGGGCACTCGCAGATCCTTGCTTTTTCTCCGGACAATTGTCCTCTGTAAAATCAAATAGTGTATCGGGGCTGGTGCCATCTTCCAATGAGGGCGCTGTTCATATCGGATTATCATAGACACACTATCGGACGATACATTGCGTTTTCCAAGGCAGCACACGCGCAAAATTCCCCAAGAAAATTGCACTCGTTTTGCAAATAGAGCACTTGTTAAAAAAGGCACTCTTTAAAAATATCAGGGGGAAACACTTTTGTAAAACGGCACATGAATGGAAAAGGTTGGGGAGGGTTTGCAACCCCCAATTGACCCGCTGACTAAGTTATGATATACTAGATAAATGGGGCCAAAATAATAAATTGATGTTTTAAAACAAAATAATTTTAATAAAAAATTTCAAACTGCCTTAGAATGCAAGAAAAAGCATCGTATTGGTGAGTAAAAAGAAGAAAAGGAAAAGCAGAACCCCAAAACAAACAATATGAAAATAAAACCATGCAGCACCAAAATCAATTATGAATTGGAAGCACATTTATTGAACAACGTTTACGAACATTATTTCAGTTGCTCTACACGTTCAAATTGTATCACTATATATAAAAAGCAGTTTCGTCCAAAAAAACCAAACCAACGTATTGTGAGTTCTGACTGTTTAGAACAACAAAGAAAACGACACAACTGTAGTACACGATATCTTTATTTACAACCCGGCCTTGACATTAGCAATAGGATTTCATTTTTTTCTGGTGGCGCACAAGCCTACGATCCCTGTGGCAATCACACGCGTTCAAGCTATCCCAACCATTCATATCAACCATCCATTTCCCTTAAGCAATATCTACCCTTGATATGTGAAACAAATGTCTTATTGGATTCTCTTCAATCCAACTGTATTCGCATGTCGCTATCTCCCTCTCGTGGCTCACAATACGGAAACAATCCAGTATCTTACCCTCATTTAATGGAGCTAACCGTGTACTGCATGGGCCACTTGGTTTTGTTAATAATGGTGATGTGTTGAGATATTTTAAGTGCATTCGATTACTTCCCCCGCGGCGCTTACTCTAGCCTTGGTCAAGGCGCTAGTTGTTATTCATCCCGGCCGTAGCGCGGTAAACGATATCCTCGCTAGCGCTATGCATGCGGTGCATTAAAAATACAGCGCGAACAGCGACCTGACGCGGCCACCATTTCTAGCGCGAACAGCGACCTCACGCGGCCACCATTTCTATGCAAATCAGTTGGACCCAATCTAGCGCCTTGGTTCAATCGTCTGCAAAAGCTTATGTTTTTCCTTATTTTGCGCTGGATTTCTAGCGCACGACCTCGTATGCGAATACAGATAAGTGTAGGCGGGGCTAATATGTGGAGTGTCCAATCACACCTTGGTCAATCCGGACGTCATCATATTATTTGCAGCTATTCGCCTTTTGCGGACGTGACAGGAACCACTGTTTTTGTGCATTGGTGCCGTGGACAGAGACACACAATATGTACGTGTATGGATTATGTGTGGTGCCACGTTTCACTATGCAAGTTTCCACGCAACGATCGACCAATAAGAAAACGACATGTAAGGTCAGCTAAGGCTTTTAACATAATGAGCACCACCCCCAAAACCTCACATGGACGATTGAACCAAGGCGCTAGATTGGGTCCAACTGATTTGCATAAAAATAGTGGCCGCGTGTGGTCGCTGTTTGCACTGTATTTTTAATGCACTGCATGCATAGACATATGATCATGACTGCATGCATAGCGCTAGCGAAGACATCGTTTACCGCGTTACAGCCGAACAACTAGCGCCTTGACCAAGGCTACGCTTACTCGTGCAAGCGCGACGTTCGATTTACCTCTCACGTGACTTCTCGCGCTTACTCGAGCCTGGCCCAAGTAGCCGACTCGCCGAGCCGGTTAATTGGGTAAACATCCCATAACGATGCGCCAGCGGTGGGGAATTCAAAACGGAAACTGTTCGTCCAGAAAACTTTGGATGATGGACGTACATTTGACACATCTAGGCCTATGGAAGCTACATGGCTTCGGCCAAGTATATTAACTTAATTTAAAACCAAGTAAAAAAAATGCACACAGCGAGAAACTCGGCACAAAGTTGTAGCGTATATCGCAGTTTCTCCACGAGATTTGGGTCTACAGACTTCAAACTTGCAGGGAGTTTCTCGCTGTGTGCATTTTTTTTTACTTGGTTTTAAATTAAGTTAATATACTTGGCCGAAGCCATGTAGCTTCCATAGGCCTAGATGTATCAAATGTACGTCCATCATCCAAAGTTTTCTGAACGAAAAGTTTCCGTTTTGAATTCCCCACCGCTGGCGATGTTTTTTTTTACTTCGATACTGCAATTTGCTCGTAATGGATTTATATAGTGTAGTTGGTGTTGTTATTTCCACCGAGCATAACGTGTTTTGACGAGTATTGTAATGTAACATCCACGCGGTCTCAAAAATGCTCCTTTTCTTTCCAGTTTGCTCATATTAATATGAAATGTGGAACTGCCTATTGGCGTCCCAGATTGTAACATTTTAGCTTCCAAAAAATAGTGTGTTTTCGTAACTCACGGCACGACGAATTGATTTTTTTTTTTTACCCCAGACACGCAAAACAAACGCTATTGTAACGAACATTCAGGCATCAGACTATTCCTCATTTGCAAACGTGCTAAAAATCTTGCACATGCAAATGATCCACTGCCAGGGAGAGAGAGCAGGAAGTGGTGAGTGCGTACTGCTCGACACCCTGGGAACGAAATTGCCATATGTTTCTATCGGTGAATAAACTGGGACCTGTCTTGTTTCTTGACTTTACCGCAAGATTGTATACAAATTGCGTTTTCTTTGTAGATATTGATAGAAGTACCCCTTGCGTTCCAGCGACACGGACATGTTTTCAGACAACATCTGGGTCTCCAATGTGGTGAGTTTCATCTTTTTAGTTTCAAAGTCGGGAAATATGAAGCATTTTGGTTCCGCGATAATTGATATACTTAATTTATCAATTATTAGGAAGACCAAAAGGCTTGATTTTCCCCCCACTTTAAGACCTATCGCACCTGCGATGATGAAACCGAAGAGAAGATGGACTTCTACCATGGATCTCCAGCAACACGTCTTCGTGAAGCTGAATTTGGAGAGCGTTCGACAGCATAATAGACTTTTATGCGTAGCAGCCATCTTAGAGGGCAAATTTTGTTACTAAATCAGTAACAAAGAATGCGGACCAAATCACTTATGTATAATAGCAAAACCAACGATTTGTGCTCCAATATGGCTGCTACGCATAAGATCGGAAGCTACGTAAGTCGGGCCTCGGCCCGCAATGTTCGTACTTGGTGAATATGGAATTAAATGCGTGTAGAAATGGAATGTCCAAGAAACTTCCACATGGATACGTTTTGTAAGTATCTTGCAAGCGGTAAATTTCAGTACAAATTCCCCCAAAATTATACATGGATGGAAAGCCTGTAATTGTGGCATCAACTTTCAGCAAGTTTAAAGTCTGTACAGGCACGGTTCTAGGGGGGGGGGGGGGCTAGGGGGGCTGAAGCCCCCCCCCCCAAATTTTGTCTAGCCCCCCCCCCAAAAAAAAAAATAAATTCCGTAAAAAAAAAGTGCGAAAAAGAAGGATTGTGATGTACATGCGAACAGTCTCCCCCTAAAGAAGAAATAGCCGTGACAAGGGTGCCTTAGTTAATATAGTGTGAATGAGTTTAGGATTTTATTGGCGCTCCCCATTGAAAATATGGCATGAGCCCCCCCCCCATATATATTGAATGTTATCTCTTCATTTTTTTTTTTTTAAATATTGTAATAATTGTTGCAATTCAGTTTTTTGCTGTGATGACAATTTTTAATAAACCTTTTATGAAAATGAAATGATGAATGAAATGATGATCTTTGTGCCGAGTTTCTCTCTGTGTGTATTATTTTTCACTTGACTGCCACTAGGAGGGCCTTGGCCCGCGCATACCTGGAGGTCTATGTCTCAACTTGCTGTCATGTGACCTGTACAACGTCCCCAAACATTTTACATGGATGGAAAGCTTGTTATTGGGGCAACAACCTCCAGCAAGTTTCAAGTCTGTAGACCCAAATTATGTGGAGAAAATCGGCGATACACCTTCCAACTTTGTGCCGAGTACCTCTGTGTGTGTATTATTTTTCACTTGACTGCCCCTAGGAGGGCCTTGTCCCCCGCATACCCGGAGGTCTGTGTCGCAACTTGCTGACATGTGACCTGTACAAAGTCCCCAAACATTTTACATGGATGGAAAGCTTGTTATTGGGGCAACAACCTCCAGCAAGTTTCAAGTCTGTAGACCCAAATTATGTGGAGAAAATCGGCGATACACGCTCCAACTTTGTGCCGAGTTTCTCTCTGTGTGTATTATTGTTCACTTGACTGCCCCTCGGAGGGCCTTGGCCCGCGCATACCTGGAGGTCTATGTCTCAACTTGCTGGCATGTGACCTGTACAAAGTCCCCAAACATTTTACATGGATGGAAAGCTTGTTATTAGGGCAACAACCTCCAGCAAGTTTCAAGTCTGTAGACCCAAATCTCGTGGAGAAAATGCGATACACGCTCCATCTTTGTGCCGAGTTTCTCTCTGTGTGTATTATTTTTCACTTGACTGCCCCTCGGAGGGCCTTCGCCCGCGCATACCTGGAGGTCTATGTCTCAACTTGCTGACATGTGACCTGTACAAAGTCCCCAAACCTTTTACATGGATGGAAAGCTTGTTATTGGGGCAACAACCTCCAGCAAGTTTCAAGTCTGTAGACCCAAATCTCGTGGAGAAAATGCGATACACGCTCCAACTTTGTGCCGAGTTTCTCTCTGTGTGTATTATTTTTCACTTGACTGCCCCTCGGAGGGCTTTGGCCCGCGCATACCTGGAGGTCTATGTCTCAACTTGCTGGCATGTGACCTGTACAAAGTCCCCAAACATTTTACATGGATGGAAAGCTTGTTATTGGGGCAACAACCTCCAGCAAGTTTCAAGTCTGTAGACCCAAATCTCGTGGAGAAAATGCGATACACGCTCCAACTTTGTGCCGAGTTTCTCTGTGTGTGTATTATTTTTCACTTGACTGCCCCTCGGAGGGCCTTGGCCCGAGCATACCTGGAGGTCTATGTCTCAACTTGCTGGCATGTGACCTGTACAAAGTCCACAAACATTTTACATGGATGGAAAGCTTGTTATTGGGGCAGCAACCTCCAGCAAGTTTCAAGTCTGTAGACCCAAATCTCGTGGAGAAAATCGATACACGCTCCAACTTTGTGCCGAGTTTCTCTCTGTGTGTATTATTTTTCACTTGACTGCCCCTCGGAGGGCCTTGGCCCGCGCATACCTGGAGGTCTATGTCTCAACTTGCTGGCATGTGGCCTGTACAAAGTCCCCAAACATTTTACATGGATGGAAAGCTTGTTATTGGGGCAACAACTTCCAGCAAGTTTCAAGTCTGTAGACCCAAATCTCGTGGAGAAAATCGGCGATACACGCTCCAACTTTGTGCCTTTTTCTCTCTGTGTGTATTATTTTTCGCTTGACTGCCCCTCGGAGGGCCTTGGCCCGCGCATACCTGGAGGTCTATGTCTCAACTTGCTGGCATGTGGCCTGTACAAAGTCCCCAAACGTTTTACATGGATGGAAAGCTTGTTATTGGGGCAACAACCTCCAGCAAGTTTCAAGTCTGTAGACCCAAATCTCGTGGAGAAAATGCGATACACGCTCCAACTTTGTGCCTTGTTTCTCTCTGTGTGTATTATTTTTCACTTGACTGCCCCTCGGAGGGCCTTGGCCCGCGCATACCTGGAGGTCTATGTCTCAACTTGCTGGCATGTGGCCTGTACAAAGTCCCCAAACATTTTACATGGATGGAAAGCTTGTTATTGGGGCAACAACCTCCAGCAAGTTTCAAGTCTGTAGACCCAAATCTCGTGGAGAAAATGCGATACACGCTCCAACTTTGTGCCGAGTTTCTCTCTGTGTGTATTATTTTTCACTTGACTGCCCCTCGGAGGGCCTTGGCCCGCGCATACCTGGAGGTCTATGTCTCAACTTGCTGGCATGTGGCCTGTACAAAGTCCACAAACATTTTACATGGATGGAAAGCTTGTTATTGGGGCAACAACCTCCAGCAAGTTTCAAGTCTGTAGACCCAAATCTCGTGGAGAAAATCGGCGATACACGCTCCAACTTTGTGCCGAGTTTCTCTCTGTGTGTATTATTTTTCACTTGACTGCCCCTCGGAGGGCCTTGGCCCGCGCATACCTGGAGGTCTATGTCTCAACTTGCTGGCATGTGACCTGTACAAAGTCCCCAAACCTTTTACATGGATGGAAAGCTTGTTATTGGGGCAACAACCTCCAGCAAGTTTCAAGTCTGTAGACCCAAATCTCGTGGAGAAAATGCGATACACGCTCCAACTTTGTGCCGAGTTTCTCTCTGTGTGTATTATTTTTCACTTGACTGCCCCTCGGAGGGCCTTGGCCCGCGCATACCTGGAGGTCTATGTCTCAACTTGCTGGCATGTGACCTGTACAAAGTCCCCAAACATTTTACATGGATGGAAAGCTTGTTATTGGGGCAACAACCTCCAGCAAGTTTCAAGTCTGTAGACCCAAATCTCGTGGAGAAAATGCGATACACGCTCCAACTTTGTGCCGAGTTTCTCTCTGTGTGTATTATTTTTCACTTGACTGCCCCTCGGAGGGCCTTGGCCCGCGCATACCTGGAGGTCTATGTCTCAACTTGCTGGCATGTGACCTGTACAAAGTCCCCAAACATTTACATGGATGGAAAGCTTGTTATTGGGGCAACAACCTCCAGCAAGTTTCAAGTCTGTAGACCCAAATCTCGTGGAGAAAATGCGATACACGCTCCAACTTTGTGCCGAGTTTCTCTCTGTGTGTATTATTTTTCACTTGACTGCCCCTCGGAGGGCCTTGGCCCGCGCATACCTGGAGGTCTATGTCTCAACTTGCTGGCATGTGGCCTGTACAAAGTCCCCAAACATTTTACATGGATGGAAAGCTTGTTATTGGGGCAACAACCTCCAGCAAGTTTCAAGTCTGTAGACCCAAATCTCGTGGAGAAAATCGGCGATACACGCTCCAACTTTGTGCCGAGTTTCTCTCTGTGTGTATTATTTTTCACTTGACTGCCCCTCGGAGGGCCTTGTCCCGCGCATACCTGGAGGTCTATGTCTCAACTTGCTGGCATGTGGCCTGTACAAAGTCCCCAAACATTTTACATGGATGGAAAGCTTGTTATTGGGGCAACAACCTCCAGGAAGTTTCAAGTCTGTAGACCCAAATCTCGTGGAGAAAATGCGATACACGCTCCAACTTTGTGCCTTGTTTCTCTCTGTGTGTATTATTTTTCACTTGACTGCCCCTCGGAGGGCCTTGGCCCGCGCATACCTGGAGGTCTATGTCTCAACTTGCTGGCACGTGGCCTGTACAAAGTCCCCAAACATTTTACATGGATGGAAAGCTTGTTATTGGGGCAACAACCTCCAGCAAGTTTCAAGTCTGTAGACCCAAATCTCGTGGAGAAAATGCGATACACGCTCCAACTTTGTGCCGAGTTTCTCTCTGTGTGTATTATTTTTCACTTGACTGCCCCTCGGAGGGCCTTGGCCCGCGCATACCTGGAGGTCTATGTCTCAACTTGCTGGCATGTGGCCTGTACAAAGTCCCCAAACATTTTACATGGATGGAAAGCTTGTTATTGGGGCAACAACCTCCAGCAAGTTTCAAGTCTGTAGACCCAAATCTCGTGGAGAAAATCGGCGATACACGCTCCAACTTTGTGCCGAGTTTCTCTCTGTGTGTATTATTTTTCACTTGACTGCCCCTCGGAGGGCCTTGGCCCGCGCATACCTGGAGGTCTATGTCTCAACTTGCTGGCATGTGGCCTGTACAAAGTCCCCAAACATTTTACATGGATGGAAAGCTTGTTATTGGGGCAACAACCTCCAGCAAGTTTCAAGTCTGTAGACCCAAATCTCGTGGAGAAAATGCGATACACGCTCCAACTTTGTGCCGAGTTTCTCTCTGTGTGTATTATTTTTCACTTGACTGCCCCTCGGAGGGCCTTGGCCCGCGCATACCTGGAGGTCTATGTCTCAACTTGCTGGCATGTGACCTGTACAAAGTCCCCAAACATTTTACATGGATGGAAAGCTTGTTATTGGGGCAACAACCTCCAGCAAGTTTCAAGTCTGTAGACCCAAATCTCGTGGAGAAAATGCGATACACGCTCCAACTTTGTGCCGAGTTTCTCTCTGTGTGTATTATTTTTCACTTGACTGCCCCTCGGAGGGCCTTGGCCCGCGCATACCTGGAGGTCTATGTCTCAACTTGCTGGCATGTGGCCTGTACAAAGTCCCCAAACATTTTACATGGATGGAAAGCTTGTTATTGGGGCAACAACCTCCAGCAAGTTTCAAGTCTGTAGACCCAAATCTCGTGGAGAAAATGCGATACACCTCCAACTTTGTGCCGAGTTTCTCTCTGTGTGTATTATTTTTCACTTGACTGCCCCTCGGAGGGCCTTGGCCCGCGCATACCTGGAGGTCTATGTCTCAACTTGCTGGCATGTGGCCTGTACAAAGTCCCCAAACATTTTACATGGATGGAAAGCTTGTTATTGGGGCAACAACCTCCAGCAAGTTTCAAGTCTGTAGACCCAAATCTCGTGGAGAAAATGCGATACACGCTCCAACTTTGTGCCGAGTTTCTCTCTGTGTGTATTATTTTTCACTTGACTGCCCCTCGGAGGGCCTTGGCCCGCGCATACCTGGAGGTCTATGTCTCAACTTGCTGGCATGTGACCTGTACAAAGTCCCCAAACATTTTACATGGATGGAAAGCTTGTTATTGGGGCAACAACCTCCAGCAAGTTTCAAGTCTGTAGACCCAAATCTCGTGGAGAAAATGCGATACACGCTCCAACTTTGTGCCGAGTTTCTCTCTGTGTGTATTATTTTTCACTTGACTGCCCCTCGGAGGGCCTTGGCCCGCGCATACCTGGAGGTCTATGTCTCAACTTGCTGGCATGTGACCTGTACAAAGTCCCCAAACATTTTACATGGATGGAAAGCTTGTTATTGGGGCAACAACCTCCAGCAAGTTTCAAGTCTGTAGACCCAAATCTCGTGGAGAAAATGCGATACACGCTCCAACTTTGTGCCGAGTTTCTCTCTGTGTGTATTATTTTTCACTTGACTGCCCCTCGGAGGGCCTTGGCCCGCGCATACCTGGAGGTCTATGTCTCAACTTGCTGGCATGTGGCCTGTACAAAGTCCCCAAACATTTTACATGGATGGAAAGCTTGTTATTGGGGCAACAACCTCCAGCAAGTTTCAAGTCTGTAGACCCAAATCTCGTGGAGAAAATCGGCGATACACGCTCCAACTTTGTGCCGAGTTTCTCTCTGTGTGTATTATTTTTCACTTGACTGCCCCTCGGAGGGCCTTGGCCCGCGCATACCTGGAGGTCTATGTCTCAACTTGCTGGCATGTGGCCTGTACAAAGTCCCCAAACATTTTACATGGATGGAAAGCTTGTTATTGGGGCAACAACCTCCAGCAAGTTTCAAGTCTGTAGACCCAAATCTCGTGGAGAAAATGCGATACACGCTCCAACTTTGTGCCGAGTTTCTCTCTGTGTGTATTATTTTTCACTTGACTGCCCCTCGGAGGGCCTTGGCCCGCGCATACCTGGAGGTCTATGTCTCAACTTGCTGGCATGTGGCCTGTACAAAGTCCCCAAACATTTTACATGGATGGAAAGCTTGTTATTGGGGCAACAACCTCCAGCAAGTTTCAAGTCTGTAGACCCAAATCTCGTGGAGAAAATCGGCGATACACGCTCCAACTTTGTGCAGAGTTTCTCTCTGTGTGTATTATTTTTCACTTGACTGCCCCTCGGAGGGCCTTGGCCCGCGCATACCTGGAGGTCTATGTCTCAACTTGCTGGCATGTGGCCTGTACAAAGTCCCCAAACATTTTACATGGATGGAAAGCTTGTTATTGGGGCAACAACCTCCAGCAAGTTTCAAGTCTGTAGACCCAAATCTCGTGGAGAAAATGCGATACACGCTCCAACTTTGTGCCGAGTTTCTCTCTGTGTGTATTATTTTTCACTTGACTGCCCCTCGGAGGGCCTTGGCCCGCGCATACCTGGAGGTCTATGTCTCAACTTGCTGGCATGTGGCCTGTACAAAGTCCCCAAACATTTTACATGGATGGAAAGCTTGTTATTGGGGCAACAACCTCCAGCAAGTTTCAAGTCTGTAGACCCAAATCTCGTGGAGAAAATCGGCGATACACGCTCCAACTTTGTGCCGAGTTTCTCTCTGTGTGTATTATTGTTCACTTGACTGCCCCTCGGAGGGCCTTGGCCCGCGCATACCTGGAGGTCTATGTCTCAACTTGCTGGCATGTGACCTGTACAAAGTCCCCAAACATTTTACATGGATGGAAAGCTTGTTATTGGGGCAACAACCTCCAGCAAGTTTCAAGTCTGTAGACCCAAATCTCGTGGAGAAAATGCGATACACGCTCCAACTTTGTGCCGAGTTTCTCTCTGTGTGTATTATTTTTCACTTGACTGCCCCTCGGAGGGCCTTGGCCCGCGCATACCTGGAGGTCTATGTCTCAACTTGCTGGCATGTGACCTGTACAAAGTCCCCAAACATTTTACATGGATGGAAAGCTTGTTATTGGGGCAACAACCTCCAGCAAGTTTCAAGTCTGTAGACCCAAATCTCGTGGAGAAAATGCGATACACGCTCCAACTTTGTGCCGAGTTTCTCTCTGTGTGTATTATTTTTCACTTGACTGCCCCTCGGAGGGCCTTGGCCCGCGCATACCTGGAGGTCTATGTCTCAACTTGCTGGCATGTGGCCTGTACAAAGTCCCCAAACATTTTACATGGATGGAAAGCTTGTTATTGGGGCAACAACCTCCAGCAAGTTTCAAGTCTGTAGACCCAAATCTCGTGGAGAAAATCGGCGATACACGCTCCAACTTTGTGCCGAGTTTCTCTCTGTGTGTATTATTTTTCACTTGACTGCCCCTCGGAGGGCCTTGGCCCGCGCATACCTGGAGGTCTATGTCTCAACTTGCTGGCATGTGGCCTGTACAAAGTCCCCAAACATTTTACATGGATGGAAAGCTTGTTATTGGGGCAACAACCTCCAGCAAGTTTCAAGTCTGTAGACCCAAATCTCGTGGAGAAAATGCGATACACGCTCCAACTTTGTGCCGAGTTTCTCTCTGTGTGTATTATTTTTCACTTGACTGCCCCTCGGAGGGCCTTGGCCCGCGCATACCTGGAGGTCTATGTCTCAACTTGCTGGCATGTGAACTGTACAAAGTCCCCAAACATTTTACATGGATGGAAAGCTTGTTATTGGGGCAACAACCTCCAGCAAGTTTCAAGTCTGTAGACCCAAATCTCGTGGAGAAAATGCGATACACGCTCCAACTTTGTGCCGAGTTTCTCTCTGTGTGTATTATTTTTCACTTGACTGCCCCTCGGAGGGCCTTGGCCCGCGCATACCTGGAGGTCTATGTCTCAACTTGCTGGCATGTGGCCTGTACAAAGTCCCCAAACATTTTACATGGATGGAAAGCTTGTTATTGGGGCAACAACCTCCAGCAAGTTTCAAGTCTGTAGACCCAAATCTCGTGGAGAAAATCGGCGATACACGCTCCAACTTTGTGCCGAGTTTCTCTCTGTGTGTATTATTTTTCACTTGACTGCCCCTCGGAGGGCCTTGGCCCGCGCATACCTGGAGGTCTATGTCTCAACTTGCTGGCATGTGACCTGTACAAAGTCCCCAAACATTTTACATGGATGGAAAGCTTGTTATTGGGGCAACAACCTCCAGCAAGTTTCAAGTCTGTAGACCAAAATCTCGTGGAGAAAATGCGATACACGCTCCAACTTTGTGCCGAGTTTCTCTCTGTGTGTATTATTGTTCACTTGACTGCCCTCGGAGGGCCTTGGCCCGCGCATACCTGGAGGTCTATGTCTCAACTTGCTGGCATGTGACCTGTACAAAGTCCCCAAACATTTTACATGGATGGAAAGCTTGTTATTGGGGCAACAACCTCCAGCAAGTTTCAAGTCTGTAGACCCAAATCTCGTGGAGAAAATGCGATACACGCTCCAACTTTGTGCCGAGTTTCTCTCTGTGTGTATTATTTTTCACTTGACTGCCCCTCGGAGGGCCTTGGCCCGCGCATACCTGGAGGTCTATGTCTCAACTTGCTGGCATGTTGCCTGTACAAAGTCCCCAAACATTTTACATGGATGGAAAGCTTGTTATTGGGGCAACAACCTCCAGCAAGTTTCAAGTCTGTAGACCCAAATCTCGTGGAGAAAATCGGCGATACACGCTCCAACTTTGTGCCGAGTTTCTCTCTGTGTGTATTATTGTTCACTTGACTGCCCCTCGGAGGGCCTTGGCCCGCGCATACCTGGAGGTCTATGTCTCAACTTGCTGGCATGTGACCTGTACAAAGTCCCCAAACATTTTACATGGATGGAAAGCTTGTTATTGGGGCAACAACCTCCAGCAAGTTTCAAGTCTGTAGACCCAAATCTCGTGGAGAAAATGCGATACACGCTCCAACTTTGTGCCGAGTTTCTCTCTGTGTGTATTATTTTTCACTTGACTGCCCCTCGGAGGGCCTTGGCCCGCGCATACCTGGAGGTCTATGTCTCAACTTGCTGGCATGTGACCTGTACAAAGTCCCCAAACATTTTACATGGATGGAAAGCTTGTTATTGGGGCAACAACCTCCAGCAAGTTTCAAGTCTGTAGACCCAAATCTCGTGGAGAAAATGCGATACACGCTCCAACTTTGTGCCGAGTTTCTCTCTGTGTGTATTATTTTTCACTTGACTGCCCCTCGGAGGGCCTTGGCCCGCGCATACCTGGAGGTCTATGTCTCAACTTGCTGGCATGTGGCCTGTACAAAGTCCCCAAACATTTTACATGGATGGAAAGCTTGTTATTGGGGCAACAACCTCCAGCAAGTTTCAAGTCTGTAGACCCAAATCTCGTGGAGAAAATCGGCGATACACGCTCCAACTTTGTGCCGAGTTTCTCTCTGTGTGTATTATTTTTCACTTGACTGCCCCTCGGAGGGCCTTGGCCCGCGCATACCTGGAGGTCTATGTCTCAACTTGCTGGCATGTGGCCTGTACAAAGTCCCCAAACATTTTACATGGATGGAAAGCTTGTTATTGGGGCAACAACCTCCAGCAAGTTTCAAGTCTGTAGACCCAAATCTCGTGGAGAAAATGCGATACACGCTCCAACTTTGTGCCGAGTTTCTCTCTGTGTGTATTATTTTCACTTGACTGCCCCTCGGAGGGCCTTGGCCCGCGCATACCTGGAGGTCTATGTCTCAACTTGCTGGCATGTGGCCTGTACAAAGTCCCCAAACATTTTACATGGATGGAAAGCTTGTTATTGGGGCAACAACCTCCAGCAAGTTTCAAGTCTGTAGACCCAAATCTCGTGGAGAAAATGCGATACACGCTCCAACTTTGTGCCGAGTTTCTCTCTGTGTGTATTATTTTTCACTTGACTGCCCCTCGGAGGGCCTTGGCCCGCGCATACCTGGAGGTCTATGTCTCAACTTGCTGGCATGTGGCCTGTACAAAGTCCCCAAACATTTTACATGGATGGAAAGCTTGTTATTGGGGCAACAACCTCCAGCAAGTTTCAAGTCTGTAGACCCAAATCTCGTGGAGAAAATCGGCGATACACGCTCCAACTTTGTGCCGAGTTTCTCTCTGTGTGTATTATTTTTCACTTGACTGCCCCTCGGAGGGCCTTGGCCCGCGCATACCTGGAGGTCTATGTCTCAACTTGCTGGCATGTGACCTGTACAAAGTCCCCAAACATTTTACATGGATGGAAAGCTTGTTATTGGGGCAACAACCTCCAGCAAGTTTCAAGTCTGTAGACCCAAATCTCGTGGAGAAAATGCGATACACGCTCCAACTTTGTGCCGAGTTTCTCTCTGTGTGTATTATTGTTCACTTGACTGCCCCTCGGAGGGCCTTGGCCCGCGCATACCTGGAGGTCTATGTCTCAACTTGCTGGCATGTGACCTGTACAAAGTCCCCAAACATTTTACATGGATGGAAAGCTTGTTATTGGGGCAACAACCTCCAGCAAGTTTCAAGTCTGTAGACCCAAATCTCGTGGAGAAAATGCGATACACGCTCCAACTTTGTGCCGAGTTTCTCTCTGTGTGTATTATTTTTCACTTGACTGCCCCTCGGAGGGCCTTGGCCCGCGCATACCTGGAGGTCTATGTCTCAACTTGCTGGCATGTGCCTGTACAAAGTCCCCAAACATTTTACATGGATGGAAAGCTTGTTATTGGGGCAACAACCTCCAGCAAGTTTCAAGTCTGTAGACCCAAATCTCGTGGAGAAAATCGGCGATACACGCTCCAACTTTGTGCCGAGTTTCTCTCTGTGTGTATTATTGTTCACTTGACTGCCCCTCGGAGGGCCTTGGCCCGCGCATACCTGGAGGTCTATGTCTCAACTTGCTGGCATGTGACCTGTACAAAGTCCCCAAACATTTTACATGGATGGAAAGCTTGTTATTGGGGCAACAACCTCCAGCAAGTTTCAAGTCTGTAGACCCAAATCTCGTGGAGAAAATGCGATACACGCTCCAACTTTGTGCCGAGTTTCTCTCTGTGTGTATTATTTTTCACTTGACTGCCCCTCGGAGGGCCTTGGCCCGCGCATACCTGGAGGTCTAGACCCAAATCTCGTGGAGAAAATCGGCGATACACGCTCCAACTTTTGTGTGCCGAGTTTCTCTCTGTGTGTATTATTTTTCACTTGACTGCCCCTCGGAGGGCCTTGGCCCGCGCATACCTGGAGGTCTATGTCTCAACTTGCTGGCATGTGACCTGTACAAAGTCCCCAAACATTTTACATGGATGGAAAGCTTGTTATTGGGGCAACAACCTCCAGCAAGTTTCAAGTCTGTAGACCCAAATCTCGTGGAGAAAATCGGCGATACACGCTCCAACTTTGTGCCGAGTTTCTCTCTGTGTGTATTATTGTTCACTTGACTGCCCCTCGGAGGGCCTTGGCCCGCGCATACCTGGAGGTCTATGTCTCAACTTGCTGGCATGTGGCCTGTACAAAGTCCCCAAACATTTTACATGGATGGAAAGCTTGTTATTGGGGCAACAACCTCCAGCAAGTTTCAAGTCTGTAGACCCAAATCTCGTGGAGAAAATGCGATACACGCTCCAACTTTGTGCCGAGTTTCTCTCTGTGTGTATTATTTTTCACTTGACTGCCCCTCGGAGGGCCTTGGCCCGCGCATACCTGGAGGTCTATGTCTCAACTTGCTGGCATGTGGCCTGTACAAAGTCCCCAAACATTTTACATGGATGGAAAGCTTGTTATTGGGGCAACAACCTCCAGCAAGTTTCAAGTCTGTAGACCCAAATCTCGTGGAGAAAATGCGATACACGCTCCAACTTTGTGCCGAGTTTCTCTCTGTGTGTATTATTTTTCACTTGACTGCCCCTCGGAGGGCCTTGGCCCGCGCATACCTGGAGGTCTATGTCTCAACTTGCTGGCATGTGGCCTGTACAAAGTCCACAAACATTTTACATGGATGGAAAGCTTGTTATTGGGGCAACAACCTCCAGCAAGTTTCAAGTCTGTAGACCCAAATCTCGTGGAGAAAATGGCGATACACGCTCCAACTTTGTGCCGAGTTTCTCTCTGTGTGTATTATTTTCACTTGACTGCCCCTCGGAGGGCCTTGGCCCGCGCATACCTGGAGGTCTATGTCTCAACTTGCTGGCATGTGACCTGTACAAAGTCCCCAAACATTTTACATGGATGGAAAGCTTGTTATTGGGGCAACAACCTCCAGCAAGTTTCAAGTCTGTAGACCCAAATCTCGTGGAGAAAATGCGATACACGCTCCAACTTTGTGCCGAGTTTCTCTCTGTGTGTATTATTGTTCACTTGACTGCCCCTCGGAGGGCCTTGGCCCGCGCATACCTGGAGGTCTATGTCTCAACTTGCTGGCATGTGACCTGTACAAAGTCCCCAAACATTTTACATGGATGGAAAGCTTGTTATTGGGGCAACAACCTCCAGCAAGTTTCAAGTCTGTAGACCCAAATCTCGTGGAGAAAATGCGATACACGCTCCAACTTTGTGCCGAGTTTCTCTCTGTGTGTATTATTTTTCACTTGACTGCCCCTCGGAGGGCCTTGGCCCGCGCATACCTGGAGGTCTAGACCCAAATCTCGTGGAGAAAATCGGCGATACACGCTCCAACTTTGTGCCGAGTTTCTCTCTGTGTGTATTATTTTTCACTTGACTGCCCCTCGGAGGGCCTTGGCCCGCGCATACCTGGAGGTCTATGTCTCAACTTGCTGGCATGTGACCTGTACAAAGTCCCCAAACATTTTACATGGATGGAAAGCTTGTTATTGGGGCAACAACCTCCAGCAAGTTTCAAGTCTGTAGACCCAAATCTCGTGGAGAAAATCGGCGATACACGCTCCAACTTTGTGCCGAGTTTCTCTCTGTGTGTATTATTGTTCACTTGACTGCCCCTCGGAGGGCCTTGGCCCGCGCATACCTGGAGGTCTATGTCTCAACTTGCTGGCATGTGACCTGTACAAAGTCCCCAAACATTTTACATGGATGGAAAGCTTGTTATTGGGGCAACAACCTCCAGCAAGTTTCAAGTCTGTAGACCCAAATCTCGTGGAGAAAATGCGATACACGCTCCAACTTTGTGCCGAGTTTCTCTCTGTGTGTATTATTTTTCACTTGACTGCCCCTCGGAGGGCCTTGGCCCGCGCATACCTGGAGGTCTATGTCTCAACTTGCTGGCATGTGGCCTGTACAAAGTCCCCAAACATTTTACATGGATGGAAAGCTTGTTATTGGGGCAACAACCTCCAGCAAGTTTCAAGTCTGTAGACCCAAATCTCGTGGAGAAAATGCGATACACGCTCCAACTTTGTGCCGAGTTTCTCTCTGTGTGTATTATTTTTCACTTGACTGCCCCTCGGAGGGCCTTGGCCCGCGCATACCTGGAGGTCTATGTCTCAACTTGCTGGCATGTGGCCTGTACAAAGTCCCCAAACATTTTACATGGATGGAAAGCTTGTTATTGGGGCAACAACCTCCAGCAAGTTTCAAGTCTGTAGACCCAAATCTCGTGGAGAAAATCGCGATACACGCTCCAACTTTGTGCCGAGTTTCTCTCTGTGTGTATTATTTTTCACTTGACTGCCCCTCGGAGGGCCTTGGCCCGCGCATACCTGGAGGTCTATGTCTCAACTTGCTGGCATGTGGCCTGTACAAAGTCCCCAAACATTTTACATGGATGGAAAGCTTGTTATTGGGGCAACAACCTCCAGCAAGTTTCAAGTCTGTAGACCCAAATCTCGTGGAGAAAATGCGATACACGCTCCAACTTTGTGCCGAGTTTCTCTCTGTGTGTATTATTGTTCACTTGACTGCCCCTCGGAGGGCCTTGGCCCGCGCATACCTGGAGGTCTATGTCTCAACTTGCTGGCATGTGACCTGTACAAAGTCCCCAAACATTTTACATGGATGGAAAGCTTGTTATTGGGGCAACAACCTCCAGCAAGTTTCAAGTCTGTAGACCCAAATCTCGTGGAGAAAATGCGATACACGCTCCAACTTTGTGCCGAGTTTCTCTCTGTGTGTATTATTTTTCACTTGACTGCCCCTCGGAGGGCCTTGGCCCGCGCATACCTGGAGGTCTATGTCTCAACTTGCTGGCATGTGCCTGTACAAAGTCCCCAAACATTTTACATGGATGGAAAGCTTGTTATTGGGGCAACAACCTCCAGCAAGTTTCAAGTCTGTAGACCCAAATCTCGTGGAGAAAATCGGCGATACACGCTCCAACTTTGTGCCGAGTTTCTCTCTGTGTGTATTATTGTTCACTTGACTGCCCCTCGGAGGGCCTTGGCCCGCGCATACCTGGAGGTCTATGTCTCAACTTGCTGGCATGTGGCCTGTACAAAGTCCCCAAACATTTTACATGGATGGAAAGCTTGTTATTGGGGCAACAACCTCCAGCAAGTTTCAAGTCTGTAGACCCAAATCTCGTGGAGAAAATCGGCGATACACGCTCCAACTTTGTGCCGAGTTTCTCTCTGTGTGTATTATTGTTCACTTGACTGCCCCTCGGAGGGCCTTGGCCCGCGCATACCTGGAGGTCTATGTCTCAACTTGCTGGCATGTGCCTGTACAAAGTCCCCAAACATTTTACATGGATGGAAAGCTTGTTATTGGGGCAACAACCTCCAGCAAGTTTCAAGTCTGTAGACCCAAATCTCGTGGAGAAAATGCGATACACGCTCCAACTTTGTGCCGAGTTTCTCTCTGTGTGTATTATTTTTCACTTGACTGCCCCTCGGAGGGCCTTGGCCCGCGCATACCTGGAGGTCTATGTCTCAACTTGCTGGCATGTGGCCTGTACAAAGTCCCCAAACATTTTACATGGATGGAAAGCTTGTTATTGGGGCAACAACCTCCAGCAAGTTTCAAGTCTGTAGACCCAAATCTCGTGGAGAAAATGCGATACACGCTCCAACTTTGTGCCGAGTTTCTCTCTGTGTGTATTATTGTTCACTTGACTGCCCCTCGGAGGGCCTTGGCCCGCGCATACCTGGAGGTCTATGTCTCAACTTGCTGGCATGTGACCTGTACAAAGTCCCCAAACATTTTACATGGATGGAAAGCTTGTTATTGGGGCAACAACCTCCAGCAAGTTTCAAGTCTGTAGACCCAAATCTCGTGGAGAAAATGCGATACACGCTCCAACTTTGTGCCGAGTTTCTCTCTGTGTGTATTATTTTCACTTGACTGCCCCTCGGAGGGCCTTGGCCCGCGCATACCTGGAGGTCTATGTCTCAACTTGCTGGCATGTGGCCTGTACAAAGTCCCCAAACATTTTACATGGATGGAAAGCTTGTTATTGGGGCAACAACCTCCAGCAAGTTTCAAGTCTGTAGACCCAAATCTCGTGGAGAAAATGCGATACACGCTCCAACTTTGTGCCGAGTTTCTCTCTGTGTGTATTATTGTTCACTTGACTGCCCCTCGGAGGGCCTTGGCCCGCGCATACCTGGAGGTCTATGTCTCAACTTGCTGGCATGTGGCCTGTACAAAGTCCCCAAACATTTTACATGGATGGAAAGCTTGTTATTGGGGCAACAACCTCCAGCAAGTTTCAAGTCTGTAGACCCAAATCTCGTGGAGAAAATCGGCGATACACGCTCCAACTTTGTGCCGAGTTTCTCTCTGTGTGTATTATTGTTCACTTGACTGCCCCTCGGAGGGCCTTGGCCCGCGCATACCTGGAGGTCTATGTCTCAACTTGCTGGCATGTGACCTGTACAAAGTCCCCAAACATTTTACATGGATGGAAAGCTTGTTATTGGGGCAACAACCTCCAGCAAGTTTCAAGTCTGTAGACCCAAATCTCGTGGAGAAAATGCGATACACGCTCCAACTTTGTGCCGAGTTTCTCTCTGTGTGTATTATTTTTCACTTGACTGCCCCTCGGAGGGCCTTGGCCCGCGCATACCTGGAGGTCTATGTCTCAACTTGCTGGCATGTGGCCTGTACAAAGTCCCCAAACATTTTACATGGATGGAAAGCTTGTTATTGGGGCAACAACCTCCAGCAAGTTTCAAGTCTGTAGACCCAAATCTCGTGGAGAAAATGCGATACACGCTCCAACTTTGTGCCGAGTTTCTCTCTGTGTGTATTATTTTTCACTTGACTGCCCCTCGGAGGGCCTTGGCCCGCGCATACCTGGAGGTCTATGTCTCAACTTGCTGGCATGTGGCCTGTACAAAGTCCCCAAACATTTTACATGGATGGAAAGCTTGTTATTGGGGCAACAACCTCCAGCAAGTTTCAAGTCTGTAGACCCAAATCTCGTGGAGAAAATGCGATACACGCTCCAACTTTGTGCCGAGTTTCTCTCTGTGTGTATTATTTTTCACTTGACTGCCCCTCGGAGGGCCTTGGCCCGCGCATACCTGGAGGTCTATGTCTCAACTTGCTGGCATGTGACCTGTACAAAGTCCCCAAACATTTTACATGGATGGAAAGCTTGTTATTGGGGCAACAACCTCCAGCAAGTTTCAAGTCTGTAGACCCAAATCTCGTGGAGAAAATGCGATACACGCTCCAACTTTGTGCCGAGTTTCTCTCTGTGTGTATTATTTTTCACTTGACTGCCCCTCGGAGGGCCTTGGCCCGCGCATACCTGGAGGTCTATGTCTCAACTTGCTGGCATGTGACCTGTACAAAGTCCCCAAACATTTTACATGGATGGAAAGCTTGTTATTGGGGCAACAACCTCCAGCAAGTTTCAAGTCTGTAGACCCAAATCTCGTGGAGAAAATGCGATACACGCTCCAACTTTGTGCCGAGTTTCTCTCTGTGTGTATTATTTTTCACTTGACTGCCCCTCGGAGGGCCTTGGCCCGCGCATACCTGGAGGTCTATGTCTCAACTTGCTGGCATGTGGCCTGTACAAAGTCCCCAAACATTTTACATGGATGGAAAGCTTGTTATTGGGGCAACAACCTCCAGCAAGTTTCAAGTCTGTAGACCCAAATCTCGTGGAGAAAATCGGCGATACACGCTCCAACTTTGTGCCGAGTTTCTCTCTGTGTGTATTATTGTTCACTTGACTGCCCCTCGGAGGGCCTTGGCCCGCGCATACCTGGAGGTCTATGTCTCAACTTGCTGGCATGTGGCCTGTACAAAGTCCCCAAACATTTTACATGGATGGAAAGCTTGTTATTGGGGCAACAACCTCCAGCAAGTTTCAAGTCTGTAGACCCAAATCTCGTGGAGAAAATGCGATACACGCTCCAACTTTGTGCCGAGTTTCTCTCTGTGTGTATTATTTTCACTTGACTGCCCCTCGGAGGGCCTTGGCCCGCGCATACCTGGAGGTCTATGTCTCAACTTGCTGGCATGTGGCCTGTACAAAGTCCCCAAACATTTTACATGGATGGAAAGCTTGTTATTGGGGCAACAACCTCCAGCAAGTTTCAAGTCTGTAGACCCAAATCTCGTGGAGAAAATCGGCGATACACGCTCCAACTTTGTGCCGAGTTTCTCTCTGTGTGTATTATTTTTCACTTGACTGCCCCTCGGAGGGCCTTGGCC
This sequence comes from Patiria miniata, assembly GCF_015706575.1. NCBI lineage: Eukaryota > Metazoa > Echinodermata > Asteroidea > Valvatida > Asterinidae > Patiria > Patiria miniata. Next base: position 27,302,216 of record NW_024037076.1, on the reverse strand, counting down.
CGCGCATACCTGGAGGTCTATGTCTCAACTTGCTGGCATGTGGCCTGTACAAAGTCCCCAAACATTTTACATGGATGGAAAGCTTGTTATTGGGGCAACAACCTCCAGCAAGTTTCAAGTCTGTAGACCCAAATCTCGTGGAGAAAATGCGATACACGCTCCAACTTTGTGCCGAGTTTCTCTCTGTGTGTATTATTTTTCACTTGACTGCCCCTCGGAGGGCCTTGGCCCGCGCATACCTGGAGGTCTATGTCTCAACTTGCTGGCATGTGGCCTGTACAAAGTCCCCAAACATTTTACATGGATGGAAAGCTTGTTATTGGGGCAACAACCTCCAGCAAGTTTCAAGTCTGTAGACCCAAATCTCGTGGAGAAAATGCGATACACGCTCCAACTTTGTGCCGAGTTTCTCTCTGTGTGTATTATTTTTCACTTGACTGCCCCTCGGAGGGCCTTGGCCCGCGCATACCTGGAGGTCTATGTCTCAACTTGCTGGCATGTGGCCTGTACAAAGTCCCCAAACATTTTACATGGATGGAAAGCTTGTTATTGGGGCAACAACCTCCAGCAAGTTTCAAGTCTGTAGACCCAAATCTCGTGGAGAAAATGCGATACACGCTCCAACTTTGTGCCGAGTTTCTCTCTGTGTGTATTATTGTTCACTTGACTGCCCCTCGGAGGGCCTTGGCCCGCGCATACCTGGAGGTCTATGTCTCAACTTGCTGGCATGTGGCCTGTACAAAGTCCCCAAACATTTTACATGGATGGAAAGCTTGTTATTGGGGCAACAACCTCCAGCAAGTTTCAAGTCTGTAGACCCAAATCTCGTGGAGAAAATGCGATACACGCTCCAACTTTGTGCCGAGTTTCTCTCTGTGTGTATTATTGTTCACTTGACTGCCCCTCGGAGGGCCTTGGCCCGCGCATACCTGGAGGTCTATGTCTCAACTTGCTGGCATGTGGCCTGTACAAAGTCCCCAAACATTTTACATGGATGGAAAGCTTGTTATTGGGGCAACAACCTCCAGCAAGTTTCAAGTCTGTAGACCCAAATCTCGTGGAGAAAATGCGATACACGCTCCAACTTTGTGCCGAGTTTCTCTCTGTGTGTATTATTGTTCACTTGACTGCCCCTCGGAGGGCCTTGGCCCGCGCATACCTGGAGGTCTATGTCTCAACTTGCTGGCATGTGGCCTGTACAAAGTCCCCAAACATTTTACATGGATGGAAAGCTTGTTATTGGGGCAACAACCTCCAGCAAGTTTCAAGTCTGTAGACCCAAATCTCGTGGAGAAAATGCGATACACGCTCCAACTTTGTGCCGAGTTTCTCTCTGTGTGTATTATTTTCACTTGACTGCCCCTCGGAGGGCCTTGGCCCGCGCATACCTGGAGGTCTATGTCTCAACTTGCTGGCATGTGGCCTGTACAAAGTCCCCAAACATTTTACATGGATGGAAAGCTTGTTATTGGGGCAACAACCTCCAGCAAGTTTCAAGTCTGTAGACCCAAATCTCGTGGAGAAAATGCGATACACGCTCCAACTTTGTGCCGAGTTTCTCTCTGTGTGTATTATTTTTCACTTGACTGCCCCTCGGAGGGCCTTGGCCCGCGCATACCTGGAGGTCTATGTCTCAACTTGCTGGCATGTGGCCTGTACAAAGTCCCCAAACATTTTACATGGATGGAAAGCTTGTTATTGGGGCAACAACCTCCAGCAAGTTTCAAGTCTGTAGACCCAAATCTCGTGGAGAAAATCGGCGATACACGCTCCAACTTTGTGCCGAGTTTCTCTCTGTGTGTATTATTTTTCACTTGACTGCCCCTCGGAGGGCCTTGGCCCGCGCATACCTGGAGGTCTATGTCTCAACTTGCTGGCATGTGGCCTGTACAAAGTCCCCAAACATTTTACATGGATGGAAAGCTTGTTATTGGGGCAACAACCTCCAGCAAGTTTCAAGTCTGTAGACCCAAATCTCGTGGAGAAAATGCGATACACGCTCCAACTTTGTGCCGAGTTTCTCTCTGTGTGTATTATTTTCACTTGACTGCCCCTCGGAGGGCCTTGGCCCGCGCATACCTGGAGGTCTATGTCTCAACTTGCTGGCATGTGGCCTGTACAAAGTCCCCAAACATTTTACATGGATGGAAAGCTTGTTATTGGGGCAACAACCTCCAGCAAGTTTCAAGTCTGTAGACCCAAATCTCGTGGAGAAAATGCGATACACGCTCCAACTTTGTGCCGAGTTTCTCTCTGTGTGTATTATTTTTCACTTGACTGCCCCTCGGAGGGCCTTGGCCCGCGCATACCTGGAGGTCTATGTCTCAACTTGCTGGCATGTGGCCTGTACAAAGTCCCCAAACATTTTACATGGATGGAAAGCTTGTTATTGGGGCAACAACCTCCAGCAAGTTTCAAGTCTGTAGACCCAAATCTCGTGGAGAAAATGCGATACACGCTCCAACTTTGTGCCGAGTTTCTCTCTGTGTGTATTATTTTTCACTTGACTGCCCCTCGGAGGGCCTTGGCCCGCGCATACCTGGAGGTCTATGTCTCAACTTGCTGGCATGTGGCCTGTACAAAGTCCCCAAACATTTTACATGGATGGAAAGCTTGTTATTGGGGCAACAACCTCCAGCAAGTTTCAAGTCTGTAGACCCAAATCTCGTGGAGAAAATGCGATACACGCTCCAACTTTGTGCCGAGTTTCTCTCTGTGTGTATTATTTTTCACTTGACTGCCCCTCGGAGGGCCTTGGCCCGCGCATACCTGGAGGTCTATGTCTCAACTTGCTGGCATGTGGCCTGTACAAAGTCCCCAAACATTTTACATGGATGGAAAGCTTGTTATTGGGGCAACAACCTCCAGCAAGTTTCAAGTCTGTAGACCCAAATCTCGTGGAGAAAATCGCGATACACGCTCCAACTTTGTGCCGAGTTTCTCTCTGTGTGTATTATTTTTCACTTGACTGCCCCTCGGAGGGCCTTGGCCCGCGCATACCTGGAGGTCTATGTCTCAACTTGCTGGCATGTGGCCTGTACAAAGTCCCCAAACATTTTACATGGATGGAAAGCTTGTTATTGGGGCAACAACCTCCAGCAAGTTTCAAGTCTGTAGACCCAAATCTCGTGGAGAAAATGCGATACACGCTCCAACTTTGTGCCGAGTTTCTCTCTGTGTGTATTATTTTTCACTTGACTGCCCCTCGGAGGGCCTTGGCCCGCGCATACCTGGAGGTCTATGTCTCAACTTGCTGGCATGTGGCCTGTACAAAGTCCCCAAACATTTTACATGGATGGAAAGCTTGTTATTGGGGCAACAACCTCCAGCAAGTTTCAAGTCTGTAGACCCAAATCTCGTGGAGAAAATGCGATACACGCTCCAACTTTGTGCCGAGTTTCTCTCTGTGTGTATTATTTTTCACTTGACTGCCCCTCGGAGGGCCTTGGCCCGCGCATACCTGGAGGTCTATGTCTCAACTTGCTGGCATGTGGCCTGTACAAAGTCCCCAAACATTTTACATGGATGGAAAGCTTGTTATTGGGGCAACAACCTCCAGCAAGTTTCAAGTCTGTAGACCCAAATCTCGTGGAGAAAATGCGATACACGCTCCAACTTTGTGCCGAGTTTCTCTCTGTGTGTATTATTTTTCACTTGACTGCCCCTCGGAGGGCCTTGGCCCGCGCATACCTGGAGGTCTATGTCTCAACTTGCTGGCATGTGGCCTGTACAAAGTCCCCAAACATTTTACATGGATGGAAAGCTTGTTATTGGGGCAACAACCTCCAGCAAGTTTCAAGTCTGTAGACCCAAATCTCGTGGAGAAAATGCGATACACGCTCCAACTTTGTGCCGAGTTTCTCTCTGTGTGTATTATTGTTCACTTGACTGCCCCTCGGAGGGCCTTGGCCCGCGCATACCTGGAGGTCTATGTCTCAACTTGCTGGCATGTGGCCTGTACAAAGTCCCCAAACATTTTACATGGATGGAAAGCTTGTTATTGGGGCAACAACCTCCAGCAAGTTTCAAGTCTGTAGACCCAAATCTCGTGGAGAAAATGCGATACACGCTCCAACTTTGTGCCGAGTTTCTCTCTGTGTGTATTATTTTTCACTTGACTGCCCCTCGGAGGGCCTTGGCCCGCGCATACCTGGAGGTCTATGTCTCAACTTGCTGGCATGTGGCCTGTACAAAGTCCCCAAACATTTTACATGGATGGAAAGCTTGTTATTGGGGCAACAACCTCCAGCAAGTTTCAAGTCTGTAGACCCAAATCTCGTGGAGAAAATGCGATACACGCTCCAACTTTGTGCCGAGTTTCTCTCTGTGTGTATTATTGTTCACTTGACTGCCCCTCGGAGGGCCTTGGCCCGCGCATACCTGGAGGTCTATGTCTCAACTTGCTGGCATGTGGCCTGTACAAAGTCCCCAAACATTTTACATGGATGGAAAGCTTGTTATTGGGGCAACAACCTCCAGCAAGTTTCAAGTCTGTAGACCCAAATCTCGTGGAGAAAATGCGATACACGCTCCAACTTTGTGCCGAGTTTCTCTCTGTGTGTATTATTTTTCACTTGACTGCCCCTCGGAGGGCCTTGGCCCGCGCATACCTGGAGGTCTATGTCTCAACTTGCTGGCATGTGGCCTGTACAAAGTCCCCAAACATTTTACATGGATGGAAAGCTTGTTATTGGGGCAACAACCTCCAGCAAGTTTCAAGTCTGTAGACCCAAATCTCGTGGAGAAAATGCGATACACGCTCCAACTTTGTGCCGAGTTTCTCTCTGTGTGTATTATTTTTCACTTGACTGCCCCTCGGAGGGCCTTGGCCCGCGCATACCTGGAGGTCTATGTCTCAACTTGCTGGCATGTGGCCTGTACAAAGTCCCCAAACATTTTACATGGATGGAAAGCTTGTTATTGGGGCAACAACCTCCAGCAAGTTTCAAGTCTGTAGACCCAAATCTCGTGGAGAAAATGCGATACACGCTCCAACTTTGTGCCGAGTTTCTCTCTGTGTGTATTATTTTTCACTTGACTGCCCCTCGGAGGGCCTTGGCCCGCGCATACCTGGAGGTCTATGTCTCAACTTGCTGGCATGTGGCCTGTACAAAGTCCCCAAACATTTTACATGGATGGAAAGCTTGTTATTGGGGCAACAACCTCCAGCAAGTTTCAAGTCTGTAGACCCAAATCTCGTGGAGAAAATGCGATACACGCTCCAACTTTGTGCCGAGTTTCTCTCTGTGTGTATTATTTTTCACTTGACTGCCCCTCGGAGGGCCTTGGCCCGCGCATACCTGGAGGTCTATGTCTCAACTTGCTGGCATGTGGCCTGTACAAAGTCCCCAAACATTTTACATGGATGGAAAGCTTGTTATTGGGGCAACAACCTCCAGCAAGTTTCAAGTCTGTAGACCCAAATCTCGTGGAGAAAATGCGATACACGCTCCAACTTTGTGCCGAGTTTCTCTCTGTGTGTATTATTTTTCACTTGACTGCCCCTCGGAGGGCCTTGGCCCGCGCATACCTGGAGGTCTATGTCTCAACTTGCTGGCATGTGGCCTGTACAAAGTCCCCAAACATTTTACATGGATGGAAAGCTTGTTATTGGGGCAACAACCTCCAGCAAGTTTCAAGTCTGTAGACCCAAATCTCGTGGAGAAAATGCGATACACGCTCCAACTTTGTGCCGAGTTTCTCTCTGTGTGTATTATTTTTCACTTGACTGCCCCTCGGAGGGCCTTGGCCCGCGCATACCTGGAGGTCTATGTCTCAACTTGCTGGCATGTGGCCTGTACAAAGTCCCCAAACATTTTACATGGATGGAAAGCTTGTTATTGGGGCAACAACCTCCAGCAAGTTTCAAGTCTGTAGACCCAAATCTCGTGGAGAAAATGCGATACACGCTCCAACTTTGTGCCGAGTTTCTCTCTGTGTGTATTATTTTCACTTGACTGCCCCTCGGAGGGCCTTGGCCCGCGCATACCTGGAGGTCTATGTCTCAACTTGCTGGCATGTGGCCTGTACAAAGTCCCCAAACATTTTACATGGATGGAAAGCTTGTTATTGGGGCAACAACCTCCAGCAAGTTTCAAGTCTGTAGACCCAAATCTCGTGGAGAAAATGCGATACACGCTCCAACTTTGTGCCGAGTTTCTCTCTGTGTGTATTATTTTTCACTTGACTGCCCCTCGGAGGGCCTTGGCCCGCGCATACCTGGAGGTCTATGTCTCAACTTGCTGGCATGTGGCCTGTACAAAGTCCCCAAACATTTTACATGGATGGAAAGCTTGTTATTGGGGCAACAACCTCCAGCAAGTTTCAAGTCTGTAGACCCAAATCTCGTGGAGAAAATGCGATACACGCTCCAACTTTGTGCCGAGTTTCTCTCTGTGTGTATTATTTTTCACTTGACTGCCCCTCGGAGGGCCTTGGCCCGCGCATACCTGGAGGTCTATGTCTCAACTTGCTGGCATGTGGCCTGTACAAAGTCCCCAAACATTTTACATGGATGGAAAGCTTGTTATTGGGGCAACAACCTCCAGCAAGTTTCAAGTCTGTAGACCCAAATCTCGTGGAGAAAATGCGATACACGCTCCAACTTTGTGCCGAGTTTCTCTCTGTGTGTATTATTTTTCACTTGACTGCCCCTCGGAGGGCCTTGGCCCGCGCATACCTGGAGGTCTATGTCTCAACTTGCTGGCATGTGGCCTGTACAAAGTCCCCAAACATTTTACATGGATGGAAAGCTTGTTATTGGGGCAACAACCTCCAGCAAGTTTCAAGTCTGTAGACCCAAATCTCGTGGAGAAAATGCGATACACGCTCCAACTTTGTGCCGAGTTTCTCTCTGTGTGTATTATTTTTCACTTGACTGCCCCTCGGAGGGCCTTGGCCCGCGCATACCTGGAGGTCTATGTCTCAACTTGCTGGCATGTGGCCTGTACAAAGTCCCCAAACATTTTACATGGATGGAAAGCTTGTTATTGGGGCAACAACCTCCAGCAAGTTTCAAGTCTGTAGACCCAAATCTCGTGGAGAAAATGCGATACACGCTCCAACTTTGTGCCGAGTTTCTCTCTGTGTGTATTATTTTCACTTGACTGCCCCTCGGAGGGCCTTGGCCCGCGCATACCTGGAGGTCTATGTCTCAACTTGCTGGCATGTGGCCTGTACAAAGTCCCCAAACATTTTACATGGATGGAAAGCTTGTTATTGGGGCAACAACCTCCAGCAAGTTTCAAGTCTGTAGACCCAAATCTCGTGGAGAAAATGCGATACACGCTCCAACTTTGTGCCGAGTTTCTCTCTGTGTGTATTATTTTTCACTTGACTGCCCCTCGGAGGGCCTTGGCCCGCGCATACCTGGAGGTCTATGTCTCAACTTGCTGGCATGTGGCCTGTACAAAGTCCCCAAACATTTTACATGGATGGAAAGCTTGTTATTGGGGCAACAACCTCCAGCAAGTTTCAAGTCTGTAGACCCAAATCTCGTGGAGAAAATGCGATACACGCTCCAACTTTGTGCCGAGTTTCTCTCTGTGTGTATTATTTTTCACTTGACTGCCCCTCGGAGGGCCTTGGCCCGCGCATACCTGGAGGTCTATGTCTCAACTTGCTGGCATGTGGCCTGTACAAAGTCCCCAAACATTTTACATGGATGGAAAGCTTGTTATTGGGGCAACAACCTCCAGCAAGTTTCAAGTCTGTAGACCCAAATCTCGTGGAGAAAATGCGATACACGCTCCAACTTTGTGCCGAGTTTCTCTCTGTGTGTATTATTTTTCACTTGACTGCCCCTCGGAGGGCCTTGGCCCGCGCATACCTGGAGGTCTATGTCTCAACTTGCTGGCATGTGGCCTGTACAAAGTCCCCAAACATTTTACATGGATGGAAAGCTTGTTATTGGGGCAACAACCTCCAGCAAGTTTCAAGTCTGTAGACCCAAATCTCGTGGAGAAAATGCGATACACGCTCCAACTTTGTGCCGAGTTTCTCTCTGTGTGTATTATTTTTCACTTGACTGCCCCTCGGAGGGCCTTGGCCCGCGCATACCTGGAGGTCTATGTCTCAACTTGCTGGCATGTGGCCTGTACAAAGTCCCCAAACATTTTACATGGATGGAAAGCTTGTTATTGGGGCAACAACCTCCAGCAAGTTTCAAGTCTGTAGACCCAAATCTCGTGGAGAAAATGCGATACACGCTCCAACTTTGTGCCGAGTTTCTCTCTGTGTGTATTATTTTCACTTGACTGCCCCTCGGAGGGCCTTGGCCCGCGCATACCTGGAGGTCTATGTCTCAACTTGCTGGCATGTGGCCTGTACAAAGTCCCCAAACATTTTACATGGATGGAAAGCTTGTTATTGGGGCAACAACCTCCAGCAAGTTTCAAGTCTGTAGACCCAAATCTCGTGGAGAAAATGCGATACACGCTCCAACTTTGTGCCGAGTTTCTCTCTGTGTGTATTATTTTTCACTTGACTGCCCCTCGGAGGGCCTTGGCCCGCGCATACCTGGAGGTCTATGTCTCAACTTGCTGGCATGTGGCCTGTACAAAGTCCCCAAACATTTTACATGGATGGAAAGCTTGTTATTGGGGCAACAACCTCCAGCAAGTTTCAAGTCTGTAGACCCAAATCTCGTGGAGAAAATGCGATACACGCTCCAACTTTGTGCCGAGTTTCTCTCTGTGTGTATTATTTTTCACTTGACTGCCCCTCGGAGGGCCTTGGCCCGCGCATACCTGGAGGTCTATGTCTCAACTTGCTGGCATGTGGCCTGTACAAAGTCCCCAAACATTTTACATGGATGGAAAGCTTGTTATTGGGGCAACAACCTCCAGCAAGTTTCAAGTCTGTAGACCCAAATCTCGTGGAGAAAATCGCGATACACGCTCCAACTTTGTGCCGAGTTTCTCTCTGTGTGTATTATTTTTCACTTGACTGCCCCTCGGAGGGCCTTGGCCCGCGCATACCTGGAGGTCTATGTCTCAACTTGCTGGCATGTGGCCTGTACAAAGTCCCCAAACATTTTACATGGATGGAAAGCTTGTTATTGGGGCAACAACCTCCAGCAAGTTTCAAGTCTGTAGACCCAAATCTCGTGGAGAAAATGCGATACACGCTCCAACTTTGTGCCGAGTTTCTCTCTGTGTGTATTATTTTTCACTTGA